>NC_087515.1:42862140-43170868 GCF_963921805.1 Phalacrocorax carbo | reverse complement strand
ACTGCAGAACAATTAATTTAGAGTTTTGCTCTGCAACAGGTCCCTGACAAAATACTAAATTAATAGACTGCAGTAGGGCATTTCAGATAGGTAATTTTAAATACAATTTAGGCAATTTTCCTTAAGATGTATAGGCAAAATCTTTGTGCCAACTTGTACATTTTTCTTCCAAACCTCTACAGGAATGTGAGATATTACTCAAAAGACTATATTCTACCAACAAACACCAAGGCAAAAGCATTTTTGTATCACACTAGAGATCAAATACTTCTCAGGTTCATCTCACACAGAAATAGCACACAATGTGCTTTCCTACCAACAAGGTACTTTTGGTTATTAAGCATTTGTACCTGCTAGGATAAATAAAAGAACATAATGTTTCACAGAAGCTTTGCATTTATTGTGATTTTAAATCACCATCCTCATCATTTGGGGCTCTCTGGAGTCTTTTACCCCAAGTAATTTAATCTCCATTACGATGAAATATGCCCACTTCTAATCTCAAACTGAAATAAAGTTAACTCTACATGACAATTTTAAAACAAAGCAAACCCTACAGCCAGCCCCCCAGATTCTAGTTGCCTTGAAAGGTACCATAAATCCTCCTGCTGTCCTCGACACTTCTACTGTGGCAAGAGTCTGAGAGATGATGCGTAGTAAAAATCAAACTCTTCCTAAACTGTCCTGCAAAGGATATTTTGGACCAATCTTTTTATAATTAAGTGCAAGGAAAATCTCCCTGACTAAAGCCAAAGTGAGTCAAATATTATAACAGTTTACACATCTCCACTAGAACTAGCTCTCTGATGGTTCTAGTCCCGCACTATCTGCTTCATTTTCCCAGATGTTTCGGATTTGTGCTGAAAACAGTGTTGCTAATACAGGGATGTTTTTGTTACTGCTGAGCAGGGCTTACACAGAGTCAAGAGCTTTTCTGCTCCTCACCCCACCACACTGGCAGGCAGGCTGGGATTACACAAGAAGTTGGGAGGGGACACAGCTGGGACAGCTGACCCCAAGGGACCAAAGGGATATCCCATACCATATGACATCATGCTCAGCATATAAAGCTGGGGGAAGGAGGAGGAAGGGGAAAGAGGGGCATGTTTGGAGTGACGCGGGAGGACGTTCAGAGTGATGGCATTTGCCTTTCCAAGTCACCAATTACGTGCAATGGAGCCCTGCTTTCCTGGAGATGGCTGAACATCTGCCTGCCCATGGGAAGGAGCAAATGAATTCCTTGCTTTGCTTGTGCGCGCATCTTTTGCTTTACCTATTAAAATGTCTTCATCTCAACCCATGAGTTTCCTTGCTTTTACTCTTCTGATTCTGATTCTCTCCCACATCCCATTGGCAGGGAATAAGTGAGCAGCTATGTGGTGCTTGGTTGCTGGCTGGGGCTAAACCATGACAGCCTGGAACTTGTGCTTTACTTTTTCCAAAAATGCTGTATTACCTCACTAGCTCTTGACTAACCATGCGGTACAATCAAATAAGCTTTTATACCATACTACAGCTCGAACAACACACCACCTGCGAGGCTTGAAAGATATTGCAAAGGGGTTTTCAGCAAATCAAGGTACAGGATCAGGTATGAAAGCCAACTGAATACAAGCCATGTTTCTGCTTGTTACCAAGGGCTAATGCCCTCACCTTTTACCTGATTGAATTTGCATGTGAGAAACATGCTACGGTGAAAAGGCCAAGAAACCACATCCCTTACCGAGACAATCCATCCCTTGACTACCTTCCAGTTAGCCCAATGAAGCATGCTGAAGGTTCATACCAGATTAAAAGCCACAAGACAGTATCAGCCAGTATTTTAAATAGAAGTGGTGCCAGTGCCATCTTCCACTATCACTTCCTCTGCCTCCCAAATACTTCCCCAGTATAACTCAAGATGTGCTTTGAGCATTACGTGACTTTGGAAACCATCATTACTTAGAGGTGGTTTCTCCCACTCTTCACCAAGCAGGCCACAGCTATGTTAGCTGAAACTCTCCAGCTGTTGGCAAACCCAGAGCAAACCACTGCAAAATATATAGTGAAAATACCACGATTAGAGATCCAGACATAAGGGGATTTTGACCAGCTTGTTGCAGCAAAATCCTCATGGCAAGGATGGTAACATTTGTTTCGCTCCTTGTTCTCTTTATCTAACTTTCCCTTAGGCAGTTTCTCCAACACTGAGTGATTTGCCAGGATTATTGAGTGGCATGACCAAGTGTATTATCTGGCATACGGCAAAACATATTCATGTGACCAGTGGTAATGTGTTGTTATTATTATTAGGCTTGCAAAATATATAGGTAATAAGGTTTAATGACTTAATTTAGCTTAAAAAGATAGAACTTAATTTTAAGCTAAAAATTGGTTATATAGAGAACTATAAGTACTACGTGACCATGATCACAGAGCAGTTTTAACATTTAGAAACATTACAGTAAAATTGGTTAGTAAATCAATGAAAGGTCAGAAAGATTAAGGGATTAAATTTCTTACTGGTTGAAGGATATGCAAACTGAGTGCTAGACTGTAATATGGCCATGTCTTTATGCCCTTGATAAAGGACACAGAACAAAGCAGATTACATTTTGTGCTACACGTAAGACAGCCTCACATCAAAAGTCAGAGGGAGAATGTTTTGTTTGTAGATCAAAGAATAGGGGAAATATGTAGAAAAAATTCAAAACATGCAGGAAGATATTCCAGTTGGAAGCAATCTACTGTTACATTAATTTCTCTAAAACTCTACTTAATGGTACTTTAGCTCTACAAAGAATATAATTCTTAATGACTTGCATGATCAGGTAATCCCCATGTGGCTATAACATAGTTGAGGGTTGTATGGTTTAAGTCTTTGTTCACGCCTCTTTCTTCCCAAAATCCCACCTCCTGCTTCAGGGCTGCAATAACACATGCATTAACACAGAACTATAAAGACCTAATGTGTGATAGGAGTCAAAATTATGCCATCCACATGGCACTGCAGAAAAAGCAAAAGAACCCAAACCCTCAAACTTAGTAACCTTGACCACAATAAAATTATTTTTTAAAACTAACCAAAAGAAAAAAATACATTCAGAAAGCTGGGTTACAAAATAAAGTTCAGAGATGCCTAAATATTGCTTTCCTTCTGTGATGAGGTATTTGGATATAGTAACTATAACAAAATAGTAAATCTTCAGGTAACAAATTGCATTTAAAGTAGCAGGGTTTTTTTAATCTTGTCTTGCAGAGACCATCTGTCTACAGTGAACACTTCTCACCCACAACCTTTCCCCCTTCACTAAATGTACCTCCTATGAATATCTCTAAAGAGGTGCTTTTTCTGCTAGACTAGGATTAATTTTTTTAAGGCATGTTTCATTACTTTGCAATCTACTGCTGCCATCTCCTGTGTTAAATGAGGCAGTAACTAACTTCATTGTTACAAGCAGGCTATTTAACTTTGACCATATGGGAATGGTTTCTGTTGATCAAGCAGAGAGTGCTCCACCTAAATACACTGCAGAAGCCTGTTAAAAAGGTGACATTACCTCTAAGTGACTCCGTCGTTCTGCAATCACTCGTTCATCCTTGTTTCCAAAGAGCTTCTTTGGAGGGAATTCTAAAGTGGCAAGCTGGAAGAAATTAAAGGATGAATCGGCATCAGAAGTGACACGTTCAAATGAGAAAACTCAAACTATGAAGGATCTGGGAAGAAGAAAATGCCAACTCTTCATGAGCTATAATATATGCTATTAGCAAATATGTTACACATTTCTACTGATTTTATTATGTTCTGGTCTGTAGTACTGCTAAAATAAAAACACATTTTGTCATAAATGAGCAACAGAAAGCAAATTTAGGAATTAGATCGCCACTGTTTACCCACATAAAAGTTATAAAGTTGCAAACAATCTGATGTGACAGCACCAAGAAGTAAGAAAGATCTCTTCAGGGATCCTGTGTACCTTAAAAGATTGTATACAGCCTCGTAAAAACTGTGGTCTCCAACTGTAGTGTCATGTAATTTGTGTGTCTTTCCTTATGTTGTATCATAAACATTAAGATCGTTGGATCTAAAAACTATCACTGAACTTATGCTGTGGAAAATGGCATTGCTGGACTCCTCAGCTGACACCTGAGCAGGACCTGAGGACCCTGTTGTCATGCCTTGAACTACGACTTCTTCTCTCACAGCAGGGACAGGCTACACTGTGATGACAGTTAAGATGATGGGAAGTTGGACTTATTGAGCTGTAACTCAGTCACATTCAAATGTGTGTCCATGCTGGAAGCTGATAGCTTTAATTTCTGAAGAGAATCCACATGGGCAGGCAAAATTCCATTTATCACATTGAAAATGAAAACTAGGCAGCAGCACAACTCCTAAAAACAACTATTCAGATCTGTCCTTTTTGGAGCTCTTCCACAGAGTTGTTCAAAGCTATCTTCTCATTTCTTTTTCACCCTGTAGGAACTGTGGCAAGCTACACTGGTAAGAGAGTGAGTGAGGGAACTGTCTTCCTTTCTTGTACACCAACAAATAAAATGCTTGAACAAATTCCAGCCAATATATCAGGAGAACACACAAAAAACTCAAGAGTTGGTAACAAGCACCAATGAACTTGTTCTGCTAAGCCACTGCTGCTGGGAACCATACGCAAGAAAGCAAGTCCTCTCCACATAGTTTGTGTTTGCGCTTGAAGGCACATCAAAACCAACTTCTTCCTAGCTTTCATTGTATGAGACAGAAACATGCAACCTCCCATTGGCATTGCTGGAGTTGTTTTGCAGGAGAAAACTCTGTAAAAATGCCTCCTGCACGAATTCCTCTGGCTATTTGATGATATTGAACTAATAAACAAGTTGCATCATTTTCTAGTATATCAGCCCATACAGGACTGTAGAGAATTTATGGCTGGTTACAAACAGCAGCAATATACTGAATTAAATGAGGAGCTTCATTATTAACATTGAATGTAAGCATCTTTAAAATACAGAGGAATTCTGCAATACAAATAATTTATTCTCATTCTCTGGTTCAACTCAAACTTGGATCATTTTAAAGCAATGCCTAGACATCTTCAAATGAGCGATATAAAGTGATGTGGGTGCCAGAGGAGATGGAAGAAATGCCTGCTTTGCATCAGTCTTGCCGGCATGCCCCAATTATATTCCTCAAATTTCTCCAACCATATTCTTCTCAGTGTGCTTGCTTCTTCATGTTGGCACAACAAGCAGTACACTAACAGTATCCTATAATTACATTCTTGGGACTTATTTTCACTGCATTACTCACTCCTTAATCTATACAGGACTTTAAATGCTAATATTTTCAAGGACTTCAAATTCCCACCCTTGCAGGAATTATATTTTATTGAATAGGACTGCATCATGTCACTCCCAGAAAGAAGCAAGGCAAAAAAACTACCACCACAATCCCCTCCTGGCCCTAGGGAGATTGTTTTTATATTTATTTGCTAATAAATACGTTCACTGTATTATTTTTAAAATAGTGTCTGTTAAAAAAGTTTGCACAAATAAAAAAAAAAATACTGCTACAACATCCTCAGACATACTCTGTAGAGTCAAAGCAAGGTATTACAGCTAAAGTCAGGAATGATTTCTTTATCTAAATTAAGTTTGATTTTAACAGGCATTTGGGGACTGATTCTACAAAACTTTGTGATGGGCAAGTCGTTTTCCTAATCTGTCAGCTTTCTGGATACATCTTAGAAGAAAAACAGTTGCATCATCTAAAGCCAGTAAGTTTTGCTAAACTCATTGAAACCAAAGTAGCAGCTCACATAGTTTTAACATTTCTTAACTCCTGAATCACTACGATGTACGATCTTTGAAACTATGCCCATGAAAGTCTGTTATTACAGTCATGAATTTAATACGCAAGAGAAAGGCCTCAGAGTGTACACTTGGCTCTGAAATGTTCAAAGTTACAACATGTACCTAAACGAAAATCATAATTTCATTGCTGGTCATGACCTGGATCTGAACAACTTGGACTTGGGGAATTATATGTAATAAAATCTTCCATCCAGATCAGAATGCCAATGTGCCAAACTATACTTGGCACACATATATACATTACTTATATTTGTAATACATGTAGGTCCATACAGACTATACCTATATAGACGTATATGCAACTTGGAAGGATCTGGCATCCTGCAGAGGCTATGTTACAAAGGACTAATCATCTGCTGCAGTCACCACCTCTACGGGGCTAGATACAGAAAGCGCTCAATCTCAGGCCGGCTGGAACATTTCTGTATCCCGTTCCTTCCCAAGGGTCCTCTGCCTCCACTTTTAGTCAAATGGTTGGCAAATGTCCATCTCACAAATGAAAATGGAAATCATTTATGTCACACAACAGATGACCACCCAGCTACGTGACAAAAAAAAGCTGCAGCTATAGATTTCATCATCACTTCAGCAACTCTTGGAAACCCTGAATTATTCCAATGTGTTCTACTCCACTACATGCCAAGAGTCTAATCCCCACCAAAATGAAAGAAGAGACATTAAAACTCTCCACACTTGAGCTTCAGGCTGTCCAAACACTTAATGCAGACATGACAGCACCAGTTTACACTCAGTTCACAGCTTGAAAATTATCTTTGCAACATGAGAACTAGAACCATTCATGCAGCAATGTGAATTATGTAGTCCTCTATGTGACTGTGTAATTTCACTGCAATAGAAAGCTTGTCCACTGTGGTATATTTATAAAAAATTTAATATTAGTATATTTACCAGAGATAGTATGCTTATATATACACCATTGATCTCTGTCACTCTGACTTACAAAGCTACTCCTTCAGTGTGGGGAAAAAAATACGTTGGTGCAAGAGTTGCACAAATATGCAGAGTGATGTTAAAATGTTCTCATCTCATCACAATTTCCATCTATAAAAAAGGAAAAAAGCCCAGCAATATGAATATACTGAAGTAATGATACATGGTATGATGATTATCTATAAAGATCCTCTGTCCTGATTTAACAATTGACATAAAGACTCTGAATGTGATTATGTGCAATTCAGAAATGCAATGGTTCAAGAGAATTTTGAGGTTTATTTAAAATACCTTACTCATTTAGGCCAAATTGCAATAGCAAATATTTCAGTAAATTCAGATTTTGTTACTAGTAGTGCTACAACACCTTTAAGAAACTGCACAGTAACTTTAGATGACATTAGCACGGCTACAGGTTAATGCACACAGCACAGTACGTGACTGAGCCACATTTGTTCTGTCACTTAACTATGTGAGAGATCTGCAGGTGTAGGTTTTGCATCGAGATTGTTTGCCTTCGCTCAAACACTGTAAGAGAATTTCACGCTATCCAGATTCAGGAGTATAAAATTATTCTTTTAGAATTTAATGGCCATGTACCTTCTGGCTCAAATTAATTCTTCAGGGTCCACATCTTGACTATGAGATGAATATTTCACAGCAATGTAAGGCACAGCAGTGGGACTCTACAGGTAGTAAGGTAAATTATTCTACTTTCCTGAAACTTCTGAAGCATGCCCATCCTTTCCCTGTCCCCCTTGGTGCAGTGGCAGTGAAAGCATTTGGCAGTCAGTCTTTCTCTGCAGGCATGTTTTGTCGTTCTTCAGGGATGCTGAGGTGATGTTTTGTCAGGGGAAATTAAGAGGCATATTCCCTAGCCTGACAGGAAGTGTGAGCTCGAATGATTTCCTGAGAAGCTTCTGCATCTAGTGTGCAAAATTTCTGATTTTTATTTTGGCTGCAGAAGCATTTCCCTATTATTCACAATTATAGCATTGCTGCAATACAAATTCATTATATACACGAGTGTGTGCACACATGCATACGCCTACCATGGGCAAGGCTGGGACTACTCTTAGACCCAAAATGCAAAGCCAGGTAATATTTTAAGATAGTACGGAGACACCTCAAGACTGCCTATCAGAATTCCTAATGTCTTTTAGACATTAAACTTTTACAGCTAATATTTATCCTATCTGGCATTCATTGCTAGGCAGTAGCAGTCTTAGGGAGAGGCAAACAGTCATTTGTAATTTACTCCCTAATTTCTTCATAATAAATAAAGGTCGTGTTTTGTTTCTGGGTCTTGTATTACTTGGGGAATGTTATTTGTCTGTGTCTCAGCAACCTGATCTGTAAGAAACTATACTTACCTACCATGAGATATTTGAGATGAGTATGATCAAGTTTAGAGAGTACTAGGTCCAGTTCTCAAGGTGAAGGTGCTTCATACCTAGCAAGTATTACAACAGTAAATTTTAAACAGCTTAATGGATTCGTATACTTCTCTCACATTTCAGCCAGGAGACTGGTTTAACAAGGTTATTGGCAGGTATTTAATGCTGGTAAGAGTAGATGGTAGAAAAGTAAGTGACTGTTTATTTAGTCACCTGTTCTATCTTATATGTAACTCTGATTTTAAGATTCATCTACTTCTGGAAACAGCATATACCTAACACCATCTATATGGAAGCATAATCTTTTAAAGTAAAACCATACCCCTTCATAGCCTTCAACTACTGAGCCCCAGGAAGAGATGCAAATTTGAATACTGGCCTTTTGGAAGCCAAAAGAATGAAAATAAAGGCTCTAATAACCACAAAAGGTTCTGCCTGGGTTCATTTCAGGGCCTTTAGAAAACAAAGCCATCAACATTTGAAGGGTGTCCTTTAATTTCTATCACACTCAGTTCAAGACCCTTCACTGAAATTAATTGAAGTCTGCTAGGGACTTGCTGGATTTAATTCAGTTCAGGGGTTTTATAGTACAGTGGAACATAACAGGTTAATAAAAAGTCTTGTACAGTACTTTGCAGATGATATTTCAATATCTAGTGGACCAAAGTAAAATACCACATAATACAGTCATGTAGGCTTGTCACTTCTGAAATGTGAAATTTTTCAAAGGGTTATGCTCCCTAAACATTAAAAAAAGCGCCATTTTCCAACATCAAGCAAAAATTTACAGGACTGAAACATCTCATTATTTCTGGTGGGTAAAATCTATATTTCAATATGGTAGAAGATTTATTTTTTTTCTTAAGAAAAACAGCGCAGACGTTGATGGATGCAGAGTCGTCTTAAATCTTTCATCCCAAATTCTCTTTGTACTTCAGTGTTTTGATATATTTAAATGGGGGGAAAAGGGGAAAAAATAGAATTAAGGAAATGCTAACTACTAAATTAAAAAGTTGGTCACTTAACTCTGTTACTTTTACAACTCTGAATTTTCTCATTTTTCAAAGGGCATGTCTGACTTTTGATCCTTTGTACCAGAAATCTCTGTCACAGATGAGAAAAATCAAAGAGAAGAATGTGGCAGCCAGTGTGGCTTCACCTGACTTGATTTTGCAGAGAGCAATGAAAGAAAAAAACTGTCCTACTTTTAGTTTTTGAAGTTTAAACAAAGTAGCCTAGGCCTCAACTTCAAGATGTACTAAGTCTCCCAGACTCTAAAGAAATTGGACAAAAGCTGTATTGTTAATAGGTACTTGCACTAAATATTTAGTGATTTGACAACAGGTGAAAAAAGCTTGTCTTCTATATCTTTACTAGTATTTTGTCTGAAATAAACCACTTATTCTACACAATTTCATAAGAGAGCCTTAGGCAAAGGGAAAAAGTTAGCACTTAATGAACAGATTAAAGGCAACTTTATAATTTCTGCAAAAAAATCAAATTGATAAATCATTTGAGCATATACTATCCACTAAAAAATAAACCAATAAAATAACTTTAAACCTACCTAAGTCACATTTTGCGGTGATATAGGTGAAACCATTTAAAGTTCAGATGATATTTTCCCAAATATGAGTGAATAACACTCAAAACTTATCCTCCTTTCAAAAGATAATAATGTAGTCCTCCATCATGTAAACCTTAGTGTGCTTCCCCTGTATGTATGCTATAGGTAAGTGATGCCCTCAGAAGACAGGAAGATTAAAGACAGTATTTTCCATTATCAACTAATCGAGGAAACGGAATATCCATGCAATTATTTTCTGGATGTTCAGTTTGTCACCGACTTTTCCTCTTCCATTTCTAATATTCTCTCTTTACTTCTTCTTCCATCTCTTCTAACATGTTCTCATCCCACTTTCCAGCTTGCCTCTACTCTATTGCTATGCTTCTCCCCCGCCATGACCTACCTAATTCTTTTCTTACTCAACTGTCCATTTGCTTTATGAAATTTCCTGTTCCCACACCATCCTCCCTGAGGGATTTGATATTCTCAGAGGTGGGATATATGGGCAACTAAGGATCAGCCAAAGCTTTGAGGTAAACCCATGCCAACCTTTTACTATAGTGAACTCCATGGAGAAGACTAAATAATTAACCTCCTAAACCAAAGAAAACTCAAATGACCAGGAAACAGAACTGAAAGAAGGTTGTACACAGCCTTCCTCTTACACACAGGGTGCCTGCAGAGGAGTCCCCGCAGAAAGTCCCTGATACCAGCCTAACACGCTCTGGTACTTCACTGGCTTTGAGGGAAGCGGACTCCGCTCCAGGCCCTCTGCTCCCCAGGTCTTTGCAGTGTTTCCGAGACCTGAGGAGCTACTCTAGGCTCATCCCTGCCATCTCTAAGCTCCTCCATCATAGCTGCAGTCTTCCAGCTTGCTGCTGTTGGCTCTCCTTGCTGCTACAGGTTGCAGTGCCTGGATCTCATCGAATACTCACAAAGGAAAGAGCATCTTCCTCCTTCCTTGAGGGAGTCTACTCTGAAAAATCCTCAATAAATTGGTCAGCAAACATCTCCCTGTTTTGTTTTTTGAGTTTTTTTGGTTGGTTTTTTTTTTCCCTCTGGTATCTCCTGAAAACAATTTATCCAACAACTTGGTTTCCCATCCCTTTACAGCACTGCCTTTACTCAGAGGAAGCTGTTTTGCCCCATGTATCTGCCTATACTCTTTCTTCCTGCTTGCCATCCTGTTGGCTCTGTGCCAAAGGTTTACCTGCCCACAGAACTGGTTTAACCTTTGCATTTCTGGCTGGCAGGAGCAACTCCTGGCTTGCATGCTGCTTTTTGCCTGGCCCCTAGTACAGGCAGCCTGGTAAGCCAGGTCTACTTTATCCCCTCCAAAACACATTCCATTGAGGCCAGAGTGTGTTGGAGACCCTACCAGGGTTAACCTGCTGGGTAAGCAATTATGCAGCTTCCCCACTGTACCCAGACTGGCTACAATTCCTTGCCTTTTTCCTACTTATGTCTCTGGAGCATCACCCATATATAAATAGGTACCTCCTCTACATCATTCCTCTCCAATACTGGCACTAAGACATGCCAAGAAGCACAAGCACTTACATTTCCTCCCATAAATATATGCAGTTCTGATGTGAGTACCCTCAAAGTCTGGATGCTGTGACTAACTCCTACAGATTGTCTTTTCTAGATTCACCAATACATGAGCATTTTCTCAGGATGCACAAGTTTACACAACTCTGCTGTCTCTAATTCTGGGTAACTCTGACCTTTTAATATCTTCCTGGCATGCTTGCCAGTTGCCTTCCTCATACAGGCCTAACTTTTTCTCCAAAGAACATTTCGATTTTATCTGTCACTGAAGAGGGATAAGAACAAAAAAAAAGTTCACCTCCTGTGAACCTCCCCTGAAACCTCCCTCTGATGATGCAAAACTACCAAGTAGGATTGCATTTCATTAACTGTGTGTCACTCTTTGAATCGTGCCCACCTGCCTATCAATCATCTGTAATTATCAGAAAGGTTTGAAAGTTCTCATACCCAAGTTTCTCCTTTAAACAAGCAGGCTGACCTATATTCACTATGCATTTTTGGAGCTATGGTGAAATGTGGAGGCCACTGTTTATCGCATTATTTTAACTCTATTTAGCCTGCTTCCTGCTACTGAGAAAAATCAAATTAACTGCAGCCAAAGAAGTTACCTTGCACTACAGGGGTGTTTTTCTTTTCCTTAAAGCAATTTCCAAACTAGTTGGAATAACAACATACCAAAATAGAGCCATAAACAATTGTCAATATAATATTTGACAAATTACATCACCCTTTTGTTCATTATAAGCTGTACGATAGTGTTTAAATACAGAATAACTATAAAAATGAGTGATAGGATGTATCAAAGTTGACGCAAACCTTTCACAGTTCTATAAAATTTCACAGCTTTGGGATTTTAAACTCTTACGAAAATTGGAAACTAATACAGCCAGGGCATCTTTCTAAATATAAACCACTGCCTGCATAGGTCAGGATTGATAATCCTGACCAAGGATACCAAGGAAAAAGGGACAAAAATTGGCCCAAATTGCAAAGAATAATATATTAAGTTCTCTATGCAGGCTGTAGAAAGGCAGAATAAGATGGTGTAGAAACACCATACACCAACCCAAAGGATATAATTATCTCACATGTAAATCAGTCAAAAACAAATAAAAGTAATCTGATTCATATATGTATTTGAAAAATAAGCATGAAAAAACTGTTACATACCATATCCTTGCAACCTTGATTTTGCTCCCTTCATCTATCACTTACCGCAAGACAGAAGTATCTGGTGGAAAACTACCAGTACTGCATGGCAGACTATGGTCTAAGACAAGGGTACATGCTGACCTAGAGAGTCTACAGTCAAGTTTATCACATACTCTCTACGCTTTTAGCTCATAATTTTGCAAACTAAATGTTACTTTTTTTCATGTAGTTTCAGGTGATGGTGCTTTAAAGAAACTTCTGGGTTTGCAAAGTCATGTCTTCAAAGTTCAACACATTAATTAATCTTCATCAATGCGTGTAGCTGTACGCTTCTACGGGAGAACTTATCTTGGGCCGCATACCTCCGGGACACAGGGCTCTACCCGCCCTGGGGACAATGATGCACAGACATCAATATGATGGATACAAAATGTCCGTTTATTTGGCTGCGTCACACGCTTATATAGCTCTTGCGGTTCCTGTTCCTGCCACTCCTATGGGGAGGAGTCTATCTTTCCGTCACATCCCGTAATCTTCCGGTCGCCGATCCCTGTCTATTCCCCTACAAATGCGTGGCTCAAATTGCACTTCTCAAAAAGAAGGTAAAAAAGGACTATTCTGGTCCTCTCTGTGGGGTTTATTTTCCTTTCAAAAATGATTTGGGATTTGATTCATTACCTTCCCACTAGGATTTCTAGTCAGGTTAAGGAAGTGTCCCTGCAACAGTACAAGGTTGGCCATGCAGCAGACACCATATTCACAGTGGCTGTGTACAGCCTTGCCCCACTCCACACCACTTTCCTGCTGATGCATGTTGGCCATCAGGCAACTTTGTACGCTGAGAAGTCCCAATACCATTTAAGCAACAGAAGTAGGTTCAGAAAGGAGAATTCACCGTAGCAGGTAACAGCTCTTCCCAAAAAGATCTGTTTGTTGCACACAAGCTCATGTCAGTGACATCTGACAGCGTTTATGAAACATCCCCATCTCATGTGGCCAACTGATGCCATAAATTTCAGTCACCCTTACCTTTGAGAAATGCTAATATTGAAAACTCAAAAAGAAGCAATAATATCTAGTGCTGACTGATGGATGCCTTTCTGACTACTCAAAATCACTGGCAGATCTCAGGGTCTTAAGGAACAGCTGTCACAGAGAAATACACCTGCAAATAAACACACAGCATGCCTCTAAGTTTGATTTGTTACAGATATAAAGCAGCAACTCTCACAACAAACTGGACTAATTACAAGAAGTTAGCTAGCCTTCTGCGTCATTTAAAATAAAGCCAGAGAAAATGCAGTGCAAGTATGCAGATGGCAAGCCTAAAAGGAACTACTTGGTCCCTCCTCCAACAGTAACAGTGATTGATAGTCATATAGATTATATATACATTTTCACTTATGTCTAGTCTTATAGACATTATAGAACTAGCTGCTTTATCACAGGATTAAAACCTAGCTGTAAGACTCAAAATTTGTCATTTTCCTCCCACTATCACTGCTGCCACTCAATAAAGCTTAAAATGACATATAACTGATTCAATGTAATAAACTTAAGATATGTTTTCAGGAGCTTGCTTGACAAAGGATTTTGAATCTTCAGGACAGTAACTATGGGGACCAGAAAAATCACTGTTACTCTCAGTTTCTTGAGCAATACACCATTTAATACTACTCTTGAGGTCCTAGAGTCATGGTGGTGGAAGAGACTAGATAAATTTGTTTCCAAGTATAATAAAATTTCTTGATCAAGCACTTGAAGGTAAATGTTTAGAAAGCAAGACCTATGTATATATCATGTACACATGGAAAACAGACACACTCGACTCAAGTGTCATGGTACCAAAGCCAACATCATTATTCAGGGCAGGGCAGGGCAGAAAACAGGGATGTGCTTAATTATTGCAAGTATTGGGGTTTGGATTACATGTCAGTAATTTCACAATTACCGTCTGTCAGATGCTTTCTGGAAGGCTATAATATTTCTGTCCCCAACAAGCACTGCATCACTGAGTCTGTCTACAAGTGATGCTGCTCCACCTACACAAGTTTTAGTAATCCAAGGAAACAAGGGAGGGCTAAAAGACCACATTAATTTTTTTTTTTTTTTTTACAGCATCCGTACAACGAGTTATAGCATATGTACCTGAAGGCTGTCAATCAGAATGGAAATTATACTACTCTACATACATAAATAAAACCCTGCATGCATACAGTAGTTTGCAATTACTTTAACAATACTGGTACTAATTGGGCTCAACTTAAAAGTAAAGGTATTCTTATTTAGTCTCTGATTTTAAAATAAAATTGGAGTTAGAATTGAGTTTACAGTGAGTAATGTAAGGATTTAAAATACTGCTTAAGTGTTGCTGTAATTTTTTTCCAAAGAAAGACATAACAAGACTAGGACATGCAGCGTTCAAATGCAATTTGAAAGAAATTTAAAGTATTTCATAGAGTGTACACTGTATTTTCTAACAGCCTCAGAGTGCCCCAACTGCCAACAGCACGGGACAACACAAGTCATTAAATTATCATTGATACCCAGTAGTAGCTAGAACTAAGTATGATAGAAAATAATAGACTCAATACATAAGAAACTGGCCAAACAGAACTGCAGCTTTGATTATTTTTGTCATTCACAGCATCATTACTGTTTATAGATAACCATGAATTAACTGAATGTTTTAACACTGGCTCCTGAAGTTTGGCACCCATGAAAAGCGTGCTTTTTCATCTCACTTGCACTCACATCACCAACATTCCCATAACGAATTTTGTTTTTCATACGTGGACAGACAGCTTGCCCTCTGCACTATTATTTCTGGCTTTGGTTCTGAAATACGCCCTACAGTAAACTGGGTAACATCATCCACTTTCAGTCTTCTCCTCTTGACATATTTAACTCTACACCTACAGCTCAACATACTTCCTGAGAGCCACTGCTTCTTTATTTTTATTTTCATATTAAACCACAAGAGATTGTATTTTATTGATTTCTGTCATGCAGGGATGCCTAATAAATTTTACTGCTTGGGCTTTCTTCCTTTGGGCTCTGTAGTGGGATAGACGATTCTCTCTTGTAAGACGGAGCCTCCTATATGCTTTGTGTTGCAGAGGGAGATGGTAAAAGATCCTTCCAGATTTTTTTAAAATGTATTTACTTTACAGTAGTCAAGAAAATATTCTGAGAGACTTACAGGAAGATCTCACTGTGAATACAAAACTGAATGCTTTTAGTGTAGTTTCTAAATGAGATTCTATCAGCTACACAGGTCCGAGAAATTTGTTTTCTTCCTTTCTTCTAATGCCAACCCATTTTTAATTAAGAAACATAATATTATTTTCACCTATTGAATCTGAAAGCTCATTAGCAGGAACATGATAAACTAATATTTATAAAAGACCCTTAGATAAAAAGTGTCTCTTACAGATTGTAACAATGCTAATCATAAGGTTGGTTTTGGTGGTTTTTTTTTTTGTTTTGAGGTTTGTTTTTTTTTTAAAGCAAATTCATCATTTAACCAACCTTACTTATATTGAAAAGGGGAATATTTACAAGAGAACGCTGAAATTACAAATAGTGGCTCCCAATGTTTCACTAGTAATTGGCCTCTCTTGGATGGACCCTGGACCTGACTTGACACCTCACCTTGACAGCTGATCCCTGGCTGTCCACTGGAGCAGTTACTCTCACCGTCCTGGCCCTGCTCAGGTAATGCTGGACTGTGCCCTGGCCACTGAAGTACCCTCTGCAAGCTGTGGTGCAGCAACCTTCAGCTTCTGGCTTATCTTCCCTTGTGCAACAGTCCCTGGCAGCTGTGTAGGATCCTCCAGTGGGATGATCAGGGCAGGAGACTTGCCTCAGATACTCTGAAATGCCATGTGAAGGCACTGATCTCTTTACAGTGAGCACAAATGGGGCCTACAGAGACAAGGAACTGTGCTTCAATTTCACCTTTTTGCCCCAACAACTGTTGTCAAATAGAGAGGCAGAAAACTGTTTTTCATGAGCTTTTCTTTCTTGCAGATGTCAGTCTTACCTGAATGAGGCCTCCATCAGTTAAGCCACCTATATCTCAATCCTGTTTAGATAAGTAGTCACTCTTTTGCCCAATACATAAATGCCAAAATCAACAGCTAAATATTCTTACTGAACTGCAAAATCTGCAACCTGTATTTTCCTATTCATTCTCCCAGTGGTTCCAAATGAACAGAGTAGGGCAACCCTGTAATAATATCCTGCTCAAAAGCTGCCACATGAAGGTCAAAAACTTGGTATAATCCTCCAGATTAGGCAGTGAATGAAGTTTACCTTAACAGATTCCCTTGTGCAGTTTTTCAGCAATACCATCTACATACGTAAGGGGGGGGGAGGGTAGGTGGGGGGAAGAACCAACAGGCAGCACAGCTGGAACTAGAGTCTTTGTTACTATCTACACTGTTTGTTCAAAATTAACCTGAGTATTTCCACAAAAACTAGAGATATATCTCAGTCATTGTGTCCTAAATCAACTGAAACCAAAGGATTCTACTTGAAAACTCTACTTAATCTAGCAGCATATCCCTGACCAGCGCAGTGAGAACAAGCTGTTCTTCACAAAACCCTTGGAAGAGATCGAGGCTGTCAATAACAGCTAATGATTAATGGAGCACAAGTCTTAAAGTCCTCCAAAGCAAGGCAATCATTAAAAAAAGAATGAAACAACTAAAACTCCAATCTTCCCCTCTGCCTTTCACCAAGCAGGAAGAAAATGAAGACACAGGGTTGCAGCCTAAGGCATTCCTCAAGCCTTCAGATAGTCAGAAGCAGCTAAGAAACAGCTGAATCCCAGCAATCACCTAAACTTCAAGTCACATTGTCCAGGAATTTTTCTTCTCAGAGGCATTCCACTCTTGCAGAGAGCTGTTATCCATCTGAAAATATTTTACCAATAAAGCAACATGAATATTTTGATAACATGCAAATTCAATAGATAATTGAGTGGAGCCTTGAAAATCCGATTATCAAATAATCAAAGCAATTATTCTGTCAAATGATTAATGAATTATGAAATTAAGAACTCACCCCACTCCAAATGATTCTTTTTTCAATTTCTACCTTACTAATGTGCAAGACTTTTGCACAGCGCAATCAATGAAACCTGGCATTTGATGTCTGCCTGCAAGTTAATCTTGTCTCGTGCTGAATTTGTCAGAAGACCTATAAAGCTAATGGTATTTTCCCAGAGAACAATTTGGAAACTCACAGGTTTCATTAGCTGCTCAGGACAGACCAAAAATAAAACAGGTCTCACTATTGACCAAAACATAGGAGGGAAGAAGTACAAGGAAGGAAGAAAGAAACTGTATTTCTGCAGAATTGCCCGTACCAAACCAAGAAAACTTTACTGCACAAATCTAGTCCACAAAACAACAACCATCACAAATTAATCCCAAAGCCGGGCTTTCACAATCCTCTTACACATTCAGATTCAGTTTTAGTATATGAAATTCACACACTGAATACATCTTCCCACTACAAATAGATTGGGAATTAAGTATTATGCTGGAAGCAAATACGCCAGGGGGTTTGCTATGTCTCAGATGCTCCAGTCCTGGTTAGCAAGTATGAATTCAGAGGGACCATGTGGAATAAACACACTTCCTTATAATCAAACTTGCACTGAGCTACATGATATGTTTAGCAGTGATGTTTTCCACACATTACTTATGGGAACAAATTCTCCTGTTCATTTGTAGACTGATGTACTGAGCAGAGTCCTAAAATTTCTTTTAAAAATATCAGCAGCCAAAAGTCTCATGCTGCAGAAGGAAAGGCCAGATGAAGCATTTAGGGGTCTACCTCTTAAATCACTTCTGTAGCTAATGGCAAACTAAAGCTGATATAGAAGTACTATGTATAGAAACCTACAGGCTTTCAGAATGCTCTGAATAAAATATAATTAGGAATAGGAGCTGGAAACACATATGTGACAAAATATGCTTCCTCTGTGTGTACTTCCTGGCTGTTATAGGTGACAAGAATATGAATGTCAAAATTATCTATACCACAATTACTATATTTTGTACTGAATAAAGGTGAAGGCTATAATCACATACTTGTATTATAAGGTTTACACACAGATATGGATTCTAAAAATTACTATATTTTTCTTTCAATATTTATGGAAACATACATTACTAAGGCTAACATTGTTCCAGGTTAGAAAGCAAAAATTAAGGTCTGCCTTTAGTTTAGGATTTATATTTCAAATACTATTTTCTAAATGCTATTCTATATACTTACAAGTCTCCCAGAGGTATTATTTTAATACACATCATGGCATTTACTATTTACAAGCACATCAATGTTGCAAATAAATTTTATTTTAATCTTTGCCCAAATGTACAGTTTCTGGTAAAAAAGCTTTTAGACTGTTTATGCATTCTTGGTGTTTGTTCTAAGGTTGTCATACTAAAGTTGTTACTCCTAGTATGTTTTTCCATTATATAAAAACAAAACTACAGTACATATTCATGATTATCTAAAAGAAATACAAATAAATCCAAATTTGCTAGTTAATCGAGAAACACTCTTCCAGTCCAGGCAGAATACATCAAACTTTTTTCTTCACTGGATCAAATTTTCAAATACGGAAATAAATTTTAAAATATTGTTTAGACTATGCTCACTAAGGGCCACGGAGTTCCTAGAGGCTAAAAAGAACTTGAATTAAGAGTCCATATACAGACAAACTTAAGCATTCTAAATGCTGGGCCATCTTGTCTAGACTGCACTTTTCCTAGAAAGGTTGGACAAGATGAACCCTGAGGTCCCTTCCAACCTGTGATTCTGTGATAAAATAATGAAATAGCATTTGTAGGAAGATTTGTACCATCATGTTCACTCCTATATGCTACACCCTGCTCTCTTTCATCCATGTAACCCGTGAGATAAATTGCTTCTTGGTTTCAAGAGTTTCTAAACATCAATCTCGCCAATCACTGAACTTGTGAACAGATTAGGACTTTGGTCACCGCAGTATCAAGACTTGAGGGTAAGCACTGGAGGTTTCAGAACAAACTCATTTTAAATACTGTCTTAAACATTTTTAGTTACAGTTATTTACAGCTATTGTGCTTCACACTACTTACAACTGAACGTTAGAAGCATCCAAACATCCAGAACGCTGCATTCTGTGTGAGCATACTCCCTAAATATCTTATACATTAATTAAATATAGTTACTGATGCCAGTAAATGAGAAAATCCAATGGTAAAACCAGCAGAGCGTCAGGCTGGCCAGCCCTGATGCAACAAGCTTTCAACTTCTGCTGCCAAAGCAGCTCCTTAGCTCCAGGAGCTCACTAGTTACATGGCAACTGGCTTGCCAGCCCTGCAAGCCAAGTACCTCAAAGTTATTGCTTCCTCATCCTTTTCCCCTTCAAAGTAATCCCAGGAGATGAACACAAATTTTATATTTAATGAAACACTACAGCTGCACAGTTACAAACCAGAATCCGAGCAGCCAGACAGCCCAGATCCCAGCCAAAATGCTGCCCTAAATGCTCTGCTTAAGTCTGCCGCTTTAGCACTCTACTCCTGGTTTAATTTCACTATTTGTATTGTTCCTCAGGAGGGAGAACTCCGCATTTCTGATAAGACTTTTAAAAATGTTTAATAATTACATAAATACATAGATATTGCCTAATTATCCTTGAAACTATCCAGGTGGGGGTGGAGGGAAGGGATAAAAATCCCTAAACCCACACCAACCATGCCTCAGAAGTTAGTAAAAAATTGCATTTCTGACAGCGATCCTGTGAAGAATCTCTTCCCGAATCCAAGGATGCTCTCTCCCAAAGTTCATGCTTCACCACTAAGTCATCCCTTCAGCATTATCCATATCAGCATTTTGTGTTGAAGATTTCTTCCACGTATTACTTATAAAGTGCACCAGATGTATGGACCACTTAAAGAGAAAACAGAGATCCTTCCCTGGCAGTCACCCAAGAGGAGTATGGAGGCAAAAGGAAAGGACAGCAAGATTAGTCAGTGGTAGTTAAATGAGCAGTTTATGCCTCTTCATTCATCATTACAGAGCTGAATTACTCCTAAACAATAAGTGGTACTAGAAAAAAGTCTAAAAAGAAATTAAGAAAGGATCTGCTGTCTGATAAATATGTTTGCTATTAAGATATAAAAGTTTGGTGGTTGCGGGCAGTATGGATGGATGGAATGGGAACTGGCCTCCCTAAGATACATTTCTTTTAACTCCTCTCTGAGATACAGAACACTTCCAGTAAAAAAAAGAGACAGACAGACTACTTTGAGTTTGGAAAAAATCTGAATTTTTTTTTTTTAAAATAAACCTGCAACAATTGTTCTGAATTCAATATATATTCAAAAGCATTCACATACTATTTCTGAAAGACTTGAGAGAGACTTTCTGCCCTGAGTTTCATGCATTCTTGCAGGTATGTGAAGCAAAGAGCAGCCTGTTAACACATGACAAAGCCTTGAGTTCCCTCAAACAGAATGATACTCTGTCAAACAAAGATTTCTGATAAGCAGAGGATATTATCTTCAGAAATTAGAAGGAATATATGACTCTCATCAACACTGCCGATGAGAGTCTTTCCTCCAGAACATGACACACAAAAAAAAGAAACCAGACAGCGTTATTTCCTAACAGTTATAAAATACAATCTTTACTGTCCAATACTTCATGTACCTGAAAAACCCTGTCATCCAAGCAATAGCCTCTAATCCTAACCTGCAAGATTCATGATATCGATGTGTACTGCAATATATTGTGCACGCTACTCCCTTCCACAGTGGGAATAGCAGGTGGGGTAGAGGCAGATCACTGGGTAACTTTGGCTTGAAGGCTCAAGTTTACATAGACGTTCCTGCTGTTTCAGATATGGGTATTATGCATCCATTCAGACATGTACAATGACAAAAACCAGACCAGCGGAAGGGGAAGCTGGCTCAATTATGACCTAAAATTCTTCAATAATTATAAACAGTCCTTTTGTGCTTTAGACTGTGAAAGATAAAAATATATATTTATATACAGAACCCATATATCAAACACAAATACACATATTATTAGAAATTGATAGCTTTAGCACTCCTGCAGAAATCTTGCCTACACACATATGCCCTTATCTCCATTAACGAATCTATAAGTGCAAGCATACCTTTGACCTTCTCTTTGGCAGCTCTCTATGGATCTACTAATATTTTAAGTCTATTAGTAATAAAAATGCCTCAATAGTAAGTGCTTCCCTTAACACTATGTAGAGATTTTTTACACAGATGGAAAGAGATTTCAAGAAGATTGACAGGCAACTCCATAAGTAGAGCCTACAGTGAAAGCCCCACAAAACCTGGCCCAGATACCTGGATGCAAGTAGGAATTAAGGACATCCACATGGATGAGGGACTTCATAAACTTTGGATTCTGGTAGGGAAAGACAAATAGACAACTGTTCTTCTGTTCTCTTTTGAAAGAGGGAAGAGACAAGGAAGTGGCAAGAAGAGGAGAGCACTGGCCATCACAACAATGCATCACTCAAACTTGCTGAACTAACAGAGATGGAAAAGCGAGTTTTCTCTCACAGCAAGATGGGGATCAAGAAGGGAAGGTTTTCTGCAGAAACCAGCACCCTGGTAATATTTCAAAAGCATGAACTGATAGGAAAAGATGAAGGAGAAAAAAAAAAAGACAATCTTACTTTGAAAGTTTTCACTTCCTTATTGAAGAGCCCATTGGCTCCCATTTCTGACTAATGACAAACAAAAAAGTACCTTCATTACAGACTACTGCAACTGAAAGCCAAGTATGGTCTTAATTAAAATTCCAAAAATAATACGAGAGTCATTAACAATCTATCAGCGTAAGAAAGCTGAAGTTGGGAAAATTAAAATCATACAGACATTAGAAAGAAAAAAAAGACACTTAAAATGCTGGTACTTATCTGCCTCTGGCACAATCTCACCCTGCCACAGCTGCTTCAGTCTTTCAAAATTTGCATGTGACATTTCAGTTAGATATCCAGTTGTCAGCAGCCACTTAATTACATTAGAAGAAATGTGCAGGTATATAAAATATATGGCATATTGTAAGACTGGAAGACAGACAGTTTCTGCTTCTGAAAATGATACTTTTTTTTTAAACCTTCCCAATAAATCAGTTTGTCAATACTCATTTGGTAATTCAGTGGTAGCAACACAAAATGCAAGATCGGCCAATTATTAAAATACTGATGTAGTAACTCAGAGCTGAGCAACTAATGAGCTGTGAAGTTCACTTCTAAAGGCAGGACACTCATATATTAAACACGTCTACAGTATTTTCGCTGTTCATTATAAATATTAATTTAGAGTTGGAAGGTGAACTATGCAAAATAAAATTCAACTCCGATGGATTCTGATAACATTGCTTTTAAAGACCCGAGTTTCTTTGGATGAATATACAGTAACTAAGGACACAACTTTGCCAACTTTTGTATTAAAATGCATTTAAGCATCATGGTGAATCCCAAATCAGGTCAATGACAGGTGAGCAGAAGCAGACAGATGATTTTCAAGTCACCAAACTGAAATCCTACTCATGTTGCAAAATTAATCCAAAATTACCATAAATTAAGGGTATTTTAAATAAAGATAAAAAATATGGGAAGCCATCGATCATTCACATATGTAACATTGATAATGAAATTCCTTCAAAGAAAACAAACATCAAATCTTTACTGCAGCGCACACTATTATGTGTTTCATAGATCACAATGGGCTCTTCCCCTCTGATAAATAAGGACACAGTAGTTTGCAGAAATGCTGACAAGGAGAAGAAACCAACTGCTTATTAGCTAGGTTTCTTCTGCCCACAGACTTGCCATTTCCTTGTGGTACCCTAAGTCTCAAAGCAGGAGTGGACACAACACAACAGCCTGTACTATGTAGAACAGAGAGGACAACATCAGTGCTGCAAGGGTTTCCAAAACAAGTACTTAAGTGACAGCACCTATTTAAAAGCAGTAGCTGACATGATCAAATGCTTGTATCACTTCCTCTGACCTTTAATGTGTTTTCTATTTAGCAAAGATACACGTACTTGAACCTCACTGATAATTTATTGAAGGATGTTGTGAAGTGGAGGCTTGATAAAGGCTGGAAGAAGACAGTACTAAAGCTATACGTCGATTGTTTCAGGAAGTAATATGACTAAACATTTCTTTAAATTATATTAGAAGCCAAAACACATTACTACGCTTATCCAAAGAATATCATATTTGTCATGGTTTCAGCTGGGATAGAGTTAATTTTCTTCACTCTAGCTGGTATAGTGCTGTGCTTTGAAATTAGCATGGAAAAAAAAAACCTATTGAGATAACACAGAGATGTTTAGGCTGTTGCTGGGTAGCGCTTATACTAGTCAAGGACATGTCTAGCCTCCCATGCTCTGCTGAGTGCACAAGAAGCTGGGAGGGGAGGGGGCACAGCTAAGAGAGCGGATTCAAACTGACCAAAGGGATATTCCATATCATGTAACGTCATGCCCAGTATGCTACCTGGGAGGGGCTGGCCAGGGGAGGGAGGGAGCAATCGCGGCTCGGGGACGGGCAGCATCGGTCGGCGGGTGGTGAGCGGTTGTATCGTTCGTGTTTCTGCGGGTTTTTTTTCCTGTTTTCCCTTTCCTTCCTTTTCCCTTTTATTATATTAAAATTATTGTCATTATTATCATAATCATTTATCATCATCATTTTATTGTAATCATTAAACTGTGCTTATCTCAACCCACAAGTGCTTTTGCTCGTCCGATTCTCTTCCCCATCCCACAGGGGTGGGGAGGGGTGAGCAAGCGGCTGCGTGGTGTTCAGTTGCCAGCTGAGGCTGAACCACGACAATATTTTAGGGAAAACTGAACTGACAAACTTGGTATTTGCCCCAATTCACAAAAAGTTTTGAGAAGGGAACAGATAACTTAATAAAACATACTATAATGCATTTCCTATGTGGAAATTAGAAATTTATTCATCTGCGTAATTAAACCAATAATTCCGTTGACGTACTAGATGTGAATCTCAGTAAGTTTAACTACGACACAGACATATGGCAACACAGAATGTCAATATGAAACAAAACGGCACATTAAACTACACAATATATCAACCTTGCAAACATGACTGCAGAGGGAAGAAGCTAAAAAAAAACCCAAACAACAAAAAAGGCAGCGAAAGAAAATTGCCTATAAGATACCTATAAAGTGAGTGGTGTAAAGAACAGAAAATACAGATAAAATCCACAGGAAAAATATTAATCACGAGCTATTAATTACAATAAAAACAACTTCACCTGGGAAGACTCCAAGATGAAGAAAGTACCTTTGCTCTAGAGGCTGGGATTTTTTTCTCCGTTGTATGCTCTTGGATGCTGGACTTCATTTCAACCTAGTAATACCACTCCTATGTTCTAATGGTTCTTCAAAACAACCAAACAAAAAAAAAAACAACAAAACCCACCCCTCCCACCCGTAACACCAGAAAAGCCCAAATTTGTACAGAGAGTCACAAATGCTTGTTGCAAAAAAGTTACATTAATATGCTGCAGCACACAGGACATTTTAATAATGGCTTTAAGAACATCATGTTCCTCCTGAACCTGATTATTATGTACTACAAAGATGTTGCTCTCCCTCTGATGTAATTGTACAAGCCAAATTGAATTGTACTGTCAGGACCAATAACAGCCTCTGAAAAAGGCCAAACGCATTTCCTAAATGAGGAAGACCAGCCTGCAGAGGGATTCAGGTGGCCCTTTTCTGTTTCAACTGAATGACTACCTAGCTGCTTTTTCAACACTTAGATGCAATTAAGATACTATTGTCAACAGACTATAACTCTAATATCTGAGACAAAATGGCAATTCATTCAAATCAAAAATATGATACTGCTGTTCATTCACAAGTAATATTTTTAAAGTATTTGTGAAAAGAGAGCATTTCAATTTTCCATTCAAAATTAATTTTTACCTCTTAAAATTTTCTGACAATCAGAAAAGATGACCTGATTTACTCTTTTCTCTCTTTTTTTTTAGGCTTTTTGTTAGATATTTGGTGTGTGGCAGCTTCAATTTCTGGTATTCATACTGCTTTGGAATGGGTCTTAAGTCCCAGAACCTCCACAAAACACAGATCTACATATTTTGCTCTTTAAAACTCAAGGTCTTTCCATGCTCAATTGGTTTTTAGCTTATAGAATACATCAACGAAGAGCAAGAAAGCATTTGCACACTCTTGCATCTCTCACCTTCTTGAATAAATTAATGTTTTTTAATATATTGCCTATGAATATATGGCCCAGGCTTCTTTACTTGTGCTAACTCTCAAATCAGGATCACTTTGATTGTTTGAATGATTTCTGTCTTCTAATATCCAAGGGAATAAGTAGAAAGGAAACAAAAATGATAATAATTATAAACCTGATGTAGAAACCAAGAACTGTAGTTCTACAAATGCTCACTCCAATGAACTAAAGCTGTCAGGCACAGCTTCTCATATCCTGAATGCCCAATTCCTCTGAGGTGGTCAGAAGGTTCAATTTTCCATTTTGCAGAAACCTGAAAGCCACTATGACAAAACAGTATCTGTAGAACAGTGGTCTTCTTTTAAATGAGGAGTTATCAGGATGACATGATCTGACTGCAAGTATCTTGCAGTGAACAAAACAGCAACCTCCAGGGAACGCTGCCAGTCAGCAGTGAAGGGAATTAATGGCTAGAGGCAATACATGGAGTTGCAGTTTCACGGTAGCAACAGCATGCAACAATCCACCCTGCACCTCCCGGACTCGGAGATTTAAGTTTGCCAGTCTTACTAGAATCATACAGCTGAGAAGAATATTGGTTTTGAGTAAACATATTTCAAAAAAACCCTTATTTTCAAGTCTCTACCCTCCACCGTTTTCTATAACAGAAGTTTTACCAAAACTCACCTCTGGGTACTTCAGTTTTAAAGTCTTATGCATTTCCCGAAAACGACTGTACCGCCTGAATACTGTCCATGTCTCATCCAGGACTGTTATCTGTATCAGACAATATCAAAAGAAGAAACAGAAATAAAGCCACACAATATATAACACTAAAAACCAAGCAGTATACAAGGTTATGAGATTAAAACAGGCAATTCTTAGTTCCCTTAAATTCGTAAGCTTTTATAGCTTTATTTAATTTTTCTTTCACTACAGTGACAGAATTGTATTTAATAAGGAGCACTGATTGCAAAGCAAAAAAATGGAATGCATTTATTCCTTATTCCGGAGTGGTTTGACAAGGCTGTAAACACATTAAAACATCTCCAATCATACCTTGGCGCAGCTATGCAGCTCAGAGCGTTGCAATCAGTGGATGTTCCATCAGTGAAGGACTAACTCCCAGTACATGCATAGCATAGCCTCTCTATACATTCATTGAAATGTATATATTCTCATATACCCACACATGTATGTATAGACAGATACACAAACAAATACATGTTTCCCAGACACACGGAGTTCATTACCATGCAGAATGGGATTCTAATTTGTAGCATAAAAATTATATATGCGAGCTTTCAGTAGAAGATATTCCTTTAAAACAATCTGTGCCTGTGTCATCCATATGTTGATGAACACCCCTTTTATGCAGGAATTTTCATTTAAATCAGCAGAATTACTCCTGTGAATAAAGCGCATAGCAACAGGAGCAAAGAGGGAGGGCAATACAACCTTACATTAGTTACTCACAAAATTCTTACTGAAACTGAGAAACCAACAAAAATTTTTCACTGTCTTAAATTAGATGATATGAAAGAAATTTGGTAAGTGCTGTGACTGGAAGCCTTTGATTTTACAGCAATACCTTTCTGTAGCACAATGTTGCACAGAGAGTGGGCATTTTTCTACACCAACTAGCAGAGCTGGAGAAAGCCAACTGGCAATGCCTAAACCTGAAAAGACTTGTTGCTTTTTTTAAATCTAACAGGCCTAATATGTGATATTACCTCTGCCTTGCTATGGTTTTAAGCATGAAGATCAAAAATAAGCATTTTCATAAAATGCATTTCATGAAGACACAAGCTTTTTAACCTTAAAGTTCCCTCACTACTGAGTGTATCAGAAAGTTACAGAGGTAAAGTAAGTTGTGATGGAGCACAATAACCAAGTAGGAGAAAAAGAAACCAGAGCAATAAACCAGAGGAAACCAGCATCCAAGCACTGTCATTGACAACTGCTACTCCATCCTTGCAACAAACTGGTCCACCTTTCTCCATCCCTGCTGCCTTTGCTGCTGTACACAGAACAGGGAAACTGGGTGAAACTGTTTTGGAAACCAAAATTATTGTGTGTCTTATGACATCAGGAACCAGGTTTTGGGTTTGGGGTTGGTTTTGTGTTTTTTTTTTCTTTTTTCTATTTTTACCTCTATTTTTAACTAAAAAATGTTAAGTAAATAAAATTGGCCTTCTCAATATTTTTCATAAATGTTAAGACAGGTTCTTCCAGTGTATCTCCACAATGCAAATTCGTTATTTCTGATAAAACTCATCTTTCAAGTCACAAATAAGCTTGATGGCTACTAGACATCTGCATGATGGACTATATTCCCTCATGAAAAAAAACTCAAGCAATTGCCCTCCCTCAATATATTGTTAACAGCGTCTCAAACTTTACAAATCAGGTGAATGGATTTAACATACATAGGCAGGTTTAACAAAAAAAGTATTTAGGAATATGTATGCTACACTGATGTTGATTAACCAATTAACCATTTTGTTCTGAATAAAAGTAAAGGGCTTTGTGATTTAAACATTCAAGTGAACATTACAGTGCAATGGACAGTCATAACATATTGATATTACTAATTTCTGTCTTTTTCCTTTAGTTCTGTATTTCAATATTTCTGACTCGTGAAATTTTTCTATTGTAATTTCCTTTGTACATGATGACGTTAATTCAAAAGTGATCTCTTTTTCCCCATGGGTTTTCACAGAAGCGTGCCCTTAAGGGAGCAACCTAGCACAAAGCATCCAGGACTCTTCCAGCCACACAGCCTGGGGAAGAGCATGTATGTCAGCTTGCCAATGACATTGCTGGCTGTGCATCTGACAGCTATCTAGGTGATAGGGTGGTACCAAACTTAGCCAGATCAAATTGCCTGCAGCCCATTATTTATTAGCTTTCTTCTACAAAGTTCAGTAAAAACTTGCTGGAGGTGGACAGGAAAGAAAATAGCAAAACCATATATCTCTGCTGCCTAAGAACCGAAGGATTTTCTGTAGAGCATTCTCTGGTGGCTTGGCTTGACCTGACTTGGTCCCTATCATCCTTTTTGTTTGCTTTCCTAATTTTTGCAATGAGACTAGCAGGTAATGCATTGCAAAATTTTACTGTTGTTACTGAAAGTTTTCCCTGTTGAAGCAAGATGCCATCAAGTCACTCCCTCCTTCCCATACTGCTGAGATTATTGGAAAATTAATTTTGAAGCTAAACAAAATCTTAACCAGCCCCAAAGTTCAACAATAATGTTACTAGGATCAAACTACTCATATAAACAGGAGAATAACAGCACACCTGGCATAGCAATAGCATTTCCAGAACACGGCCTTTTACCCCTACAGCTGATCCAGCCAGTTGGGGCTGGGATTCTTTTCCCTCATTTAAAAAAAAGCTGTATGACAGACTATATACTCTGTAAGAGTATACTCTGTTTACTATATAGTCTAAGACCTCTAGGATCATCAAGTGCAACCGCCAGCCCAACACCACCATGTCTCCTAAACCATGCCCTCAAGCGCCATGTCTACATGTCTTTTAAATACCCCCAGGGATGCTGACTCCACCACCTCTCTGGGCAGCGTGTCCCAATGCCTGACTACTCTTTCAGTAAAGAAATTTTTCCCCATATCCAATCTAAACTTCCCCTGGTGCAGCTTGAGGCCATTTCCTCTCATCCCATCACTAGTCATTTGGGAGAAGAGACCAACACCCACCTCGCTACAACCTTCTTGCAGGTAGTTGTAGAGAGTGATAGTTAACTCAGAGATGACTGAAAGTCTTTGAAACTCAAGAAAAAGCCAGTTTTGAAAGAATATCGAACAATATCGAATAAAATGAGAGGTCAGAACAACTAGGAAAAGCTGAATGAAAATGAGAAG
This sequence comes from Phalacrocorax carbo, assembly GCF_963921805.1. Lineage (NCBI taxonomy): Eukaryota > Metazoa > Chordata > Aves > Suliformes > Phalacrocoracidae > Phalacrocorax > Phalacrocorax carbo. The sequence continues at coordinate 43,141,216 of NC_087515.1, read as the reverse complement.
GTTCATCTACAACCTTCCCTCCTAGCAGAGGATCCCTTGCAGGGCTGTGCTTAATTCCAGGCTTTGCTTCCATCACCTACTCTCAGGGGACCCTGCGTGTCTTGGTGTGAGCTGGAGTCCCCCCTTCACTGCTGCCTCACTGCTCCTTCTGCTATCCATAGGTACTGTCTGCAACCACAGGCAGTATGTAACAGATGCCTAGAGTCTTCTCAATGCAAAAGCTCTTCTGATATGCTGTTGTTTCTAGCACAGCCTTGTCTGAATATTCTGCACATCACAACAGCATGAAAGGAACAGGATACAATAATAGTTTTCTGGTACTCTAATTCAGCTCTAACGTAAATATGTTTAGACCTGATTAAGTTACTACCTGTTTCATCATGTCTCTAAAGACAAAAAATAGAACCATCGCCCAAATGGAGATTTTTTGGAAATGTATCTATTTGTACTGAATACATAATAGCAGACCAGCACAAACAGCTCCATGAGATCTCTTGCTGCAAAAGAAGAGGTTCTAGCTTAATTCTAATCAAGTATGGTTTTGTTTCTATTTTGAACTCTCTCCAACGGGTTCTCATGGAGTCACTCAACATCTTAAAGTAGGATCTGTATCCAGTGATGAACCTGAGTGGACAGGCCATCTTGCTGGCCCATTCCCAAAGGTTTTATATGTCTAGGTGGACAAGATGCTGAATCTGCACAAATAAAAGTATTTCTGCATATGTTAGAGTTGAAAGAGTTATGAACCAACCATGATGCTGCCAAGAAAAGTGGAACTCTCACTCTTTTGGCATATAAAAGGAATCTTTACTATTGCATGTCACAAGAATAAATTACTATATTTGTTACATATAGGAATTTATTATATTTGTTCCTCTATACAGCACTATGCCAGGATTTAACTACAAACACAGTTACCAGAAACATGTGTTGAAGAAAATAATTCTGAGACACCTAGGATTCAAAGGCTTGGGGACTGTCTTACAATTAAACTCAGTGATCCTTTGTCCCTTTGTCAGAGTTCAAAATGCGGTTACATGCTCGTAGGCCAGCTACCCATTTTCCCAAGAGCAAGAGGAACCTTGGTGAAAAAAGCTTATTTGGGAACTAGCAAAGGAAATGAAATTAGCAACACCCCAGCCATTTCGAGACTGACACATATTCTGATATGAGTACAACTGAAAATAAACTTGACGGAAGTAAAGCTGAAATAAGGAATTATTTCAGCAACTGACATTTTATCCTGACCCATCAAGAAGGGATGAAATAAACAGGTACACATTCTCTCCTCCCTGCCCTGTCTTCCTACGTTCCTGCTTTCTAAGGAAAAAAAAAAATCACCACATATTCTAATTTCCCAAAAAATAAAAGTAACAGCAGCTGAAGATTAATACAGATCAAAGTAGAGCTGGAAACTCTGCAGGGGAAAGGTTTAAAACAGAAGTTTGTGGAAAGACTGTGGATTGTAGCTTGGAGCCAAATCCTGACCACAGCAAAAGCAGCCCACTGGGACATACAGAGTCCTGGAAGCAAAGGAAAAAAAGCATAAACAGTTGATCAATGTGACTATACGAAATATCCCAAAGACTGCCAACCTAAGGTCCATAGGAACTTCAACAGAAATATTTAGTGCTCTAAGGACGTTGAAGCAGTGGAATATGATTATTAAAGTGACAGCCCATTCCCTACCCCATGTCATCCACTTCTTTGCTTTGAACTTCATCAAACCAGTTATTTAAGCAGCAGTTTCTTTCAGAGGCAGCCTAGAAATGGCATAAGAGAAAGAAAAGACGGTTCTGGCAAGTACAGCAGAAGAGAATAGCCATTCCACATACACTGCTCTTAGCCAGAGCACCCTGTTCTTTCCTGGTTACAAATTCCACCCCCTTCCAACATTTTTCTTCTATTACATTTCCTTCCAGATAAGTCCAAGTCCTCCTGCACATACTCCTTAACTGCCTCTTCATCCCAAGGTGGATGTTTACATGGGTTTTAGGGATGAAGGGAGAATATTTGGAAAAGAAACCCACCAACTCACTAAAGAGAAAATACTTTTTTACTGTATTTACCTTCACTAACGGTTACCCTATTCAGTAAATCCTGTGTGCTGAAAATAGCTGGTGGCTAGAACATTCCTTGGGCAAGTTTTGTATGCATTTACTCTTCTCTCAGTATCTCCCTGGCTCTGGGCTTTCGCTGGCCCCAGGAAATTCAAAGTGCAAAGCTATGTGCAAAATACTTTAATTATGTTTTTATTATTATAGGTAAATATTTCAGGTCTAATATTTTCTATACCTGACACTTGCATCTCAATAAAGGTCTTTCCTATAACCAATATGCATTTAATCCTCATCTCTGCAACATCTTCAACTGAATTATTTGACATTGGATCTGGAACTGCTCACCCGAAGAGTCTGACCATGAGCCTTCTGTGTACAATTGATCCACTTGGAAAATACCTGTCTTTACAGTGTCCTGTACTGTGCATGCCTTCTCACAGCCTCTGTTATTTAGCAGTACTGGGGCCACTTAAGACAATGGAAAGAGACAGAACCAAAAACTGCAGTTAGTGGAAACAAAAACTACATTTCATTGGGGTTAGTAAGGTGATTTCTGGAATCTGCAGATTCTCAGGTGCGTTTTGAGTTGCCATTTCCATCTTTGCTAACTGTGATGCTGTCACAGATAGCTGGCCAGAATAAACTAGGAACTATTTGGTTTTAAACAAAAAGTGTTTTCTATTATTACTGCTTCTTTGTGCTATTGTGTACAAATGAAAGCAACAGCAACGTGTGTACAGAGAACCCAAGCATTAAGGAGAAGCAACTGAAAAGCACTTACCTTTATTTCAAACTCATAGTGTTCATCCTTTCCCTGCCCACACAGGACATAGCGTGGAATACTAATTTTAATTGGGTCCTTTAGGTCATCTGGATTTGCTCCCAGAGAACGACAGACCATCCGCTTTCATGTGCGTATCAAATAGGGAGAACAAAGGAAAACCAAAATGACTACATGAGGAAAAAAAGAAAAGAACTTTGCTAAAAATGAGAAAATGTTCTTGGCTGGAAAAGCAGGGAAAGACAGCATGGAGGAGGCAGAATTTTTTTTCAAAAAAATGAAGGAATTACTTGAAAACAAAGTGGATTTCCTTTTACAAGCAAGACGTAGCATTTTGTTATGCATGAAAAAATGGAGGTGAAAAGTCTTCAAAAATATTGCTTATTCTTTGGAAAGGCATGTTTACAGCTTAGATATCAAAAACAAGGGAAAGCAGATGACACTGTATTAACCCTCTGTGAAAAAAGTAAATATGAATGCCATAAATATGAAATAAAATACATCAAGCCTTCACAGCCAGTCATATTTTTTGTATGTGTTTATCTTTATAACAAACTTATTTACAATAGCATGCAAAGCTGCACAGGATCGAGGCAATTCAGAAATTGCCTAGATCTTAGACTTTTAAATCCAAACTCATTTTATAATTAAATAAGATATAGATAACATAGTAATCCACTGTCAGAACAGTTTCCTACTTTTTTTCTTTAAATCATATCTAATTAACAAAAAAACTATGAGAAATTTTCATGGTCTTGACAAAAAAGTCATGAGGGCACACTCCTCTGACTAACAGCCAGATGGAATCTGTAACTCAAGTTATGTCAAAAATAAAATACTTCTGCAGCTGAAAAGATTAATGCTTTGTAGTGAGCATCTCCAAAAGTAGCATAAGCATTCACAGTGAACAAGTACAGAAACTGCCTTCTAGGAAGTCCTCTACTTGCTCAATTGAATGTATTTGGTCTGAAAAGCTTAATGAACTTGTACTTAAAAAATAACAGCACCATAACAAGTATAAGTTAATAACAAAAAAGATTGGAAAGCTACCACTTTAAAGTTATGACCATGTTATATATTTGTATTTATGATGCTATCCATCAATTACATAGATCCTGTATTCTCAACATTCATTTTCAATCCCTTAGCAACTACCACAACACGTGTTGCTTGGCCAAAATTCTTCAGTCTTGACCAACACTATTGCCACATGTGAACGTGTCTCACACTTCTGCTCACTGACACTTGGTCTCTTTGTAGCAACTCCTGGTGACTCTCAGTACACGATACCGTGTAGGAGCTGGAGAAAAGTTTGAAACTTTTGTAAACACCTCTCTGAATGCTGATTGTTACAGACAGCTTTTTGGCATCCTCACCTAGCTATCGAGAAGGAGATGCTGTTACATCATTAATAGTCAATTATAAATGCCAAAGTAATTTCCCTTAACTTTAGCGTGAAGAGTAGTGAAAAAGAAAATACAAAGAAAGTGACTTTTAGTTCTAATTAACTGACTTTATCTAGGTGTTTTGCACAAACTCTTTTTTAGGGAAAATACAAAAAAAAGTTTGCATTGGAATGGAAAAATACTTTTAGTGACTTTCGTTTATGCAACAAATATTTTCTCCTCTCCATTTTGCTGTTCTTTCACTTCTCCCCAAGTTACTGGCTTTTCAGCTAAAACTCATTTCTGCAGCATAGAAATGCAAGCAGTTCTTTCCTTGGGGGAAAGAGGAGTTCATTGCTTTGACAGTATCATCTGTTTTAAAACAACAATAAAACTACAGAGTCACTCTTAAAGCCACCTCTGTCAACATACAGTTCTCTGAAAATGACTGTCAGTAAATTATTACAAACAGCTAATAGTCAGAGAACAAAATCTCAAAGACAAAATACTGAGAAAACCACACCCTAATACATTAAATAATCCTTTGACAGTCATAAATATCAACCATTATGTTATGTTTCATTTACAGTAGAATAAAAGATATTGTTGTGAAGTTGTTTTTTCATAGAAGTGCAGAATATTCATCAAGTTAGATTTGAAAACAAATGCAAAAGAGGAAGACCATGTTACCTGGAACACAACATGCACAAACATTTAACTTCACGGTATAATCTGAAAAGAAATTATTTGCAGAAATTGCTGTCATTTAACAGCTGTGATTAAGAAAGTCCACCCAGATAGTGCCACTCAATGTTAACTTTTATCAAGGCTTAGAATAAATGCCTTGGTGATGTCAACGAGGGAGCCACTCGAACTGGACTGACATGAGGTTACACTGAACTCATAACTACTCTGTCTGCTCCATGTTCTGTGAGATATTTGTGTATGTGTATTTGTGTTGTGTATTTTTTAAAAAACAAAAACCATACCTCAAAATAATGCAACCCATTTTGCTCATCTTTGGATTTCCTTAAGGTAGTAGTAAGTTTTGTTGTGATAAAGAAAGCCGTAACTCTCTATCCAAACCAGCATTCATCCTTCCAGACACAGCTTCTCCATCCAATGCAAGTTATTTCTTTTTAAATCCCACGTGAATTACATTATCTTGTCTTTTTATATGGTAAGAACAAACAGGAAGTGTTCTTATACTAGTAGAGAGACTGAAGTCTAACTCTAGAAGATTTCACCTCTACTGGCAATATGCTTACAGAATTTAGAATTTCAGATTAGATACCACTGTTTTTTCTGCCAAGGACCATATTCCTCAAACAAGGCAGATGGCACATTCAAGCAACAGGATTCAAAAGGTATTCCACTCCCTTTACAAGGGAAGAAAAAAAAGATGGGAGACACAGCTTATATACTATTTGAACATCTGACAGTGGTAACAGGTAAAGAATAACCTTGTACTAAGCTGAAGTCAAGCCTCGACTAATGTAAATCTTTTACTAATGTTGAATAGTTCCATTATTTCTTGGAATGTAATATTACAGAGACTGTACGAGATGCAATGTCACAATATCACCAACCCCATTAGAAAGCAAGCAGAAAAAGGGGCACATTACATGCAGAAAACTCTAGGGATAAACTTATTCCATCCATCAGGCAGTACACCCAGTTGCTAACTATCCATTTAACAGCATGAGAAACATGTACTCAGATGATACACCCCAAAACGTTTGTCTTACCACTGGTATAGTATCACGACCAAAGGTCGACATGCTATTTAAAGCACAGCCAACATCTGTTTACACCCTTTAAGTTGATTTTCACGTCACATTTTCCTTAAACACTCACATCAAGGGAATACAAAGACTTCTTCTATTTCAGGGAAGTGCAAGTTAACTATTTGGAAAAAAATAAACAGGCATAACTTAGAAGCCATGCATTCCTTCCCTGAAAGAAAAGAAGGGGAGAGGGAAATCCAAAAAGAGCATTGGGTGTTCTCTGCATTTTTCTTGTTCTGTTTCACTGCTTCCACATAGCCTACACTCTTTTGGCTCTAGGCAAAGGGTGCAAACCCAAGGGAAGAAAGACCCCATCAATTCCTGGCAACTCAGCCAACACACTTAGAATAAGCCAAGCACAACTCCTTTTGCACTTGGTGACGAACTTTAACCTAAGAGTGCAATAATCCTTAATGCAAAACTCCCAAGCAGAATAGAATTGTCAATGCTATTCTTCCCAAAATTGTCAGTATAAAAGCTATAAACATCCTCAGTATTAAGAGCATACATTGAATGTGCCATAGAAACCTAAACACAACTTCCAGTTCAGGCAACAAAAATATTAGAGACGTTTTGAAATATTGAGATCAAGGGCATGCAAAAGATGAGAAGAATGAAAAAAAAAAGATACACAGAAAGATTAAGGAAAAGGCAATCCAGGAGGAATAGAGAAGACCTTAATGAAGAGACATAGGAGATGGAGGAGCCAGAAACAACAGCCAAAATGGAAATCAGAAGACACAGCTGTAATTATAGTTTTGATCCACCTACTGTATAACATAGAAACATTCCATTTCCTCACTTTCCCAAGGAGATTTATGTACAGCATCTTAGAGACCCACAAAAAGTAAGCACTCAAGTAATATCGATTTTTGCTAAGATGTGTATACACACTCTATGGTATTCCCTTATAGGCTCGAAGGATTCTTTTGCCTATTGATAAAAGATTGGGGGGGGGGGGGGAGGGAAGGTTTTATCAATATTCATTAACCTCTTATTTTGAATGTATCTAAATGTATTTGGATTTCAACACCTAGTCAGATGCATAATTAGCCAAATGGCTTCTTCACTTGAACTGAATGTTAATTTCCAGATTTCCAAAGGGATATGCAAACCGCTTTTAAGAATTGATGGGATGACTGTCAGTTGAGTATTTATTTCTTTTCCACGGTATTTAGAAAAACTAATTCCTGAGTCTGATCCAACCTTGCTCTTAGAAAACACAAGCTCAATTTTTGTGAAGTTCTCTTTGTCTGGCAAAACTATACATCGGCTATCATTCAAACTGTACAACTGAAGGCTGTCAAATTGTGATCGCTGGCATGAAGCATCCAAACAGTTAGATGCAGCGTAAAAGACATTCTTTTCCCTTAAGAGACCTATATGAGTAGTTTTAAGAACTGGAGATCTATACACAGTCTGCTTAGCAGTGTCTATTTTCACTGTGGCATACAGCAGTACATTAATGTCACCTAATAAAAGTTTAATATTTCCCATATTTTCACAGAATAAGTAAACCAGATCAGCTAATACAGTTCTGAATTTACAGGACAATCTTACTCCATTTGGAAAAACTAAGTCATTTACTTCTGACATCCAGTCAAGTGAAATCTGCATCAAATAATCTTTCAAGAGCTGGTGATTTAAACGAACAGCATCATTCACTGCAGAAATCAAAACTCTCATTATGTCATGGCAAATCCTTTGAGTGAAGTGTTTGTTATAGGTATATATTGTGAATAAACCATCTTCAGCAGAACACAGAAGTCTAATACACTGTCCAGCAAAGCCAACTCAAATCTCCTTTATCGAGACAATGGGAACCCCATAAAACATTGCCAAGGAACTCTGGCAGGCATCTTGTTCAACGGACGAAACAACATACAGAATGGAGCTGAATAAAAGCAAGCAACCAGGTTCTGGATCAGGTGTTTTACAACTGCCAACAGTGAGCCAATATACACTCTAACTCCTCCATTCCAGTACAAATTTGAGGTAAGGCAGAGGTCAAAAATTCCAGCATTTTTTCCAGAGAACAGACCTGAAGCTTCGAAAAGACATCAGGAAAATGCACAAATTTCTGTCTTAATGCAAGACTGTTTTCCAGCTGTTTGTTTTTGCAAGGGTATGCAAATCCTTCAGAGGGCTTTCTCACACAGGTGTTGGATATTTCTGTGCTTACACACATCATGATAGCATCTCGCACACAGGATTCATGCTGAATGACATTTTCAGTACAAACTTTAGTGCCATCGGTAGAGTGGGACACGTCTTGATTCACATCTGTCTTGAAGAATACATTTACTTGCAAGTTTCTTATAAATGGCAGATTTTGTACTAATGATACTGCTTGTGCACATCTCACTTGTGTCACACAAACTTCCCAACTTCGTAATTTGTTTAGAAACCACTGTACTGTTTAGCAGCTGACTACTGGTATTTTTGCAATGGAAGGAAAGCTTACTGAAAAGATATCCCAAACCGTGTGTTCTGGTCTCACATCAAAACCAGAAGCTATTGACTTAAAATAAATCAAATCAGAGGCTTGTTGTGTGGGAAGCTGAGAATTACTAGACTGGTCCTCAATTGTGGGGTGTACTGTTTTAAATAGGCCGTTTTCTTTACAAGTTATTATTTCAGAATGTATATTAGACAGAGAAAAAAGGCAGCACAATATGCTGTTAAAGCCAGCCTGCCCATTAGCACACATTAAGGATTCTACAGGAGACAGCTGTTTCAAGTGGGAACAATTAGATTCAGTTCTTGAGCTGTCACAATCCTGAGAAGTCATCACTTCTTTGTCAAAATGATTGACATTTTCAACCTTGCAGAGTGAATAAGCCATGTTATTTAAGTCATGACTTTGTAAAGAAGTAGATAAAACATTCTGATAAGGAACATTCTTACTCTAAAGTATTAATACTTTTGAAGTTAATTAAACTACTTTCAATGTCACAACGACAAACAAAGCTCTCCTGTTCTGAATTATCCTTTCATTCTTGAATGCCTTCTCTGATGTAAGAGGGGAGGAGATTCTTCCAGAACTGGGGAAAAAAAAAAAATCCCACATCTCTGTATATTCCTTCTGTCTCTTATGGTCTTTTACTCCTGCATTTTCTCCGCACAACTCAGAAGGACAAGTGCTATCTTTAGACATAAATGGAAAACCATAATGTGGCTGCCACTGTTGACTACTCTGTTAAATATTTCAAAAGAAGAAAACAGAAATGTCTTTATAAAGCTTTCTGATTTGAACATTTCTTAAACTGAGGATTGATTTGATTAGGTTTGTACAATCATTCAAAATTGGTACAATCTCTCAAAATTAGAGAGAGAAAATCCAACAGAAGTGATTGAGGTCTGATTCAGGAATGGTTAATCTTCCCAGCCCACCACTGCTTTTCCTTTGTACAGTATCCATTTCACTTGGTTGATATTTGCTTTACTTGAAAACCACAGGAAACTCAAAAGTGCGATGCAGAAGTTTATAAAACCTTTTTATTTTCCATACATGCACAATGAAATAATCCTATACTATCCAAGATAGCATAAGTTGTCCAACATAGTTTAAAAATAACAGTGTAGAAGTCCAAAAAAAGTCCAGATTGGAGCTGTTGCAGCCCTCCTACTATTGAGGCTTAAATCCCTAAAGGTGTTTAGTATTTAGTCACCAAGTCACTTCAAGAGAAGGCTAGGCAACCAAGTACAGTCGAAGGGTCTGAGCCTCATTTTAAATATACATGTATGAATCCTTTGTGACATAGGCAAATTGGCCCGATGCTACTTGCTAATATTATAGACACCTTTACAGTAGCAAGTTCATTGTGAGTCAAAACTGTGAAGTATTCTGATTTCAGATAACGTCTTCTCATTAAATGCTTTTATCCTCTAAAAAAAACTCAGGAAAGGGATACTATTCCAAATAAAGAATCATGACAAAACAAGGAAGAAGCATCCACGATGACACCACACCTTTCAAATAAGGAAAAAGCTATGCCCAATCTGAAGAAATCACTTTAATTCCCACTGTCTCAACTAGCCATTAATCTTGCTGTGAATTCAAAGTTCTAATTATGCACCTAAACATTAAGAAATTTAATTACAGAGCATGCCATAATTTAAGACAACTGTTTCATTCTGACAAATTATGACCTACCTCATACTTCAGCTTGCGTTGAACTGTGCCATTATTAAGCCTCTCATTATCCTAAGAACAAAAAAGGTAAAAGCTGTTATTAAAGAGAGTGCCTTTCTTTATAAGTTCATTTAAAAGTATTTATAGGAAGATACATTCTTTTTAATAACCAAAAATAACTATTTTCTTATTGGTATTTATTAAACCACTGGTTTAGAAGTCAATCAATCCAGTCTTTGGACAAAGATCACAGGTTTTTAAACAAGCATTTGTTTGCAAATGTAAACAATTACTGTTCTTCTGGACAAAATTTTATCATCGTATTTTACAGACATAAAATAAAGATTTTTATTTTATCTGCAAGCTTCCTATTGCCATTTACATACTCTTAAAAAAAAACAACAACAACAACACCAACATAAACCACACAAAGTAGAGAAAAGAATCGTATAGGTTGGAAAATACCTTTAAGATCATCAAGTCCAACCATAAACCTAACACTGCCAGTTCACCACTAAACCATGTCCTCAAGCACTACATCCAAACATCTTTTAAATACCTCCAGGGATGGTGATTCAACCACTTACCTGGGCAGCCTGTTCCAATCCCTGACAACTCTTTCAGTGAAGTAATATTTCCTAATATCCAGTCTAAACCTCCCCTGGCGAAAAAAGGACAAGCAAAATCTAAAACTGATATCTCTGATTTACTATTTTGGTAAACTGAAGTTAAGTAAACACCAGAAAACATGAAAATTCTTGAACAAAACTAAATCAGTGGTTACACATGATGCATTGAAGGTCAGGATTTCCCACCTATCTCTGCTCACCTTTAAACTTTCTGTAGACCAGGACAGGCTAGCACCATTATCCTCAGCTTTATGATGAATATTCTGGAGCCTTCTCTGCACTTCTTGTTCAATGAAGGCATTTATCCTTCAAGATATAGAAAAGTTCAAGAAAGTATACTTGTAGATAAAAATCAAGACAGGCTAAAGGACTCTTTGAAACAATAATGAACTCTAAGTACCACACAGTTCTTAAATTGGCAGGCTTAATGTTAGACCAGTTTTATCCCTGCTTAAGGAACATGGACTTTTGAGCAAGTATTTATTTAGCAGGCAAAGGTTAACAATTTGTTAGCACAATTAGACAATTTAATGGACCACAGGGTAAACCACTGCTATGCATACAGCTCTACAAACAAGTGGCACTGAAGATAAGAGAGATGAAGAAATAGAAGGCTGGGTGTTGTGGTTTAGCCAGCAACTCAACCCCACACAGCCGCTTGCTCACTCCCCCATCGGTGGGACAGGGGAGAGAAGCAGAAGGGTAACGCTTGTGGGTCGAGATAAGAACAGTTTAATAATTGAAATAAAACAACAACAACAAAAATGCAATGGAAAGGAAAACAATGACAGGCATGAAACCCGGGGCGGGGAGGGGGAGGAAGGGGAATGAACCACCAAAACAAACCACACGTGATGCTGCCGCCCGCTGCCCCCGCGCCGCCAGTCCCCGAGCCGCAACTGCCCCCCCCCCGCGCACCCACTGCCCCCGTTAATATACTGGTCATGGCATCACATGGTATGGAATGAACATCCCATTGGCCAGCTGGGGTCAGTCGCCCCGGCTGTGGCCCTGCACCTCCCGGCCACATGGCAGAGCACGGGAAGCTGGAAATGTCCCCTACCACCACAGGCACTACAGTAAAGAGAATTAACCCCTTCTCAGCCAAAACCAGCACACTGGGGTTGCATCTTTAGTTACTTAGTGGTTTACTTTTATCACTACTGCGATATTGGCAACTGGCAACTCAGGCTAACAGAGGTTTGATCTTCAAATGGAATGTTCCAAGAGTTGATACTAACAACTACATGTCTAAGCGTAAAAGGAACAGAGAGGAAATAGATTTTAAATTATACCATGCAGCTGCCCTGTTAAAAAAGGCTCAAGACAATTTAATTTTCTTTGTTGCTTTAAGTGTATATAAAGCAGTACCATATAGACAAGTAAGTGAAAACACAAAAACAGTTTAACAAAAACATTTAAGCCTACACAGTTTTACAAACCTCTATTCTAAAACAGAGTGCACAGGAGCAACAGATTAGCCTGTTGATTATTTGAAGTAAAATATAGCAAATTAATTTTATTTCCAGACTAGTCTTTAAGTACAATTACAGTACTTAATTAGAACCCAACCCTGGCAGAACAACCTTTCAAAATACTTGTTTTCTAAAGCTATTGTTTGCATTCATATAAAAATATTGCAGAAATGCAGGTTACCCACCTATCATCAACTAGTGGAGCAGCAGGTGGCTGTGGGTTTGTTGGACTGGTAGGGGAAGCGGTATGGGAAAGTTTCTCTTCTAATGTTCCATGATTTCCTTTCTGACCACCATCACCCTCGTATATTTTTTGCTTCAGCTGCTGAATTTCCTGGTCCAGGCTATAAAGAGATCTTAAAATGTGATTTGCTTTGCTTTGGAGTTGTTTCCCATAGTTGTTATAGGAAGTACTGTACTTACACTGGGATACATACATGTGAGATTGTAGATATTAATATTTACGAAAATATAAAAACCATAACTTTTCTTTAAGCATATTTAGGTAGTAAAATAGAGACAGCTCAGAAGCACACTACAACAGCAGTATTAAGTTGAATAAAGCAACTTCAATATCTTCCAGTGCAAAAAGTATCTAACTCAGCACATTAAATATGAATTCATAAGACTTAACCTATCTATTAGGATCACTTTATAAACTTTCCTCACTACAGAACTCCATCGATGATCTCAGTTATTAGCTTCCAGTGTGAAGTAAATTAATAAATGGGGGGAAAAAAATTAAAACCTCAAAATACAGCACTAATCCAAAAAACCAAAGACAACCTAAACCAACGATATGGCAAAACATATCCATAAGAAAATCTTTAAATTGTGTACTATATATAAAAATCTTATTTTCCAGTTATTCCTTCTGTCTGTATACATATTTTTGAAATTTTACTTACAAAATAAAACATCTAATATTTATTTTCTACATACCTAATAAATCACCTTTTGAAATTGAAACGTCCTCATTTTCTTTAATAAATTTCATATCAGCCAGATTTATGCACAGAACAGAATATGTAAAATTGGATACCGTATTTGTGACTGAAAATGCCTGAGGCATCTAGTAGAAAATAAGAAGCGCTTTTTGCAATATTTACCACTTAGTCAAATTAAACTACGTTGTAACATAGTAATCTGCAATACACACTTTTTGCTTGTAATGTAGCTGAGATTAGATTAGTAACACAGTAATAATCTTCCCTATTTACATTAGCAATTTTGTCTCCAGAGGTAATTGTTTTTCTAGAGGTTACTTGAAAATTAAAGCATAAAAGAAAAGAAGTTCCTGCAAAAGCAGGGGAAACTATGCAAAGTCAGGATTCTACCATTTATCCTACAATTGCATATATCTAAATTGAAGTACAATGCTGCAACTACTTATTCCATCCTGGAGGTTAAAACAGAAAATTAAATAGATGACGAATGCTGAGGCTTAGGCTGGAGTAAAGCAGGCTGAATTGTTACTTCATTTTTAGAGTACTTTTTGCAGCACTGCCAGAAGCCATCTGTTTCTTTTGATTAGCAGCAAAACAATTTGCATCCTGAGGGAAAGTGGATGGGAGATGGCAGATGGATGTAGGAGAGCATTTGCATCTATGGAAAAATCGATTTAACCACAAAAATCAGAATTACATTAAAGGAACAAAGCTTATCTCTTGATTTGTAAACATTCTACTATCAAAAGGTATCACTTCCTATAGCTATAAACTTATCCAGCCATGTGATACATTCACCAGTAAGTACACTAAACTGCACCTTGCCACTCTTGAGCGATAACATCCCATTGTCACAAAGATGACTGAAGTTGCTTTATGTTTATTCTATCGCCACAAACCTCTGCCAGTAAAGAAAAAAACAATGACGCATTATTCCAGTATAAGTTAACTTCAAATTATCGTTTTGTGGGTCATCCTTGTAGGTGAAAGAATTTGAGCTAACATGTTAGTCAAACTGGGGCGGGGGGGGGGGGGGGGGGGGAACCACAACATTTTAGCCGGTTCGATGGACTTGCACTCATACAGCATTTCAAATGAATATTGCATTTGAACATTTTCAGAGAATTAACACTGATCTGAACCAGAGCACATGATCACATAACAGTATCAAGATGAACAGCAAGAAACATATACAATTCATATGCTTACTATAGCACCCAAGACATTGTGTACTGTGAAGTGTAAATTCAAACACAAGAGCAATTACGTAGCCTGTAATATTTAACATACTATTATGTATCTTATGATTTTTCTTCTAACTCGACATTTAGAAAAACTTTCAGGCCCCTGGGATATTCACTGAAAGAGTTCAAAGTTTCATTTAGCTTGTTCAAGCGGACTTCAAAGTAAACAAGAAAAACAAGGAAGAATAAAAAAAGGAGAGACCTTTTCAATTCCTTGGTATCTTTTCCAAACCTCAGTCTTGTAGCTGACAACATATTTTTTTCACTTGTCACACAACCCAGCAATCTCTTGAGGGCTAAGCTGTCTATTTTTGTGGAGCCTCAAGTGTTTTATACCTTACTTTAATCAGGCGAGATGCTTCATGTAGAAAATGAAATTTTGTGTTCAAGACAATTATGAAAATAATGGCAATACCCACAAAAAAATGATAAATCCGTATTGAAAATGCTTAACTAAAAACCACACAATGTAGCTCTAAATGTTGAAAAAGTGACCTCTATACAGTGTTGAGAAAGGAACTATTATCTTCTGGTAACGGTTTGAAAGAAAAAGGATACAGAAGAGCTCTTCAATTTGGCTATAGGGAAATTTCTTTTTTCAGGTAATTTTTCTTAACAAGCATCTACTTGAAGGGCTTATGAAAGAGGAGTTAGATAATTAATGGAATACTAAAAAACAAATAAATGCTACCTCAAGAAAAAAAATTCATTGTTTCACCAATAATCACAGGTTTTAAAGCTATAACATTAGTAAATCAGACAACACATTTAAAAATGGCAATTCTGCACTTTTTGCATCCTGCCTGGGTTAAATACCTTAATCCCAGTGGATTTTTCCTCAGGCCAAAAATAAAACAAAAGACTTCTTCCTCTTCTTCCTTCCACACAGAAAGATCCATCCTTACCTGAATCACTTTTCTCTGAGCCTCCCATACTTATGCTGAATGTTATGCTACCAAGTATCATGTGTATAACTGATGACATTCCTTCCGTACCTAAAAGGGTTTGTCATCATATTGGGCTGTATTAATGCCTCTGTATATTTTCTAATAATCTCAAAAACCGCTATCAAGTTTTACAAGGATATATGGCTGGTGTATTTTATTTAGCCCTGAAACCAATAACAAAAACTTAAACATTACACCTGTTTACTTTGAATACCAGAACTGTTCAGTACATCAGTTGAGAGGACAGTTGGCAGTCTACTGTAACTATCAGTCTCCAAATCTTAAACAAACATCTAGCTTATCACCAATAAAGAAACAAAATGTTATACATTAACATTTTAAGAAAAAAGTTGTTAGATGGTACATGTTTATGTAAGGGCAGAACATAAGGTTGAATAAGCTCTCTAAAACAATTATTTAAGTACTGTGATGGCTAATGCAAATACTATACTGCTGAGGTTGGGATAAGTATCCGAAAACAACAGAAATTAATAAGTGAGCATGAATCCTTTAAAAAGCAACACAGAATTTCAATTCTGGGTAAACTACTTGAAACTCATCAAGAAACTCAAGGACACAGAACAATCACTCTCTCAGCATATAAGGTATAAAACAATTCACTTTTTGTGGATAGGTTCTAATAAATGGAAGGTACCACAACACTTACCGTTCTCGGTCTTGTTCGAGGGCTTTCTGCTCAGCTTCTAAACTAGCCTGCAGACCTGCCTGCTCGCTGCAGCTGTTGTTCAAGGTGGCAAGTTTCTGTTTCTGCTCTTCAATTTCGAAGTCTATTGTCGAACGACGTTGCAAAGCAGAGTGCCTCCTTTCTAACTTAGCAACAGCTTGTTCCAGTGCCTCTCTCTGCTGTTTTTCCCTTGATTCAAGGATTTCTTTTTCCTTTTTCCGGACCTTTTCTTCCTGACGAGCTACATTGGCTGTGAATTCAAAGGTTTCTTGAAGCTGCTGCAGCTGATTTGTGCTAGCTCTATACTGGGCAAGCTGCTCTTCTTTTTCTTCTATTTCTTTCTCTATTTGATAGAGAGTATTATCTAACCCTAACAAGCCCCTATCAAGGACTTCAGAAGCTCTTTGTTTCTCTTCCAGCAGAGCTGGCAAATGATTACTCTTCAGGTACTCAAGCTGACGTACTTTAGATTGGAACCTGTACTCTGCTGGCTTTATCTTGTCAGATTCTTCAGCCTTGAGTACAGCATCCACAAAGTTTTCATCATCTCCCTTGGGATTTGTATGTTCTTCATGTACAAATTTTAAGTGGTCCAGAGCTCTTTTTTCATCTGATATTTCCTTTTCTAGGTGATCCATTTGTTTAACTAAATCTTTTTGCAAAATAGTCAACTGTTCCAATTGTTTCCTCTTAAACTCTACGAAATCATGCTGTGCTTTTTCTAACTCTTCAAGGTTTTCATCACCTTCAGATCGGGCTTCCTTGATTTTCAAAAGAGATTCTCTAATATCTTCAAGATCTCTTTTCTCTTCTTCAACTCTTTGTACATCCCCTCTCTTCAGGAGCTCTATCATGACCTGCTTCTCTCGAAGCTGTTCTTCTAGATGAGCTACCAGCATCACCTGCTCCCTTTCTTGTTCTTCAAGTCTCCTTTTTTCTGATTCCAGCTTAATATACTGTTCATCTTTTTCCTTTTTCAGTTTTTCTAGTTCACGAAAAATCTGCATTTTCTCTGCTTTTTCATTATGATTAAGTTCTTGTAGTCGCTGCAACTCCTCTTTGACCCGGGCAAAAATTTCTTCCTGCTGCTTTTTCTTTTGAAGCTCTATCTCCTGTTGTTCCCGTAATCTCTCTTCTTCAAATTTTTCTTTTTCAGCCAGCAAATCCTTTAGCCTGCTCTCAATGTGCACACTTCTCCGTTTCAGACTCTCTTCCTGTTTTCGAATTTGCAGCTGTACTATTTCTGTCTCTTTGCGCTGTGACTCTACCTCTTGCTGCATTCTTACAAGTTCTGCTTTGTCAGATCTTTGTTTTTCTTCCATCTCTTCTATTTGTTTCCTACAGTAAAACATTTATATGCAATATTTCAAACTTTCCATTTTTTTTCCAAAAGACAACATGTCAACTTAGAAGTTAAAAAGGTTTGGACAAGGATTTTGCAGTATATGTAATGGTTTCTTTTTTTAATAGTTTTGGTCTGCCACAGGTTAAGATCTTGTATTGCTTGGAAGTGACTCAATGCATGAGACAAAGGGTAAAGAGATTCATATAGTCTATTTCAACATAAAAAGTTATGGATATCTGAAGTTATAGGAAGACATATTGTATAGCACTTATGTTAGTAGAAAATTAGAGTGCATCAGTTCTGGTAATTCCAATAAAAATATTGATAGAACTCATCCATGCACTCAGTAAAGACTAAATATATATATTTATATATATACACATACATCCTCATATACACAAACTTGTATAAAAGGACTTGATTAGAAATTTGCCTCACCAAATTTAAGCCAACAGATGAATTAAAACAATGTCTTCTCTTTAGGTGAACCTAACTGAATAAACAGGATTATAAGATTAGGAAGAGACGTATTTGAGAGAGGAATTACTTTAGGACAAATTATTGTCTCCTGTGCAATCTCTTTTAAAGGTTCTAGTGCATTCCAAATGAGGACAGACTGAGACTTGAAGGTCACCATTATCTATTATATCATTGTATTATGATACAATCACTTGAATAGATGTAAAGACAATCTCAAGGTGGTTGGTTACTTTGCAAGAAGTTAGATAAATTAAAACACAACCATAGAAACTTCAGCACAATCTGAATTCAAATCCTATCAATATATCAAAGAGTACAAATATCAGTGATTCTGTTGCATCTTTTTCTGAATAACTTCATCTAATGCTTCAGAGTTTCAGGGTTTTTCTGAGTTTACTTACCTTAGTCCAACTACATAAACAGCTCTTGCAGTCTAAAGCTGAGTTGGCAGAAATTGCCTTTTCAGCTTATGAATCTAATCAATGCTGTGATCTGCAACAAGGTGAGAGCTATTACTTCTAAAATCTTAGCAGGTATGATGAGCCAGAACAGTCAGCTCAGTCTGCCAGCTGACAACAATACTTTTGTTTGTCCTTCAAACTGATTTTGAAATAATGTTCTGGTAAATATGACTGGTATGCCCATACTAGCACTACAGTTTTAAGAGAAGCAGAGCTTATAATGTGAGTTTTTCCAATCACGATTCAAGCCAAAGGCAACTAAAGGATAAAAAACTCCAAACAAATAATATAATTTGCCATCTTTTAAAATAATACCATGAAAATTACATGCAAGAGTAATATATTACACTTGTATAATCTATCATCCTCATACCTTTGTGTTTGATATTTTCTTTGCTAAAGATTACAGTCAGCCACAGTTCAGCGTCTCTGTCTGTTAGTAATCAGTAAGAATGAAGAGTTCAAGAAAATAAACAAAATCTTCATAGAAGACAAAACAAAATTATGTCAGGATCCTCTGCATTATAAATAACACCATGATTCCAAATTAATGCTTTAAATGAGTCTACGACATGTGTGTATATATATACACACACCCACACAAAGACCACAGAGAATCTTACCTTTTACTTTCTAATTTTTCAAGCTCCTCTCGTTGTTGTCTCTCAAATTCTAGCCTGATTTTAAAAAAACAAAACCAAAAATAAAAGAGAACACAATAAAAAGGTTAATTCCTGAGTATCACAAAAAATAGGAAGATATGATGCAATTCAGTCTTTGTTTACAACATTGTAACAATGGTACAAATCAAGAGTTTTATAAAACTACTTTCTACAGTAACAGACAATATTTGCTTCATGAGGGTTACAAATTGGATATCATGCTGTCTGGCACAAGTACAAACAGAAAAACAAATTAATTTCTGGGGGGAAAAAAGAATATTTAAAAAGTAAAGTTAAACAAGACAGATAAATGATTAGCATAGCCTCTGCAAGTTAACTACATGCACACAAGGCAATCAATACATAGAAATTCAATTTCTCTACCTTAGACAGATTGGTCCTTTTACAGTGAAAAGTCTGCCATGGGAGGCAGGGGTAAACAGAGTGATCAATTAAGAAAGGAATTGATAGAAAAAACACATTAGCAGTACAGAAGATTTTAAAGTCAACAACAGTTTGTTTTATTAGAGGTTAAACTGGTTAGATTCATAGAACATTTGTCACCTTACAACTCCAAAGTAAAATTTAAATAATTATTATTTCTAAACATGTTTTTCAAATGCGAGTGATAGTTAAATCAATGCTCCTCTTCCTATGGTTTATTAACTTGGGCACTTCTGAGAAGTGAAAGAGCTACAGAAGTACACTATGGCACGCTTGTAGTTCTTCCTTTTCCTCCCAAAAGAAAAAACCACCCTCAAACATTACTATGATGTAATCAGTGGGGTTGAAAAATATCAAATGCCTGCCAATTGCAATATTCAAGCACAGGACACAATTCAAACCCATTTATCCAAAATATTTTGAGATTTTAATCTGTTTAGTGTGATGAGGTTCTGAAAAATTATTAATAATATTTAATGTCATTTTAATTATCAGCTCTTATTACAGTTATCCAGAAGTCTTTCTCTTATTTTAATTTCCTCTGAAAGATTTATGGGTTTTTAAGGAAAATTTTCAAAATAAATATTAAAAAAGCATAGAGAACCTATGTATAGACTGAAATATTCAACCAAATGCACAAATATCCAGTTATTTCAGGCCTGCTACAGCTTAAGGAGCTTGCAGGTTAGCGAGACAGTCCATAAGCGCTGAAAAAATGCAAGACATAAGTTAACTTCAAATATTTGAGGAACTGCAGTTTAAGATGTCATGACCACAATTATGTAGGCAGGTTTTTTAAGAATAATGTATTTTTTATATTTCTTTCTAAAAAAAAAAAAAAGATACAAATGCCGCCTACAACACACAGGAATTGCCCTTGAAAATGTGCAAAAATACACCAATAATCTAATGTTTAGAAAGCAATTTAAATGAACTTTGCCTCCTACATGCCCAAGAAGCATCTTTCTAACTGTTGCAATACTAGAGAAAGACTAGTTCAACAAATTCCATTTTCCCCTATTTCTCATAAATTCATTTATAGAAAATGCCTTCTACAATGCCTAAGAGATTAGCAAATGTAGATTTTTATACACAATTCCAGACATCTGGAGACTTCATGTAAATATATCACCAAGAGCTCCTTCACATTTGCATTAAGACTGTCTAGGATGGGCACTATCTCATTACAGCACGAGGAGAGATGACAACTTGGTATTTCTAATTTTATCATAGTTTCTGTAGCTGCAATGCAAAATCCAAGAAGTTACGCAAAGAGAACAAAAAGTAATCTTAAGGGACCTTCAGAAAGCAAAAGCTTAATTTAATAGTTACAATGCACTTTTTTTTTCACCCCTTTATTTTTTTTTGTTAAGCTATACCTCAACAGTGCTCACTTTGGCTATGGTCTACCTCTGGAATTATTAGCTGTTAGTTATCGCTTCTTAGGTAAGGCTTGGCTGACAAATGCCACTTCTTCACTATGAGAGTGAGGTTACCCAGAGAAGCTGTGGATGCCCCACACCTGGAAATATTCAAGGCCAGGTTGGATGGGACTTTGAACAACCTGGTCTAGTAAAAGATGTCCCTACTCATGGCAGGGGGGTTGAAACTAGATGATCTTTAAAGTCCCTTCCAACCCAAACCATTCTATGATATTTGTCATGACTTCACTCCAAAATAATATAAATGCTAAGGAATATAGCTCTGGTTTGTCAAAATGCAGATGTCCGCTGGGCAGTGTCAGAGGTAGATCATATTTGCTTAGGCAGCTGGCACAGATGATTTGCAAGTATTCCCATGCTTGGTGAAGCAATAACAAAGTAAAATGTTTTGGATCAGCTAACATAATAGTCAAAAGACTTTTGCTCTGGGTTTTACACGTCCTATAAGACACATGATTTGGCAAACATACTCTATATGCACATAAAAATGGTAACTAGCTTTTGATTGAAATCTCATACGAGGAAAATGAGCCATCATAGCAATCAGTCTGATATAAAAACAGTTCAGTGGTAAAAATTCTGATTTTCTCTTTGAGGAAGTGTGTCTAATTCCTTCAACATTGGTGTCACGACAATCAGTTTTACCTCACACTGAAATGAAGCTGGTGGTGCTCAAAAGTACAGATGAATGAACTATGCAAATGTGGTTGGTTCTTCAGTGAAAAGGGCTATTTTCCAAAGCTAAAGATGGATCACCATCAACACCCCAATAAACAGCTTCCAAACACTACAGCTAGCTGTTTTAAAAATGCATGCTTAATGGATTTTAGACAAGTAAATACTCCTATGAAGAAAAGGGCTAACACAGCCTGGTGTTTTCCTGCTATTTAGATTTGGTGGTGCCTAAGAAGGTCTGAGCTCCACTGAAGGCTCTCCTAGCACAGGGTTATTCGCAGTGCCTCTATTCTCTGTCAAAGGTGCACACACTGCAGCTTTTATTTCTGCAGGGGTAATAATGATGCCTGTCTTCCTTAGCTGACTCCCTGTTTTCTGAATATATTTAGGAATTCATGACTTTTAAGACCATTATCTCAGCAGTGTTTGCTTCAAACTTGTTATGAGTTCAAAGTTATTTCAGGGCAGGAGAGAATCTGGGGAGGCAGGACAGGCTGTCAATGGTTGCAGAAACCTTGTTTCTTTAAGAAGCTAGTAAAAAAGAAGTCTCAGCATCACAAAAAAAACCTTGCCCGTTTTACAAAGCACAGACGCAAGACTGATGTTTTCCAGTTTAGGCTATCGGCAACAAAAATCTTTTTCACATAACCTGTACTCCCTTTATTAATGTGAGCTCTACTGTGAATAGAAAAAAAAATATTAGCTTGAAATTAAAAAGAAAGAAACATACAGATATTAGCAACCAGAATCTACTCCTCCTTTCGAAGATCTACCACAAAGGAACTTAATCTGATCAGTGTTGAATTACATAGTCACCATTTTCCCGGAAAATGTGGCATATCTAGTGATTAGAGCAGTGTAGATGAGCTGCAGAGAAAAAAAGAGTCAGTTCTACTAGCACAATACTACAATAGCTTAATTTACACAGCACAAAAGTGCTATCTGGTACTACATCCATTAGGAAAGACTGAGCACTGGCAAGACTACAAAGATATTACAATACCACTCAGTAGCTCAATTTATGAGATTAGTTTTAAACAAAAATAAAAAAACACATGCTAAATCTTGGTGACAAGACCAAGGTTTCTCATGAGTGATTCTCATGAGTGTTTTGTAGCTTACAAAAGGTCCACAAATGAAATCTTCAGTAACGATATATATGCAAAATTCTATTTTAACCAAAGCTCATTATCTGAAGCAGTGTTGCACAACACCAGACTAAAACCAAAGACTGGGAACACACAGAACAAAGAGTTTTGCATGTTAAGCCAAAATTTTATGCAACTATCTTCACATATGGGAAATCAACAGCCAAACAAAAACAACACCCCATCCCCTCCAAAGCCACACACAGAGACCACCCATCTGAAAACCCAATTAAAGATAATACTGGTTTTCACATGGGAAAGAAAGATACAGCAAGCAAGATCCATCATTTATCTGCTTTCACAACAACTTTAGGTAATACCCCACAGGCTCTCTGCCATTGATTGTAAAGATGCTAGATCTTACGAGCTGTTTATTGCAGCCTACAGAAATTGCAAATTTAGCTGCCTTCCTTTAGGTTATCAGTACTGAAACTGGAAGAAAAGGTGGTCTTCAAAGTACTACAGTAACTACAGGCAGAATGCTAGTCAGCTACAGAAGTCGCACAAAAAAACCCAGAGTGTCAGCTATCGAATCTAGATCTACACTCCTGGTGGGCAGTATACCATTATGTTACAAGAAACTGATACTACCATCTATTGTAAAAAAGGGTCATACCAAAGGCCCATGTACCACACTGTTCCTGGTGAAATAAAAAAAAAATGAAAATACCAAAGCAAATTTAGTGTACAATATTCTTTTCCATCTGTACTTTTCCAGGAAGCAAGACGCTTGCCCCTATCTAACACCTTGGGTACAATTATCCTGCCTTTGATAACCAGAGGTCAGTTTATTGAATGTTTTACCCAGGCTGAACAGCCACCACTCAAAAAAATAACCACTGCAGCACTGTACTTGCTAAGCAGCATTCCTAGCTGCAATTACAGAGCTCAAGCATTCTGCAAGCCACGTAACTCTCTATGAATACAATGCCAGTGGCTTTGAATTATTACTAAAGCTGAAATGTTTGGGGTCTGCTTTATTTGAAATGTATTCTTTCCTTTAACTTGCATTTACCCCAGCCACCTGTTCCCCTTAAAGTAACACTTCCTGCAGAATTATCTCTTTGGGACAAGCACCACATGATCAGAAGAACACCAGTGCTACCACAAAGGAGAAGATGGAAAGAAAACAGTGTTAGCATCAACATAAATTTTTAATTGTCATGGAACACCAGCCTAGCTGAAAAGCTGCTGTTGCCAAATTGCTGTCCATAAAGATGCACCAATTATAGAAGATGCTTTCTTCTACTGCTTTGTAAGACCAGGGCTCAGTGAAACTGCAGTGCAAACTTCAGAGCCTACCTTCTCTTATGCAGCAGTCATAAAAGCAGTAAAAACAGTCATTTCAGGTTGTTTTGCTTTTGTGGGTTTTGGGTTTTTTTTTAAAGCACTGATCTATTAGAACGACACCTGCCTCTGCACTGTGTGGGAAATATGTCTTATTAGGTATGGCACCTATTGTTTTAAACATGGTTAAAGTATCTAAAGATAGGGGTAAGTGTTTAAATTATGAATATGCATTATGAATATCCTTGCTTAGAAAAATATATGTACATAACAGTGACTATGGAAAAATCTCAGATCAGTTTTATTGCTCACTTAGAAGTGACATTCATACAGATCTGCATTCCTCCTATAATGTGAGCCTTAAGCATAATCCTTTCTTGTGTTTACAAATTAAGCAGGACAAAATATCTATTCCTGCAAGCCAGCTCACAAAGATTAATTGAATGCAGGCTAGCAGGAGAATACCAATAACTAACCCTCTGCTTGTAGTTTATTACCTAATAAAACACAGGCATGGAACTGTTCAGGAATACGATGAGTATTTCACCTAAACTTATCCTCAATTTCAACAGCAACAGCACTCTTGTAATCACACCAAGAAAGGAAAATAGAAGTACAAGAAGTATTAGATGGGAAAAATGGTAGTGTTTCTAAAAATTGCTGCATACATTGATATAATTATATTATTCACACACTGATTTCCAGGAAAGCAAGGCAAGACGTTTGGAGAACTGATAAGGGGGAAAAAAAAAAAAAAAAAAGCAGCTATATTTCACAAAATATATTAGGTGAAAAAGAATTTGCTGCATCTACTGCATCACAGAGACAGTCAAGTAACACTCGAGACTTGTTCTGTTTTGTTTTAAATAAGGGTGACAGCAAAAAATGATCTCTGTAAGAGACAATTTGGCATTATCTGAAGACAGTATGAACTCCTTGGGCAGGGGATTGTTCTTAAGCCTACCTTCAACTGGGCCTTGCCCATGCCATTATATTTTGCTGCAAATCTGAAAGACTACAAGTGAGGCAATGCTGAAACAATCTGTCCTACTCTATGCTGACTGCAAGGTCAAGGTCAGTCCTGTGCAGTATAATGCAATTATTCATAACAGTATTTTAATAGACTAACATTAGTCAGGGAAAAGCTCAGAATAGCTGATCATTTACCGGAGGTAGCAAAGAACAGCTAAGAACTTTCCTCAGCCCACAGAAAATACAATACTAGCAACTGTCACTAGAAATTTTAGATCAAACTATCTGAAAAGCTGAAGAAATAGAAAAATATACATATACTTTTTTTGACCTTTTCTTTCATCTCTGAAAAAAGATGTAATTTATGAGCATCTAGCTCACTATTGAGATCTCTGTAGGTAGCTCAGTAGCAAAAGAGTAACAGTCACATTTGAATCAGTGTTATTACACATATTCACTGTATTCAAGACATTGTTTAACTTGAAGTTATTATTACCTGTCCAATCTTCCCAAGTTCTAATGGATAAAGAGCAAGCCCACAGTAAAACCTGGGAATAAAGCTGCACTATCCAAGCCTGTAAATCAATTTACAGCCAATTTTTCAAAAGCACATAGGTGGTTAAAGTGCCTCATCTCACACTCAATTCAAAACACAGGCACTAGCTGTTGAAAAAAAAATTACAACAAAACACCATCAATTCTCTGTAAGTCATTTTAAGAACACTGGTAAAAACATTAAAAACAGCTTCTCTACGTAAGTAGTCTATGTCATTGTAACTATAAAATAAAATTGTTTTCCACATCCTAACTTGGCCACCTACTAGGGGGGTATATAGGTGAGAACGCAAGACATTAACTTCCCAGCCTTTTTATGCTTGTATTGGTATTCTACTATAGTAACTCAAAAAACATTGATTTTCAGTGTACAATGCATTTTTCTTAGGAAAAAGAGTTAACTTGTAATTCCGCAGAAAGCATAAACATGAAGTTTGCCATGTCATCATTGTATAGAACTGCCTTGGTTATAATGCCAATGTTGAAGGCACAGAAGCAGGCTGTTCCCAACTGCCGCAAGGTGAACTGGTGCGGAACACAACCAGCCTGGCTCAACAGAGAGCTTTTGCTGGCACTCAGGGAAAAGAAAGGAGAGACTACCACTTTTGGAAGAAGGGTCAGGCAACTCAAGAAGAGTACAGAGACCTTGCAGAGAGAAAATTACACAGCAACAGACCACCTAGAGCTCAATCTGGACACTGTTGTAAGGGATAACAAAAAAATGTTTTTAGAAATACATTAACAACAAAGAGAGAAGCAAAGAGAATCTCCATCCTCTACTGGATGCAGGAGGAACACTGCCACCAAAGATGAGGAAAAGGCTGAGGTACTTAATGCCTTCTTTGCCTCAGTCTTTAACCATCAGACTAGTTATCCCCGGCATATTCAGCACCCTGAGCTGGAAGGCAGGGATGGAGAGCAGAATAAGCCCCCCATAATCCAGGAAGAAGCAGTTTATGACCTGCTGAGCCACCTGGACACTCACAAGTCTATAGGGCCTGATGGGATCCACCTGAGCATACTGAGGAGCTCACCAAGCCACTCTCCATCATTTTTCAGCAGTCCTGGTTAACAGGGACAGTCCCAGATGACTGGAGGCTTGCCAATGTGACGCCCATCTACAAGAAGGGCTAGAAGGAGGATCTGGGGAACTACAGGCCAGTCAGCCTGACTTTGGTACTAGGGACAGTTACTGAGCAATGCATATTGAATGAGCTCACCAAGCAAGCATGCACAGGACAACAAGGGGATCAGGCGCAGCCAGCACGGGTTCATGAAAGGCAGGTCCTGTCTGACCAACCTGATCATCTTCTATGACCAGGTGACCTGCCTAGTGGATGAGGGAAAGACTGTGGATGTTGTCTACCTGGATTTTAGCAAAGCCTTTGACACTGTCTCCTACAGCATTCTCCTAGGGAAGCTGGCAGGACATGGCTTGGACAGGTATACTCTTTGCCGGGTAAAAAAAATGGTTGGATGGATGAGCTAAGAGGGTTGTGGTAAATGGAGTTAAATCCAGTTGGCAGCCAGTCACGAGTGGGGTCCCCCAGGGCTCAGTGTGGGGGCCAGTTCTGTTTAATATCTTGATCCCCCTGTCCAGGTCATTGATAGAGTGCACTCTCAGTAAGTTTGCAGACAACACCAAGTTGGGTGGGAGTGTTGATCTGCTTAAGGGTAGGAAGGCTCTGCAGAGGGAACCTGGACAGGCTGGATTGATGGGCTGAGGCCAGTTGTTATGAGGTTCAACAAGGCCAAGTGCCAGGTCCTGCGGTTGGGTCACAACAACCCCATG
Organism: Phalacrocorax carbo; assembly: GCF_963921805.1. Classification (NCBI taxonomy): domain Eukaryota; kingdom Metazoa; phylum Chordata; class Aves; order Suliformes; family Phalacrocoracidae; genus Phalacrocorax; species Phalacrocorax carbo. The sequence continues at coordinate 43,113,878 of NC_087515.1, read as the reverse complement.
CAGCCCTACAGGCTTGTGGGAAGAGTGGCTGGAAAACTGCCTGGTGGAAAAGGACCTGGGGGTGTTGGTTGACAGTGGTGAATATGAGCCAGCGGTGTGCCCAGGTGGCCAAGAGGGCTGACAGCGTCCTGGCTTGTATCAGGAATAGCGTGGCCAGCAGGAGTAGGGAAGTGATTGTGCCACTGGTGAGGCCACACCTTGAATACTGTGTTCAGTTTTGGGCCCCTCAGACTAGGCTGCCCAGGGAAGTGGTGGAGTCACCATCCCTGGAAGTGTTCAAAAAATGTGTAGACATGGCACTTGAGGGGATGGTTTAGGAGACATAGTATTGTTGGTTTGACAGTTGGAGTTGATGATCCTAAAGGTCTTTTCCAAACTTAATGATTCTATGATTCCAGGTACTACAACTTTCTTTGTGTTAGATCTATCAGCGTGGCTGTTTACTGGTACAGTTACTCTTCTTGCATTTAAGTAGAGAAATCCCAGGTAAAAGCAAGTTTTAAGCAGGATGGAAAGTTCCTTGGTGTCTCTTCAACCCATTTTCTAGCATGGTCTAGTTCAAGTAGCATTTCAGGAAAGTTCTGGCTTCATTCAGAAGCCTACTATTTAGCAAGCATATACTATTAACCAGAGAACAAAATATTTTCTAACTACTGCCATTTGGAACATTCAAGCCACTAAAATGAAGAACAGCTATAACTTTAATAACTGCCTTTTTGAATATACTCACCCTGGATTATAAAGCATAACCGCTGATAGGTTCTCACAAGATTTTGAAAGATCTGTCATAGACAAGCTGAAGGAAGATAGCAGTCCACTCTAACAACAGACCATAAAATAAATGTATTAGACGAACACTGATGTGCTTACAAACTCTTACTTTGTTTCAGCTGTTTAAATATTAACTAATGTATGTGAAGCAAATTTTAAGAAGTATTTTATAACAATCAAGGTATGTCTATATTAGTAAGAAAATTGTGAAAAGGATTAAATTTCCCTACTGATTCAATCTCACCTTTCTTTTTTCCCTTAGCTTAGCAGCTTCTTTGGGGTGGTTAAAGCGAAACATATTGGTTCTTCCAAGTAATATAACAGCACCTGATGAGAAAAAACACACACGGTTCACTGACAACATACCGTACCTGAAAATGCCAAGTAATTTTTCAGACACACAATGTGTAAAAGCAAAGACCTCCATGAAGCAAAAGCAAAATGAAAATGGATTTTGAGAAGTGTATAACGATGCTTAGTCACAGCTACGTTAACAAATGTATAGTTTATTCCTTCCTCTTCCTAACTAAAACAAAAAAAAAACACCCTAACCCCACCATACACATGTTCATGCAAAGGTCAATCATGTTCATACAGTTCCGTTAAAGAACAAATACACATAGATGAAGCACTGGACGCAGCTGCCCCAGTTTGGTCTATATACTCTTCAACAGTGCTACTTTGGAAGGCAAAAGTAGGTACCAGATACAATGGGAACGTCCATAAATGTGACTAAGAACAAACTTGCCCATCCACTACTGATCGCAATCAGGTTTGAATCCACCTATGCTGATGCTCTGGATCTCCATAATTAGTACTCTTACTTACCCTTCTCTTCTCTGTGTGGAACAATGCTGAAAGTTTATAGTCACTCAGAACAGGATTATTAGACTTTTATACCCAATAGCTATTTTTCTGAGGGAAGAACCTTGAATAATTCATACTGCTCAATGCACATCAGTTATTGTATTTAGTTAGTTAAGGTGCAGGCCACAAATAATGAGATTCTGGGAAATTCTTATCATATTTTAAAGACAATGGCACCAAGATTAATACTTTCTAAGAAGTATATTGTCAGTGATGTCTCACTACTGTCATAACATGGAAGTCTTCTAAGTTAACCACCACAGAATCAAGCATTTATCTGTCGGTCAGTATGAGGCATTTCTAAAACAAAAAAAGACTCCATTGCATTCACAGTATGAAAAAAATGACATTCAGGCTGTTCATTACAAAAATTCTTACCATCTGAGAATGAAATGCTGTCCTTAATAAGGAATGATCCTAGCTTCATTAGGAATAATCAACCCAAATAAGGTCACCCAGTCTTGGCAAACAAACAGCAAAAAGCACTACAGTCACGACATCACTTCTTGCTGTCTACACAACACCTTAGTTTTGGACCATATGAACAGATCACCTCAGTCCTATCTTCAAATGAATTAACTTCCATAATCTTTAGCTAGGTTAGGTCATTTTGGTACCACCTCTAATTTATATGATGACCTTTACTTCAAAAGGTGTGCTGGACATACTTTTTACATAAACATATTAAAAGGGATCCCTGACAATCATGACTGCTGTAGTGAAAGGGCTAAAACTGTTTTTACTCTACCACTGCTGCATACACTAACAGTTGTCCCAAACATTTATCTTTTCCTCTCTTGCTGACTGCCTGAAGGGGGATTTTGTGATAGGGATGACTTCTATGAAATTCCTTCAGTTACTTCCAAATTAAGGTAAAAATTATTAATTGCAAACATTTTTGACCACTTTACTAGGCAGAAGCAAATTTAATTAAAATTTCAGAATTAATACAGTTATAGATATGTGTTCCTAACTTCATGAATTTATAAGAAAACAGGAGAGAAGCTTAACCGCAAGCACATGAGAGTCAAACCCAGATGACGGATCAGATGAACAACTCCTAGGTTTCTCTTTCAGTACTTCCATAGAATCCTATGATCATTTTTGTATTGTTCTATTAAGGAAAAACTCTACAATCTTAATTCCCACTTGACAGAATTTTTATAAGCATCAACATCAAAGCCTCTTTAGGAAAAATAAATTGGACAAAACCATGCAGTCAAATATTTCCTAAGCACCAGGTCGATTGCCCAATGTTGTAGAATGCAGCTCTTCATCAGAATGCAAGTACGTGAACTACAGTGTAAAGGTCGTCATGGAAATGTAACTAGATTTGCTATGGGGTTTGCTTTCCATTTATTTACTATAAGCAACAATTCTTATTCTCCTTCAATGTTAAATGGCAAAGAAAAAAGGTTTGTCAAAATACACTGACAATCCTAAGAACACCATCAAAAACTAAGCAGAAAGTCTTCATCATTTGTGAAGCTCTGAACTCACAACAGATGTTGTGAGAGATGTTGTGGAGCTCTGACTCCAACAGATAAATGGCCAGAGAGCATAGGAAAAAAAATATATTTTTAAAATATATATATTAAAGAACACCTGTTGAATGTCATCAAGAATCAATGATCTATACAGAGCAATCTTTTGGAACTGTGCAAACAAATATATTAAAAATTAATATCTTACCAACTTCCAGAAATAAAAAACTAACTTTTAGAAGTTATTTTTTTATTAGCAAACTATAAAGAAAAAAACAAGCAGTGGGAGGTTACATTAACTACAGAAGGGCTGGCAGTTTGGCCTAAAAATTGGACAACTTGGTTTAAGTTGAGGATAAATTTAGAACCATAGAATCATTTAGGTTGGAAAAAACCTTTAGGATCATCAAGTCTAACCATTAACCCAGTACTGCCAAGTCCACCACTAAACTATGTCCCTAGAGCACATCTACATGTCTTTAAAATACCTCCAGGGATGGTGACTCCACCACTTCCCTGGGCAGCCTAGTCTAATGCTTGACAAACATTTCAGTGAAGACATTTTTCCAAATATCCAACCTAAACCTCCCGTGACACAGCTTGAAGCCATTTTCTCTTGTTCTGTCACTATAACTTGGGAGAAGAGACCAACACCCACTTCACTACAATCTCCTTTAAGGTAGTCCTAGAGAGCGACAAGGTCTCCCCTCAGCTTCCTCTTCTCCAGACTAAACCACCCCAGTTCCCTCAGCTACTCCTGCTCTCCAGACCCTTCACCAGCTTCACTGCCCTTCTCTGGACATGCTCCAGCGCCTCAATGTCTGTCTTGCACTGAGGGGCCCAAAACTGAACACAGTATTCAAGGTGTGGCCTCACCAGTGGCACAATCACTTCCCTACTCCTGCTGGCCACACTATTCCTGATACAAGCCAGGACGCTGTCAGCCCTCTTGGCCACCTGGGCACACCGCTGGCTCATATTCACCACTGTCAACCAACACCCCCAGGTCCTTTTCCACCAGGCAGTTTTCCAGCCACTCTTCCCACAAGCCTGTAGGGCTGCATGGGGTTGTTGTGACCCAACCGCAGGACCTGGCACTTGGCCTTGTTGAACCTCATAACAACTGGCCTCAGCCCATCAATCCAGCCTGTCCAGGTTCCCTCTGCAGAGCCTTCCTACCCTTAAGCAGATCAACACTCCCACCCAACTTGGTGTTGTCTGCAAACTTACTGAGAGTGCACTCTATCAATGACCTGGACAGGGGGATCAAGATATTAAACAGAACTGGCCCCCACACTGAGCCCTGGGGGACCCCACTCGTGACTGGCTGCCAACTGGATTTAACTCCATTTACCACAACCCTCTGGGCGTTTAAGGTAAAGGACAAATTCTAATTGTGAATATTAATTCAATTACCTCTAGAAACCCTACCATACGTCCTGAAGAATAAAAAAATTTTCTAGTAAGTTATATTTACACAAAAAGGGCACATTAGCTGGAATTGAAATGCTGGAAGTAATCTGTAGAAGGAAGTGGTAATTAATTAATACACTGTATTTATTTTAAACTCTATGACAGTCTAAAAACTTAACATGTTTTTCAAGTGAACAGTTATTAATAATGAACTGAGACATTTAAATATATCAGCAGTTAATTGGTGTTACCTGAAGCGCATATTTAAGAAGGCTGGCACGTCATGCTGTGAGACTAAATGGTAACACAGCTAGGATACACGGATTGTGCATGAGTCATTGAACCAGTTATTTCATCAGCTGTGCCCACCTGATAACATGGTGGTCATCTTTCTGTCACACTCCGTTTAATTACACAGGCTACAGGTCAGCTTATGCAGCTTTCTCCCCGCCCCAATTTAGCAACTCAAAGCAACCTTTCCCCCCTCTTTTGAGTTGCAAATTTCTTCAGACAGACAGAAATTCGGGGGAAAAAAGGTAGTGTTTCAAAAATCAAGTTGTTACATACACCTGGAGAAGGGAAATAGCATCCAAATCCTACATTCTTCTGAGGCACAAACCTTTACTGCCTTTGAAATGCAGTAGGATAAAGTAAAGATGAGTCATTGCAACGGCAATTCTTATTGTTTACAGTGTTACTTGCCATTACCATCAATGTTTGTTGCTAACAATCTATCAGTGGGATTTACCCAAATATAAGACAAAGGGGGCTGGGCTTTCTTTTTTCCCCTCAGTATCTGTAACAGAAACAAGGGCATACGTCTTTCCTGTTGCATGAAGAAATAGACACTTCAGAAAATCAATGTCCCCTCTCTGCACCAAAAGTCCTTACTTTCTGAAAGCAGGCTTTTGAAGCACTTGTTTGAGTTCAGAAAAGATGCAAGACTTCCCTTTTTCAACACTGTATTCTTCCTCTACTAGAATAAGCTTACTCTGAAAACTTCTTTTCAGGAATGTAAAGTGACATTGCTTTTCAGGAACCGAACTGTGTCACTATCTCACTCCTAAACAAGTCTTCAGCTCATTGCTAAATGGGAAGACATTCTGGGTGCTCCTGAAAGATAAAACATCCCAAACCTCAGCTCTAGCACTCATCAGCTTACTTGTTAGCCAGTCCCTTACAGGCCAACACAATACACCTTTGATCCCACCTGGCCCAGCTGCTTTTTCATTTCTGGATTTTAAAGCTTTTATATTAAAATTATAATTCTCTAGAATTCCATAAGTTTTAGCCTCCTCCTTTTTGTCATTTCCCTACAGCTGCAGTTAACAGATACTGCAGCTGAATCTCCAGCTCTACAAGAGGATTTGGTAACAGTGTTAAATAGAACCTGCCGGAAGCTTGGGAGGGATGGAGGAGGTGGGCAGGGGCGGGGAAAGTCTCTCTGTCATTATTTTAGTCTTTTAGAGGCCAATAATCTTTTTCCTAATATCATAGCAACCTAAGCAATCTGGCATGGAGTTCACTTTATGCATAAATTTCAAACAAAATCAAATGGTAAGATTATGAAGTGGCTTAAATTAGTAAAAAATTCTCTTTCTTTTTGCCACATGGCAATTTTTTGACAGGGCAAAACCTTCATAGCTCTCCTGATCATTTCAGCCACAGATTAGCAGAAACAGAATTAAAACTAATTAAACAGTAACTCCTTTATACACATACAGATTTTTTTCAATGCTATTGCCAGAATGGAACAAAAGATGCTGTATCAGAAATAACATTACTCTGGGTAATACCTTGGTTTAGGTGTGTGGCCTCTGTAATCTGAATACCATTCACAGAACACTGTGCTCCATTCAGTGGTATTAGATTCACAGTACCATTGAGATTTTCAAAGATGCAATGCTCACTTTCCAAATCAAGACCATGAAGCACTAAATAAAAAGAAATAAAATAATTAGTCTCAAGATCTAGTAAGATTAGCATGCTGATATTAATTTATTAAAGACATACTGCACAACATATTTGAGAGTACCTTTTCTCTTTACTCTGGACAATGGGGTTTTTCCTTCCTTCATCATACTCTGCATGCCTTAAATATCAACACTATTTTGTATTGTTTTATTGTAATGGAAAGAGAAGTGTGTTGGGTTGCCTGGGGTTTTTTTGGTGTAATGTTCTTTCCTCCTATGTTTTAGCACCAGATTAGTAAATTCTTCTTCCCTTCTGATAGCAAATAGGAAAGTAAAATTTATGTATTTGGAGAGACAAGCAGGTTTTGACCCATTTCTGGGAAATAGTGAAAGCTTCTTGACCTTAAAGAAACCATGTTTAAATCTGAAAAGACAGGATATAATCTGTAATTGTAGACTAACAAGGATGGCTGAAATAAGGTTCTTATATTCAGGTCTTTTATTAGTCAGTTATGCTACTTTCTGTCTCTTCCTCAACTAATGTATGATTATCTCTACCTGTATTGTTTAATATCACAAAGCCATGCAAGTTCACTAGTTTTGTGAAATTTATATAGAAATTTTAATCCAGGCATCTTTTGACCCACACAGATGTACCAAATGGAGTTATTTGACTCTCGATGTCTCACCTGAGAATTAAAGGATGCAGTTTATTTAATGAAACTGCCTTCAAGCAACATATGTGACACAGCAGTCCAGGTCTGGCAGTTAGCTGCTTTGATAAGAAGTGAATTACAGCATCAGTACAAGAAACCTACCTACTTTTTACCAACTTCCAGAATTTTCTTCAACTCAAATCTAAAGTCGAAAGACTATTTTAGGTATAACAATGTAACAATACTGTCATTATACAAAGATTAAGAGAACAACTGTGCAGTAATTGTGACAGGTGTTGTATAAAAATGGATGGTATTTTTACAGGATGCTATTTCAAGAGAAGAAATAAATTAGTAGCAAGCATACGAATATGAATAAATTTTAAGACCACAACCTATTTGAGAAGTCATGCTCTCCAAAGAAAGTCCCACATAATTCAGTGCTCAAATTTTCTAAAAATTAAAATATGCAAGAACGTACAGACAACTAACTGAAAAAGAGAAAAAATTTATGAAGCTTTGTTCACATATCGGGATGTTAGAAGAAGGAAAAACAACTGAAGAAAGAATGTAAAAAAATGCCAAATTCCATACCAATATCCTGTTCTGTCACAGCATCTTCTCTGCCAACATATGTTTGGCCCTCCTAATAAAGAGAGAAACACACATCATTTTCAGTTGAAATCTCCCTTCCTCCCACAAAGATGTAAGTTATCCTTCCACTTTCTTGGAGTAACCTAACGAAATATATGTTTAAACATACATGAAAAAAATCAGGTAACATTTTTAGAATGCTTTCACAGTAATTATTATACAGTATTATTAGCAAATTCACATTTCAACTGTCCTGTGTGGAACCATCTTTACAGTTTTGAGGCAGTTAATCTAGATTTGGAGTTCAAGTCAAGCTTTACAATGAGATGAATGAAAAACCAATATACATGAGTAGGAATATTGAACATCCATCTCTGGTTAACCAGTTGACCCTCAGCATAAACCTAAACAATAAATTAACAGATATTTTAATTTAATCAGTTGCAATCTCTTAAGACCTTTTCTCACTATAGCAGAGAAATGTAATGATCACTACATTTAGATAGCAAATTAATACTACAGTGGGGGGTGGGGGGAATCACAAAGTGTATAAAGGCAATGGAAACACAGGTGTGTTTTTACCTTCAAGTGGTATAAGATGATACCGGTACTGAGCAGATCATCATCAATACCAATGAGATGAGGCAGTTCAGAATCCAACACCACACCTATCCCTTCTTTCCTCAGAGCCAAGGTTTGTTCCTGCAAAAGGACAAAAGTCTATTTATTAGGATGTGCAAGAAATACCACTCTTCCTTCTCTAAAACATGTTTAATTTAACTTATTCTCTAATATTAAAAAAAAAAAAAGGTGGGGGGCATGGGTTTTTTACATTTTCAGTGTGACTGTTTTATTTCCATTGAGCATTCCAAGCTTGCTGTTCAGGAAACGTGTGAAGGTGTTATTTGACAGAAACCAGACAAACAGCTGAAATATGCCAGATAAGGAAGATCAATCAGGAGCATAACAAAGGAATGTTGTCTGTAAGTAAGCTACATACCACCTAGCATAACAGTAAGGAGTATTTAAAACTCCTCAGAATTCAAGAGGGCTAAGGAATAGAAAACTGGAAAAAACCTCTTTGGCAATCCTTTAAACAAACTGAACAGCACAATAAAAACCCCAGACATCTGAAAACTCAGTAAGCCTAAGCAGTTAAAACATCATCAAATGAAAGAGAAGCACTGACAACAGTAAATAAATGCAGGAAATATTTGCAGTAAATATTTTCAATTTTTCAAAATTCCTTTGGGCAACATTGAACAGCCACCTGTAGGATAAAGCAGGACTACAGGTGGGAGACTTCAACCTTGGATAAAATATCATGTGATGTAGTACTGATCAGACAGTCTATGCAATAAATAAGAAACTAATTATAGCTTTGGAGTAAGTTTTAGTATTTATAAAGTTTATTTTTCAAGTTGGAATAAAATCCTATTGGCTTCTAGGCCTGGAAGATAATGGCAAAGACTGTTGATGTGTACACACACTGCCTTCCAAGGTTAATGTGTTTTTCTACGTAAAACAGCTAAGCCCTTACGAGCCAAGGAAGACAGACATGCCAGGAAGGAGAGGCAACACCAGCAAGTATCACTTCTGTGTATTGTATGCACACTTCTCTCCCAGTGCTAGAAAACAGAGAAAACAAGTTTCCAACAGCAGCATGACTATTCCTTTTCCAAGTTATCAGTATGCCTTCTCCAGAGCCAACAAAGACACTACACTGTTTGTAAGAAAAAAACCAGGTAAGTTGTTATATGTATTTTCCCAAGTACAGCAACTTGACAAATCTGAAAGAAGAAAGCAGATGCAATATCTCACTTCCCTGCACAGTACAAAACATCATCAATATTGACACTGTTTAAAAAATTGTAAGTATGGATACACCTGGTCAAGGTGAGAATGTGACACAACATACAAAAGACACTCCAAAACAAAACCAGGAAATCCAACGCTGGTCACGGATGGATTAAAAACTTCTCCAGCATTCAGGAAGACAGAAAAAGCTGTGATTCATGTTGCCCTGCAGCTCTCTGACATTCAAAACACACCCAGCTATTCCTTGATAGTATAAAAATGTCAGCTCATAAAACAAAAACACACAGTTTAAATCATCGTTTGAGTAAGAAAGTAATTTCAGTCAAAAATACCTACCACATATTAAATATTTACTGAGTGGCATCTACTGCTATACATGATTTATAATGTTCCCACATGACGAGGTTGAAGACTTAAAACACTGAGCACTGGTAGATATTTATGCAACTACTGGCACCCTCAGCCCAATGGAACCGATAAAATATTAAGAGCTGAACATTTTTTCTCCAGCATAACAAAGCATTTGCCAACATCCCTAATTGAGGAAAAAATAGACATCCCAGGAGGCAAAGAAATTATCATTAGGTGAGAAAAATCTCACAAATAATTAAGAATAAAGAAAAAAATGACTCTTCGTTTTCCCGTCTTTTAATATTTAACACATTTTCACCATATTCAGAAATGAAGTGTGTAATATTGTGATTTAAAATAGATGTGTTGCTTATTTATTCAGATCTAAAAATTAAAGAACACAAATTGAGTTTCTAAACCCTTAGTTTGTAAATTACTACCATTCACACAGAAAGCATCCTGTTAATGGAAACATTATAATAAGTCGTAGCTACTGTCCGCTGCATTAACTATAATTTATTTTTAACACTTGCTGTAAATTAGCTTTTATCTTCAGATACAGTTTACTAAAAATCCTGAATCTTAACCAGGTATCTGGAATAACTGTTAAACTTTAATCATTTGGCTTAAAATTTAATTTCAGATGCAAAAGCTTCTGCAAGGAAACCTCCAAATGTCAAACTGTGCCCTTTGCCAGATACAAAAATCACAGAAACCTCATCAACATCTGATCTTTATTACTCCCACAGTGAGAGAAAGAAAAGGCCTGAAGGAAGTAGCCAAATTATCCCTCCTTCATCGTTGATGACATAGGAAGGATGTTTCTAAAGGAGAGAAACCTCTTTTGAAATAAATTGAAGGTCTGTAAGCTATTATAAGGCAGAAAAATTATTAGGTCTGAGCCACGATATGATGCACTTTCCTTTGTGCAACACAGTTTTAAAAAGCAGTGAATCAAAAGTCAAATGACAAGAGCAGGAAAGGTCACTGTCCCAACTAAAAAACACTAATTCAGAAAACTTATGAAAACCTCAAGGTACAGTTTAAGAAAGCTGAATGTACTGCATCCATCTCAGCTTGAATTATCCTTGAACAGAAAAGTGTATACATACTCCCTCAGTATTTAAGATGCATTCATAAATTGTGGAAAATAAAACAAGCCAAGTATTATCCACAAAGGAGCACTCCAGTTAATAGAAATGACTGCTGTGTGAGAAGAGGGGGCGGGGAAAAAGGAAAAATGTGGTGGGTGTTTTGTGGTGGGTGTTTTTTTTGTGGGTTTTTTTTTTTTTTTTGGGGGGGGGGGGGGGGGGGACGCGGGGGGGAGCATCTAGATCAAATAGGCTAATTCTAAGCATAGAAACTCAGAAAGATAATTCTGGGCCAGTATATAAGAAAACACTTTGAGTCAAAGTTTAAACGGGGGATTATACTGTATATTTAAATGATGGTTTCTTTGAATGCAACTCTGACTCAGCAGTCAGAAATATCCTGATATAGTAAATTCATTAACACTTCTGTGAGAGATGTAGGAGCTACTGTGAAATCTCATCCCTTCTGCACCAATGTATTAGATTTGCTTTATTAACTGATACAGAGGCATCTCCAAGCTCACAGCTAAGATATATTCTAGTAGTTTAGGAACAAAATCTTTGTGTAAAGTATTTATTTGAGCCGTAGAGTTAATCTTCATCATATACAACTGCCCATGATATAGAACACCTCTAAGATACATAGGATTTCTTTAAATGTACACACAAAAATGGAATCACACAAGTTTGCTTTCTTAACAGCATTCTGAATTAAATTAAATAAGAAAATAACCCCAAAACACATTTCTAACATTCTTTGACCAATCTACCAGTAGAGTGGAACATATGCTGCTACTGGCCCAACACATATTAAAGAGTATACATAATTAGTACACTGCCGTTTTAATGAACAGACCCTCTTGGAAGAATTTAATTTGTTACATTTTCCAATGCAAAAACTCAATTCTTTTATTTAAATATTGAACAGTTAGCTGCTGGCACACAATCCTGAGAATACACTGTGCAGGCACTTTTAGTAAAACATAACATTATGCTGGATAAGTAAATTGTCCAGATGTCTATATTTAAATTATGCAAAAACACGTAATACCAAATTAAAGAAATTATGGGTAAAAATGTGCAACAGCAAAAGTCTTTGCATTAATATTTAACCAGCCTATACCAGAGCAGATTCTTACACTAACAGGTACTTTGGGTGCATTTGATTTCATTGAAAGTATGCTCTTATATCCTGAGTTCACAAAAACATCTGAAGATACTCAGTGGCCCAGCACTAACATTAAGCTTGCTGTAAAATATATAGATGTAAACAGCACAAGGGAAGTTCTTAATTCTTAATTGATTTTCCTCCAGTTATGTATGCAGTATACTTTGCATTCCCTTTAAATCACTGGAAAACAATATTTCATACCTACTGTAAAAAATACTCCATACTGATCAGAATTCAAAGGCCCCTGAAAATGTTGATTTCCAAACCCAGCAGATACATGGCATTATCCAGCAGATACAAGGCTATACAAACAGAGAGAGCAATAAATATGGATGATGCAGCCTCAGCTGGTAACTCCATAACCACAGTGGGTGAAAAACCCAGGACTTCACTCGCTGAAGTCAGAAATTTATATATTCCCCATCACAGAATGGCGAAAGATAGGTGATTTAAGATTATGGTTCCATCGCAGAGGTTTTGGACAAATCCAGGAAGTTGAGGGTAGTACTACTGAATTACAACAAAAAAGATAGGCCTATACAAGGCCAACACAGTTCACGTATGTGTGCTTTAAGAGGGCTACACAGCTTGTGTTTCCAGAGTTAACCCTTTCCAAAAAGAGAAAACTAGAAGACAAGGTGTATCTGCAGACCATGATGAATGCGTACAAACCCCAAGCAGAAGATTTCCCAAACAAGCAGTGCTCACTTACTGTTTGTTATACAAAGGAGTAGGAAAGAAAATCACGCAGCAGGAGCTCAAAACCACAAGGCAATCCCTTGTTAAATTGAAGGACACCGTTGATATAAATGATTTACACAGATGCAAGAAATGAACTGCAGAAACAGTGAGAAAATTTAAAAAGGTACTTCTGGACAAAGACACAGTTCCATAATTTCAAGAACTGCAGACACTGAAAGCATGAGAAGTCATCTTGGGAAGGATTGCTATCCACCTGCCTATGTTCCAAAATCAGGAACTGTTGAATAAATCCTACTTCACTTACAGGGGTATTTACTCTTAGCCACTATATTTTTTTCTTTAACAACAGCTTGAAGGACAAGAATTAAAACCTGATTTAAAGGTTTTTAAAGGTTTTTAAAGATTTAAAACCTGATTTCCTAGTGTCTTGATGTATACTATCAGTAAATATACCTTAGAAATTTGTGTTATCAATACAAATTCTGAGTCTCTTTCGACTCCTGCTGATCTTTTTACTTCAAAAAATTGTTACAGAAATTAATTCTTTAGCTACTATGTCTAAAAATCAACATAAGAAGACACTTCTTCACATTAAGGGATTTTTTGAGACAATGAAGTGGTTTTATCCTGTCTTCTGAGGGAGTAAGAACGATCCTATTTTGAACTCAAGTTTGTAGTAAGAAAAAAAAAATCTGTCACATATAATGATTTATTATGCAATGTTTTCTGCTTCTGGTGAATTACCTTTCAAGAGATCTGTGCAGCGACAGGGCAAACATGAAAGCAGCAATTCTGACCGGAGAGAAAGGCCTCCTTTCCTGGCCACCTCCCCAGCTTTTCAAGTTGTGAAACCTTCTATAAGTGCTGACATTTTTGAGAAAACAGGAGGAAATATTCTTTGGTGGATTATTTTTTTTGTCTGCCTTTACCTAGCCCTTTCTTCTTCTTAGTTCCTGCAAGGTCTAGCCCAACAACCCTAGACACTACATTTTCATTCAGATCATATCCCCTCTAATAAGAGGTAGCTTTCTGGTTCTTGACATAAAAGTACAGCAACGTTACCAGTGTTATATACATTCATAGCTTCATATTTTAATCACAATGTGCACTGTATGCCTTATTCAGAGAAAAAAAATCATGACATTTAATTTGCATTAAATAGTAAAAACCTGTGTAGATCCACTTGCAATCCTGACGACTGGAGAAACTACACTCCAATTTACCAGCACAAACAATTCTTCACTTAAACTTTATTAACCTGTAAATCCTTTCTGCATTTAGCTTCAGGTTGTCATCACATTATAAAGCCAAGCAAGAAATTACAGATCAGTGAGGTTTTTATAAAGTAAAACCCAGGAATAGTTTAGCTGAATAAATTACTAGAGCTTCCACCAAACAATTGAAGCACACAAGCTAAATTATTCTGCAGTTTTTCCATATTATGTTGCTTTGACAGCGTAACTAATTTACCCAATAATCAGGAACTCAAATCAACAAAATATTATCTTATTCTTGTATGCATCACCCATGCATTCCACAAAAGTCTAATTTATCTTTACAGTTACAAAATCTTCCAGATATGTCACTGGTATACATGATGCTTTTATTATTCCATTATTACCCTCCATACATTTATGTGTTTATCTACGTTAACCAAATACTCTTGTGAAATATGAAAGCTTTCCCTGCAAATGAAAAAATACTGTTTATCATCATGTTTCCCCCCACCTTTTTCTTTTTAAACGGGAAATTTTTACCTACTTGGATAAGACAGACAATCCTCCCCATGCAATTCCCTTCTTATGTAAGCTTTAAAAATGTTGTTTGCAACTATGTTAAATTCCATATAGTGTTAGTAACAACTGTCCTTCATGAAAACGCCTCTGTAACTTCGGTGTTGAACTCCAACTTGCATACAATTCTGCATGACTTGTGTAATTGCTAAAGCCTCAAGTCTGATGCAAAACCCATGAAGCATTTCTCCTGCGTATTCTTGGGTGTTTGAGCAAATGCTTGCAAAGCACCAACCTGTCACTAAGTCAGAAGTCTACCTAAGAGCTCTGAGAAAACCCAGTTATGCAACACGATCACCACCCTTGTACAAAACGGCTGTAGACCATGGCCCACTCCCACCTCTACATTATTTCTCTTCCCTTCCAAATACAAGCTTTCTAACTGTTGTTTTCCACTCAAAGTTTATTCCTGTTATTTGGGTGAAGGAGTCCTAATGTTCTGGAGAGGTTTTTAATGGATTAAAAATAGCATGATTTAAGAGGAATACACTGCCTACAGTTCTGTTTCTATTTATAAAAATTATCTGAATAATTCTAGATTTAATTCTTCAGAAAGAAAAGTGTTACATAAACAGATAGGCTACTATGAATTTTCACTGCATTGCATGCTAATTATTATGCTCATGAAGAAGACATAGCCAACTATTAAAGTTGCATTCACAATATCAAGAGGCGAGCATACTAAAAATATAGTAAAGTTGTCAGTAAGCCCTACAAAACACAAGAAAGCATACTTGATTAGTTCTGTAATTTAAGCAAAATTTCAGGAATTGTATCTCTGTTTAAAACGCTGGCAACATTTCTTCTACCTGAGGGGAAAGAGCTGAAAGCTATCTCCTATTTTACCAAGTGCAGTTCCCAAATACCATTAAATTCTTATTAGTCCAGATGCTTTTGCACTGCGAACTATTTCCCATCAATCACCCTTCTATTATTCTAATTCTTACAGTCATCCCATCCTCTGTGGGATGCTCTGCTAGACAAATCACATCTCCCAGCTTTAATATCAGCAAACTTTACCTGTTAACACAGCTAAAGAAAGTGTTAAAAATGATCAAGCCCAAAACCAAGCTCCAACACCCCCTCCCCCCCAAAAAAAACCCCTATGCTACCACCAACTTCTCCTTTCCCAGTTCCACCACTCCCATCACATCCTCTGTTTAACCACTTTTATTTAAACTCTAATCTCCATGCTACCTAAATAAGGAAAGAGTTTCCTATGTGTCCTAGGGTCAAATGCTTTACTGACATCCACAGAGATGAGAATCAGTCCTACAGCTGTTTCTAGCAGGGATCACTGACAGCATGCGCTGAGCAGACAAACCAGGACCAGCTAGTTCTAGAAACAATCATAGACTACAGGCAACATTATAAATATTAAATAAATAGGAAATTACTATTTAAAAAAACAACAGGTTTACAGGGAAGAAGGTAGCTATGCTTGTTCCAATTTTTGAAAGACATATGGCGGAAATAAATACACCATTTTAAAGACGTCTTGAAGAAAAGCATTCCTTAAAATTAAAGTCTCCTTGTTAGTCCAGCAAATATAAGCCATTCAGGAGGCAATTTTAGTCAAGGTTTTGAGTCCCGCCACAATTTACTTCAGCATAATAATTGTAGGTCAGAGTACCAGTTCTGAATGTAACATCTGCATTTAGCTTTAAATGTTTAGTTCCACTAAGTAGCATTTTAGCAGACTATTTTTCTTTCATTTCATTTTGAGAATGGAGTTTATGACGACTTTTCTGGTAATTGACGATGGTATAATCACCTTACTTTTTCCCCCAGATGTTTCTGGAGTGCTAGGTTTTACTAGTTCAATGGCAGCAAATACAAACTGTTACTTACATGAAGTTTTTAATGCAAACTAAAGGACTATTAAAAAGTCAGAAATAGCAAAAAATATATTCCCTTTGATGTCAAGGCAAACATTTGAGGATGCTACAAAAAGGCAGGATAAAATGCCCTTTAAAAACTAGTAGTCTGATTTTGTGTACTCAAAGCATAAAATAATTGGGGCTTTAGGCTGGCACAAATGGCACTAGCAACTGGTTGTACATCATGAAGTGACTAGGAATGCTGAGACGACTCTTTGGTAAAACTGGTAGATTCACTTGGGGAAACCAAACTTTTCTTAGCAACTATACACATCTTCATACCCTACTTCAAATTCCAGTGAAATAAAACCCTAAGAACAAACCCAAATTCTATCATTAACAGTATACAAGATATGTATATGTGCATATAAATATAAATAAAAATGTACACATATACATAGTATACTGTCAATTGACTTGAATTCTCTAAACTACAGCATTTACAGTACAACAACTGAAAGCCAGAAGAGACATGGGAAATGCCTGTGCCCTTTAATTTAATGAAACTACAGTTTATTTCACAATTTTAACAATGAAATAAAAACAAAGTAGTCATTCAAATTTGCAATAGCCCAATATAGTAATTTAACTGCTTTAAAGAACAGCATTAGGGGACACCATATGCTTGAACTGTAATTGTAATAGAAGGACCTCAATTTTAGTTAGAAACAATTATGAATCACATGTATAGAATGCCAAACAAGATAAAAGCATCCACAGGAGGAAGAAAAATTAAAAAGGTAGGTCAAACAAATAAAGATTATAAACACGCATAAGGTGAGGGGAAAGGACAAAATCACAAGCAGAATCCCTAAAATATACTCACAGGAAACTTGTACTGTTTGTACCAAGGGGAAGTATCCTTCAAATATTAATAAAAACAACCTACACTGTGAAATCTATAATCTGGCATCAGTCCTTAACACCAAGGCCAGAAGAAATACCACATCTAATGAAAGAAAAAAAAAAAACCCAACCACAGTTCATATTTCATAGCCAGGATAGACATTCTAAATATTGGCTGAAGTGTAAAGTTCCCATCATATTTTTTATAAGTTCAGCTAAAACTGAATGGGGAAAAAACCAGAAGGGGGCAACTCTTGCAATCTGTATAATCTAGACTACAGTATATTATGGCATTCTTGGCAGACTGCAGTTTTGCCAGATTTTAATATATCTTTAAATTTAAGGCCCATTTAGCCAATGAGAGTAGCTAAGAAAAGCTTTGACAGCTTCTAACAGAAAATAACACTTCCTTTAAAGAAAGAAAGCTACTGTAGAATTTGGGAGAAAATGCAAAGCAATCTACCCAAACCTGAAGAACTACTGACTGACCTTTGCACTTTGCTGATTGATTTGAACCCTAACTTGGATAGCTGTCACCTTCTATTGCATTCTCAGAAAAACCTCCATGGTGCTACTTTTTGCCAGCTAATACAAAATAATAAAAAAGAAAGTTATGATCACCAAAGATGGTATGACATTTGGTTTATTTACATACTGTAAAAAATGAGGCAAGTTTTTCTTCTTCAGTGGCAAAGCTTTACGTTTCTTTTATATCCCTACTGAGATCTGAAAACATTAGTGCACAAATGTTGCTTATAGTAGCAGCCTTGCCTCCCACCTGAATTCTCAGCTACTCCTGACAGGTACTACTGCACCTCAAAATTATAGATGTAGCAGAGGGAATTCATCCCACTGTGTAAATGAACTCAAAAGATTAATGCACTGATATGGACTACAATGTAGCACTTTTCAATGAATAACAACAACTGGTAAGTAAATATCACTAACTACAACAGATGGAATGCAAATCTACTCTTTCAATCCTAAGCCTTTGAGGCAGCTAAGACACTAAGGATTTAATATTTTCAGAAGTTAAACAAGACCTCATAAGGGGTCTAATTTTAGCTATTTCAACAAAAAGCAGAAGACTAGTGTTTGAAATATTAATTTAAATGCTTCATTAATATAAACTGTCAGGAGTACGTAAAAAATGTCTTTTAAAAATGTTGCCAACCAGGACTATGTGACATTGAAGTCAGCTTGAATTTAACATGTGTAATATCCTTTCTTAATGAAAACCAGTTGACAGTTGGATTAAGACCAAAAAGATCACTAGTAAACAAAACCTTATGACCTCTCAATACTACTTGTTGAGTTCAAGACAAACTTTGATATCACTTTACCATGGCATTAAACATTTAAATATGTTATTTTAAAAATAGAGAAAACTCTCATATTTCTGAAGCAGCTTATACTTGGACAAAACTACAGAGATTTAAACATAAAACCAAATATAACCAAATTATCTCCAAGGCATATTTCAATTAAGTGTCTTAATGAGTGTCTTAAATTCAGCTAATCAATTTAGGTCTTAAGAGACTGGTGACTTTAAAGGGAAAAGGCCAAAAGAAAATTCCTCAAGAAGAAACCCTCTCAGGATTTCCCGAGGTTAGGGATACAGTAAGATAAAATTTTGCTAGGTTAAAGGAGTCTTTAACCTTAAAAATTGTCCTATGCCTTTCTGCTGTGCTCCCTATATATGACCCTAACTCTGAAGCAAATCAACGTCCATCAGACCACAGCCTCCTTCCCCCCATGTCTCAGAACTCCATTCTGGACTTTGCAGCCATCTCTCCATTGACTGAAACCAAAGAAAGAAATAATGAGAGACCACAATGTGATCACGTAATTAAAGACTGAATAGAGGTAAATGGCAGAGCGATTACTGTAATTCAGCTGGGCATTTTAAAACATCTACATTTCCACTGTCCAAAAGTGTGACTTTATATCTGCCACATTATCAGTTGCATTTCTCAATGGAAAAAGCCTTCCTTGCAAACATTAAGTAAGTTGGTAGTTGTAAGCAAAAAGACAAATGGATCTGTGCTTTCCTATAGGGGCCAATTAACAACTCAAATGAACACCAGAAAACTGAAACAATATGCTCGCCTTTAACACAGATAGTTCTTGGTAATGTATAAGATCCATTGTTTTCCCCAAAATTCAGAGTGTCCCTGCAGTATGTAATCAGTAAATAAATGAATATTGCAGAGCAACTGCCATATCAATGTTCAAGCTCTGATTTTCTCAAGAGTTCCCATTAAAAAGCTGTAACCACAGAAGCTGTAGAAGCGCATATGACAGGTGGATCCCGCTGGAAGAGAAAACCAGCTAAGGACATGTTCCTTCATGCAAAACATAATCCACAATTAGGTATCCTGACTTTTTTTAAAAAGCTTCTGGACATCTTGCTCCTTAGAGCAATCAAGCTTCCCATTATGATTAGGGTATGGGATTTGGAAACAATTCCCTCGACCAGAAATTCTTCAAAACAAACATCCCCACATTCAACTGAAAAGAACCAAGGGAGACCAGTCATTGCTTTTTTCCCCAAGGTTCAAAATATGGTATTTTCTTGAGCCATATTAGCTCCCTTCTTGGCTTACCACCACCTTGTCAAACCCTTGTGCTGACCATGCCACTATCAAAACGAAATCTGAGATATGATACAGTAGCCTGAACTCAGGAAAGGAAGTGAAAGAGTATTTTAATAAGGTTTTAAGAGGAGGTAGTAAGACCATTTCACACCTTACAGCATCAGACTGCTTCTTCACATAATTAAGGACTGAGCACCTTTGGACTGCTACAAAATATGAGAAGTTAAAATACTGTTCTTTTTGAAGTGTTTTGACATGTAACTTGTCTCCACATTTGTCTCCTTATGCTGTGTGAACACAGCCACAAAATAAGAACTCAAGGGGAAATGAAACACAGTTGGAAACTCCCAGCCTTTGACAATCAAAGAATTAGAGAAGTGCTCATGCAGGAAGATACTTAACAGAAATCTGCCATACAGAAAATATTCAGCAGTAATTTGTCCAGATGATGCAAACCAGACTTTTAAAGAAGTTAAATGTAAATATTTAACATAAACTACAAAAGTTGACATTTTGAAGACAGGCAAGTCTTTAACTGGTCTGTTGCAGACTAGTTGGTTTAATTACTTGTTCTGGATTTACCTGTTTTTAAGGTATTCATGCAGCCAAACCTGACTGAAAACAAATAGGAATTAGGCACGTAAAACACTTTCTAGTGCTAACTGATGTTTCAGTACCTAAAACAGGGATAACCTGAAATGCTAGCACATTGCCCTCCAACATACAAAACTTAACCTGCATTCTCTTTAATAAGACTCTATTGGATGAGTCAATCACTGCTGACAAGATTCTTGATTTCCTTCTGGGAAGACTGGAGTGGAAAAAGGATATTTATTTATATTTGATTGTCAGGGCTGAGTATTCTCCATACTGTATGTCTCAATAAGGTCCTCATATTCAGAGGGGAAAAATATATAGGTGTACCAGGAAAAAAATATTCTGCATAATAAAGCAATACTGCTATGGACCAACTAGAAAAACCTAAAACAGTGTCAGAAAAAAGGATCTGGAAACACCACAGATATGTTCACAGAGCTTTTCTTGTTTGCACTAATGGGTTAAACTATCCAGACTACACACTGAAGAGACAGAACAGAACCACTCCTTACTTTTGAACACTGCATGGCCTTCTGGAAGACAGGCAGACATTTCATCATGGTCATTCTGCCAATATTAGGAAATACTGGAAACATATGCCAGGAAACTTTAGAAATGCCAGCATTAGGAAAGGTATTGATACAGTAGTTTAGAATTTAAAAATATTTCTCAAAGCATAATATTACTCAAAGAACTAAAAGAACAACAACTAACTTCTACTGCAAAGCATGAGAAAACATTTACTGTATGGCTGAGAGGTAGAAGATGAATACGAAAAATTTCAAAAGATTTCACAATCTGGTTTGGGCTTATTAGTAATAACTCCTTAAAAGACAAAGGGGGAAGCAAAGCTGAGTATTTAGCTTGTTATGCATTGGATGGGAATCAGTTACATTGACACCCTTGTTGCTCTGCAGGCTGACTCCCTTACACCATACTTATCACAAAGAGATCAGCTAAGATAAAACACTGAGCAGCAACTGATTGTGTCTAATTGTGATTGACAATTCGAGAGTGTAAAAAAAATAATCTGTTCCAAGAAAACAACTTTGAAATATTTGAGATTCCCATTAAAGTGACATCCTACACATTAACTAGGAAAAGCTGTTTTGTTCTGTATTGTATCAGTGAAGCTGCTCCTCTCCTTAGTGGGTGGCTGTTAAACTTTTTTGTATTCTATAAAGCTCCATATACAATACCAAATTTCTGTCCTATGTTTTACTATATTCAGCTTGACACCACAGGTGTAGTTTCTGGAATAACAAAATAAATTTTGAATCACCTGCCACAAAAGTAGTAAGTGCTATTTGGGAGGCACGGGGAAGAGAGGAAGAAATACGGAACACGCCATCAGTGAGGAGGCATATGCTTTATAACCTGTGTACATGCCAAAGCTATGTTTTGTACTAACCTAGGACTTCAATTAAATGCTTCTGAAAATTAAAAATATGTTCTTCCTTTATAAGCAATAAATTATTTATATAATAATCAATTATGAAAGGTGATATTGATTCCCTCAAGCATTCATATGTTAGGTAAGGCACAAAATCCTACTTCTCATTCCAGTCAATGGGACAAAGAACACCATCCTGCTGGCTGCCAGAGTCAGTTTCAGTACAATTAAAACAAAAAGTTTAGTACAATTAAGAGACTTTAATCTTGAGAGGAAGAAGCTTCTACTATCCAAAGCCACAAAGAAAACCACAACTGAGAAGAAACTTCCTAATCAGCTATTTCTGTCTCCTAGAGCAGTAGACCGCACCACCCTCATCAATCAAGAAAAGCCATTAAACAGTCTGCAACAACCAAGATCAGAAAACTGTAGTTTTGTTGTGAACGGCTTACTGTGAAAGCACAGGTGCTTCAGCAGCAGCCCACACAGGCATCAATAGCTCTGAAATCAATGTCAGTTAAAAAGGCAGATACAGAATGCAGAACTGCTTAAGTGAGCAACGGCTAAGACAGTGAAGCTGAAATGATGGGAAATTAATGATGCTATTCCTTTAAAGAATAAGGGAATTACAAGAGCAGTTCTCACCCTCATACAATCAGCTTACCTTTTCTGTTTTTCATTGTTTCTTTCCCCCCCTCAAAATCAATTGCCATGCACCCACTGCTGACATGCAGCTGTCTATTAATACAAAGAAACTCTATTATTGTAGGCGCACCCCAAAGCACTTAACGGGCTGCAAGGATTTCCATTAGAAGCCTTGGCAGACTCAAAGTAACTTTTCAGGAAATTTGGCTTTCATTCCTGCAATTACAAGAACAAACTTAAGAAGTTGCAGTGCATGCTCCTTGACACTTTAGACCTTGTACAGACAGAACTACTACTGACATCCAAGAAAAAATTCTGAATAGAATTGCAGGATTTGACTAATTGTACTTTGAGTTGCCTGTTTGGCTGCTCAAGCTTCCTGGACAACAGCTGTAAAATCCTGTTTTCCAGCAGCTTATAAACTTAAACCATCAAAGCTGCCATTTTCTGTGCTGAAGCATCTGCTGCAGGCTGGTTTCTGGACTCAACAGCTTGGGTTTAAGGGAAAACTATTCTTCTCTTTCAAAAAATGAGGCACACGGAACATTTTGGTATTCCTCAAGTGGGGCAGGCTTCACCCCTTCACAGCTTCCTATGTGTGACAACACTAAGCATACAATAGTCTCAATGGAAAAATAAGTACATATTTCAGCACTGACATTTGGGGCAGAGAACAAGGCTTTCCTTGTCATTAGTGATCCTTTCTAACAGGAGGTACTATACCTTCCAGCTAAGAGGCAGCAACTCTGCCCTCTGTATTCTGCATGCTGGTATCTAAAAGGGGAAAAGAGTCTGGCTAGAAGAGAAAGAAATAGGTTATCTTAATTCATCTCTTCTCCCATACGCATTACAATACAGTCTTTAATTACAAGATCATATATTTTCTGCAGGACCTGTGAATAATTCATTCCATAGACTGTACTCTGGGAATGAATCAAGAGAACGCAGTGAACTAGACTCTTATCTACAGGACTCGTACCTCATTTGTTGCTAACATTGGATGATGAATGAGTCATGGAATAGTAAAGGGAAAAAACTAGTTTCATAGCTAATACATTTATTAATTTTAAAAGCTATTTCAGGTTTTGTGTGTTTCTTGGGGGATGGGAGAATTAAAAAGTGTTTCACTTTTCTAGGTAAATAATAAAGCAGAATTCCAGATATTAACCTCTACTTCTGTAGAGATGAATATAAAGTAATAGATTACGCTAAATCTATTAGTCCCTCCCTCAGGGCCAAAATGTAACCCTCACTATTGAAAGAAACCGAAAAAAGGGAGTAGAACTATGCATGCCGGTAACCAACAACGACCAAGGAGAAAAAAGACTTCAGGACTAGCAACTCAACAGCAAAATCTTCTGAAAAGAAAGATGCACAGACTTGGTTGCCATCATGTTCTTGTCCCCCACTGCCCAGCTACTAAGGTACAGAGTGAATGAACCTGAAGAGACATGTGGCGGTCAAACTGGAACTGCCCCTTCCTTTTTTCAGGAATACAGCCTGATTGATCACAACAGCAGCAGATTTGTGCTGCCATCTGTGTTTGAGACATCCCTTTAAAGTTCATTAACAATATTATCTCTTTAGTGGGGAAGAACAAAGAACAAGCACATCACTCCAACGGCACTTCTACCACAGTATGGTTGTATGAACCAAGGCTATGCTCAGTTGCCAGTTAAGACATTAAGCCAGGTGCACAACAGTACCATGCTGTAATAAACTCCTAAATATACTGCTAAAAACATCAGCAAAATAAAATGGTTCTAGTATTTAATATCCAATACACATTGCCATCAGAAACAGTTCCTTTGTGAGGGACTCAAGATAAATTTATGGGTTTTGTCTAAAATGATGTTGGAATGCTTCTTTACCCTCCCCCAACTAAGTCCACAAGGAATTTACAGTCTGTCTTTCCTCTTTCTCCCTGCTCCTCTGCTGATTCTTTAGAAGAAACTGCTTTCAGGGTATATTTCTTCTTTCTTCTACAGGCTAAATCAGGAGCTTCCACTGCTTTCAATTTAGCTCCCCTTCCTGCCACAAGAAAATTAATAGAAAAGCAGACCAAATGCCCAGGAGGAATTGTTGAACAAGTAGTATCTGAGCTGTAGAAAACATTTCAAAAGCAACTCGCTCTGTCTGACTCCCTCTCATTTGAAAACCACCTACAAGCCTTAGGGATGCATTAAAGCTAAGCATCCAGATAATCTACAAATGCAGGGCCCCAGTTGTAAGGGGGACAGCAGAGAAATACTTGGGAGTATAGTTATTCCTAGAAACCAGAGTGCCTCTTTTGGAATGCACAGTCTGGATCAGCCTAACTATTCAACCCTGCCTTAATCCATGGCTGGTGAGCTCAGAAACAGCAACCCCTGACCATGCTTCTCTGATGGACCAGGTGGTTTCAAGTGGGAAAAATGGTTTAAAACTGAAATAAAAAATAATCAGTAGTATCAGGCAACCTTCTAGCACAAACTGAAAGTTAAAAGTGGTCAGACCACCACAGAGTCATCACAAGCAGCTAAAGAGGCTGCAAGAGAGAAAGGTGGTTTCTTAATAAGATGAACACAGGTAGCAGAGACAGACTTTAAACAGACAACTATTTCTTTTGAAATCTGCTTTTGACTGCTGCACTTAGCATTCCCCAGGTGGCTGGGACCTTTTCAATAGTGTTTCTATTAGGAAAAAGGTTACAGTAGATCAGTAGCACCAGTTCCCAATTTAGTATTTTTTCTTCCTCTGACAACAGCAAGCCAATGCTGAGAGTGGACAAAGCACTGGAAAAAAACCCACTGGTGAGTGAAGAGCAATGACAGCTGCCCTCCTGAAGAAAAAGTAATGTGTATCTCAGGACAACCATATAACCCCTCAAAAAGTTTCTGTTTGTTTGCTTTTATAGAAAAGTCTCTCTATTTTCTTTCTTCTCAGTCTGCATTGACATAGGCATACTTACCAGAATGAAACAAGGAGGATAATCAGTTAAAGTAATAATCAACATTTAATAATGGCATCTGTTCAGTAATATAGTATGAAAAAAACAATGTCTACTTAAGGTAAAACAAATCATGTTTGGATGATCTCTGTCCAAACTCAAATTCCAAAGCAGAAATCTATGTGCTGGCCAATAGCATAAAGACCCTGAGATGTAAATACATTGTTCCCCTGCCATTCCTCCTTTTTTTTAATAAGTTTTCAAGAA
This sequence comes from Phalacrocorax carbo, assembly GCF_963921805.1. NCBI lineage: Eukaryota > Metazoa > Chordata > Aves > Suliformes > Phalacrocoracidae > Phalacrocorax > Phalacrocorax carbo. The sequence continues at coordinate 43,088,100 of NC_087515.1, read as the reverse complement.
AATCATTCTCATGTCCCAGCTTCTGAACAACAAGTCCGTCTCGGACTTTGAGGAGTGAAGCTATGTGACGTTTAGTAATGACTATTTATCCCAACTCTAAATCTCATGACCAGAATAGATTATTTTATAGACTACAACCACTGCCAATAACTGCTACACTTGGGAAATAAATAACTAAAATAATGCACAAGGCCAGGTATAAGAAAACAAACCCTAATAAAACCAAGAGCTAAACTCATCATCACTCAGGAGACAGGAGTTGTGGGTAAATACTGTACAAGGATTGAGAACAGTCAACATTCCCCTGTTGCCAGACCACTTTCTCAAAAAAGTACGGAAAAGCCCCAAAGTTATTAAATTTTAATTAAATTTTAATGTATTCAACTATAAATCTACAGAATTGATTAATGAAGAGAAAAATGTTAAAAGAAACGGTTATAAATAGAAGCCGCATATCATTGCCACTGGCTTTTCAACTTCAAGAGCCATTAAAAGAGAAAGCAAATAGCAGAAGTGGCCTGGTGAAAGATCTGTATGTCCAAAAGCCTGTTTGCTTCCTCAGTGATACTACCTGGTCAAACTAAAGATACTACCTCTCCCAGAAGAGATACTACATCTCCCAGAAAGTATCAGAGTTATAGCAAAGTTAAGAAAATAAATATGTTTTAAAGGCTGTAGTTAATGTGTCAAACATTCTAGATATACAGTAATTTGAAAAAGAGAGTTGAAAGATATACCAATAAATAACTGCAAGAGTTTTTAATGTACAAAATCACTTTACAGTGCATCCCACCTGTGAATTGTTATTCAGAAACACTTCTGTCAAAACAGTTACTGAGGTTCTTCAGGACTTGTTCCTAAACCAATGTTTTGGCATTCTCATAATCTTATTTCAGTAGATCTGAACAGCAATGAAAGTCTAGATATTGCAAATCATTTTGACTTAAAATATCTGATTTAAATCTGAATTAAGCATGCAGAAAAACCTGGTTTTTGTGTCTGCAGTGACATCTAGTGCTAGAAACAAAAAACCCACACTTAAACAGGCTTCTAGAGCAAGAGAAGCTGTTATCACTTATTGTGCGATTTCTGAGATAGACAAGAATACTTCACATGAGCACTTTTAAAACTTCCTTAATATCTTGTCTTCTGCCACAACATTCACAAGTCAGCTGAAGGGAATCCTATTAAGCATAATATGCTAATAAGAGACTATTCAATTCAAATATGCATTTTTCCTTTCCATACAAACTCAGTTTGATAAATGTACACGTTACACAATTGTTGCAGGGCAAGCAATTGTTGAGAGAGCAAACAACCCTAGGAACAGAGATGTTATTCTATTTATTCTATCAACTTTTCTAAAAGAAAACAAATCCATCAGTAACATCTGACTTAATTTATTTCTGCCAGCTCCATGGATATGCTATCCTGTTTTAATTTTGCAGTGATTTTAAACCTTTTCCTTAAAAATTCAAGCAGAAGACACAGCTTGTAGAAAGGGAACAAAAACTGGAAGCATGTAATGAGTGTCTAATACAGGTGACAAATAGAAGTTATCACATAATTTGTTCAAAGTACAGATTTAAGACTCTCGTTAAAAGTACAGTTATGCTTCAAACACAGCCAGTAGACACTCTAACTAAAATGCAACACCAACATGTCTAACCAGTAACAATTTTACAAATTATTCACTTTCTAAATGTGAAAAATCCTTAAAGTGTTAGTCCTGCCGAACATACAAACAAACACATATGCCAAAGCTGAAAATGAACAGTTTAAATACAGTATCATGCATATGTCATTTTGTATATAAATGGACCATTCCTATAACTGTTTTTCATTCAACCTCTAAATACAACCATTTTAGGACCTGTGTTCCCAAGGAACGTGTCCAGAAGTTTCAAAAGATCACAGATACTTTTTAAAGGCAGGATTAAAGCCTACATTGCTGTCTTTTGTAAAAACTTCTAATGTGCAGCCTTCCAAAAACCCAGCTTACCCAATGGTAACATGATTGAAGTGATACAAGTATCAAGCTCTGGTTTTTTGTTCATCACAATTTTTATATATATAAAATGTATATACATCTAACTAAAAAGAACAGCTATTCATTAGTCATCTAGGGCAGCTACATTATGCATTAGGTTCCTAATGTTCTAGTAATCTTACCGTGGAATAGGCACAAAACCCACAAGATTTCATTGTTTGCTGAAGGCATTGAATGAGGAAGTGTCACAACTACAGGTTCTGGACAAGAAGCACATACCATGACTAACAAACTGTCATCATTACTAATGATGCAATAAATAACTTTTAAAAGAACTTCTACAGTTCTTCAGCAACCCAAGGGCTTGCACAACTTCTCTACAGCCATCAAAAAGGGGACTTAGTAGACACAAGAATTTTATGTCAAAGGAGCAGGTGTTATCTGAGAGCACTTTTCACAGGAGGACTGAGCATATTAAAACAAAGACATGTAAGAATGAAGAAAACAAGTGCTCTTCGAAGGACAAAACAAGCAAGGAAAGGAAAAGGAACCAAGCCAGTTAAGGTTTTTTCGTTACTTCCCATTAACAAGAAAATGGTGATGTATGCGGAGCCTTAGATGCAGAAGACCTGAGATAAAGGCGTCTAAATACCATTCAGCAACTATGGTTTAAAAATTATCTGGAAATGCAAATAAATGTAGACTAATGCAGCATTTATATAGAACAAAACAAACTGCTATTGACAGGGTTCACTATGGTATACAAGCCAGCAGGGAAAGGGAATTATTAAAATAAAAATCCTAGCTTCTGCCACCCTAATCAGCACCTCACAAATAGCAACATAATTACTTAGCAGTTTGGTGCTCTAGTGTCTTTGCTGGGTATAGACAAGTTCTGTTTGGTATTAGTCTGTATTTATTAATCATGGCAAATTAAGAGTATTTCATCACGCCTAAAAAGAGGCATGATATTAAAAAAAAAAAAAGAAATGGTACATGTTAAGTTAATGCTTGAAGATAGACATAATAGCAACAGTTTTCCTCCCCAGATAGGAACAATCCTTGTTAAGCCATAAAAATGTATTATTAACCAGCACTCAACTGAAGGGCAGCAAAAAGAAAAAGATAAAGTCAACAGGATTCAATAACATATTTACACAACATGTGGTAAAGTAGTGCAGCAGAATTAGTATTATTGATGAAGGTGAGGCTGTGTCACTAAATCCAACAGGACAAAGCCAGTTGAAGCAGCTAGTAGTTAAAACTATTGATCATGAGAATTAGACACACACAGAAAGGACCCTGTCCTTTAATAGACTCTCTGAAGACAGATATCTCTGCATCCTTTGATATCAGTTGAGCTCTGCCACACAAAGCTAATGATTAGAATCAAAAAGGATAATAAAAGTAAAAGGTAACTCAAAAAAAAACAACCCAAGAGCATTCAAATACCTTAATACTAGGTACAACAACATACATCAAAAGAGGCAAAAGCTAAAAGTCAAACCAATTTCTACACAAACAGTAAAAGGGGAGACAAAATTTAAAAGAAATTTCAGAAGAAAAAACAGCAGAGAAATATATAAAGGAGTACACATTTTAAAAAGATTAATATAAAAGCTGCGAAAGGTTAGAGAAAGAAATTGGAACAAGCACAAAAGATGACAAAAATAAGATGCCAGTAGAAGAAAGATCTCTGGGAGAATGACAATGCATGCAGTCAAATATAGCAGCCACATCAAAAGAACTTTTGTACCAATTAAAGCCTCAAAGAAAGAGAAAAATCGAAAGTTGGATAGGTTACCCTAACAACGTCTTAGAGATCACCCAAAGAAATTACAGACCCCAGGATTGATCTTTAACAGAACAATACAAAACAGACTAAGGAAGAGAGGAAACAGTTTTTCTTCCCTTCTCCTCCTCCTCTTTTTGGGGATGTGTACAAAAGAACATTAACAGAAGGGGAAAAAAATCCATAGAAAGATTCAATGAGAGCGAGATGAAAGCAAAGTCCTAAAGTTAAGTAAGCGTTGAGGTTGCAAGACGCACGAAGATAGAGAAGCAATGTAAATCAATGCTGTTTTGTAAAGTGCGATTCTTTTGACAGCTGGTGACATTTGAGGAAGTAATCCAAAGCCTATTGGCTTCAAATCAAACACTATCACTTTGGTTTTCAATGCAGTATTTTACCCAATGTTGAAGCATTATTCCATATATTTAAGTTCATTAAGCATTAAAATATCCTCCCTTTGATTAAAAAGGACAAGGGACAGACTGTAATACTAGGTTAGTAAGGTTAGAGTGTCATGCTGTATTATACTGAGAAGGTCAAGGATGAAAACAGTCATCATCATTGGAAACAACACTTGTCACTTCAGACGGATTAACAATGCCAAGAAGCTGCTGTGCTATGCAGTAATGATACTTCATATGGAGTCAGCACAAATTTTAAACCCTGATATATGCAGTGTCCATATTTGCATATGGAAAACAGGAGGATTTGGGCTTTAGGTGTGAGTTGACAGTAATTCAGACTCCACAGGAACCCAGTCACTCTGCAAAACAGCTTCTTCCAAATGCATGAAAGAAAGCAAGAATACTATCAATGCATCACCAGTTCAAGACATGTCCAATCTGATAACAGCATATGAAAAATTATACAAGATGTTCACAGCTGATAATGGCACCCAGCCATACAGACTTCTGCACCAAATCCAGAACTGACAACATTCATAGGTAGTTCAAAATATTCAGTCTACAGATGCACACCGTGATGGAAAACCGTAACTTTGCGTGAACTAGAGACAAACGTCAAAGGGGATAAAAGCTACAAGCAGAAATAAGGAACAATACTGGATGCACATGTCAGCTGCACACATGGCACTGTGCCGACTGAAATAATTAAATTTTAAGCTGTCGAATACTTTTCATCAATAACTTGCCTTCACATGGTATTCTCTCTTCCTCAGTATCTTCTAGCTGGATAGGATTCTCCATTCTCTATGAATTTTTTCAAGGTAGCATTTAGATATTGCTGGTGTAATTTAAAACAAGGTTCAAAATAAGTGGTAAGGGTGAACAAGTTTGAGGAACATCTTCCCTGCAAAGCAGTACACATCTCTCTTTGTCAGGCCTGATGAAAGCACTGTATTCAGTAAAAGCTAGGTAACTTTTTCCAGCAAAATTTGTTGATCTAGCAGAAGACACCAGCATGCCCTATGAATCTGGCTTCCTGTATTTTACAAGGCTTATGCAAAATCCTTTCAATTATTTCAGATTTAAACATTAACAGATTTTCCCTTCAGCATGTGAGAACAATTCAAAACCACATGAACACTGATATTTAGAACTTAGTATGAAAAAACATAACTACATATAATAGAGTAGGAAATCCCGTTCAGCAACTAGCCAAGTGCACTTGCATCTGGCAGGCATATATGAATAGGTAGCTGTTTACATCAATTTTCAAAATGAACTGCCTAAAAGATTTGGAGAAAAAGGTGGCAGGGATTGAAAAGCAAAAGGTTTTTAATTCTCTGAGCCTGCTGCAGGGCAGGAACTGAAAGGCAGCCAACTATCTCAGGACTGCAAGCCCAGGGGGAGACGGGGAATCAGGTTTTAAATGTAAATACAAACGTGAAGTTCTAAGTACCTTAACGAAGAATGTCCTGAAAGTTACTAGATTATGGCATGAAAAAAGTTACAGTTGGGACTGCAGTGAGGTGGACATAGGAAGACAGTCTCATTTCTCAAAGGGTGCTGAGACATTCTAGTTTCACAAATGAACAATGTTTCTGTGTGCAAGAGGGAGTACATCAATAAAGGAACAAAAAACCCCAGTGAACTTATAGGGAGTCCATTAGAAGAAACACCACTGCTTTCTATAGTTTAAAATCTGCTTTCCAGCTACTCAGCGTGGCAAACTTCCAAAAAGCCCTTTTCCACTCATATACTGGCAGTGATTTCAGGAATCATTAAACAATAAGTGAATAAAAATATGGACAGCTTCAGTAAGATGGTGTAAAATGAAACAGTACAACCAAGAAATCTTTTGCAGATTTTCAGTTTTTTTCAGGGCCAAGAAAGTTTTATCAGCTGCCTTTAACCCAAAAGTGAAATACAAGATTTGAGAACATGAGCATATATCAGCATATAAAAGTGCAAAATACAGAAGCTGTATGAATTAAACTAACAAAAGTTCAGTATCAGAAAAGAATTATAGCTTCTGCATTTAAGTCCTTTACATTCATCTATTTAACAAATGCAGCTTTCCCTTGTTTATATGAATTGTTCAGTTAACTCCTACAATTCTGAAATTTCTGTGCAAAAATCAGCGCATTTCCAACATAAAGCTTTAAAAACTTCCCATAGGCTACATCGTGTTCACTTTCACTTGACCAAAATTCAAAAATTCTCCATGTGACAATGAACTCCCCAATCCAGACATGACTAAAGAGGATTAATCAAGGTCTATGTATGTATAGATGCTTCAAAATAAGAAAATAACACAAAAATAATGTAAACTTGGACCCAACACGTCTGTCAGGAATATGCAAATGGCAATTCCCAGTTCAGTATCTGGAGAGACATTAAACAGTCCATTCTGTCACACCATCTGCTAGGCAGTTACCAAACTGGCTCTGTTCTCTACATTATTTGTGCTTTATTTTTACTTTTAAGCATGGAGCCATTCAACTTATTTGGAACTTAGATAAAAGACAGGTTGGTGAACTAAAAAAAAAAAAAAAACCAAACTAATCAAGAAGTGATACACAGCAAAAAACCTACAAAAATCAAGTTTCAGATCAGTGTTAAGGAGAATTAAAAAATTACTTCTGAACACTCGCTTGAAACACACTCCGAACAAGTTTATGTTCAGCATATACAGCAGGTCATGAAAGCTTAAGCTTTGTTTTCAAAGTTTTTATTTAACAGAATAGTTAAAACATTTGGCAAAAATCTGTTAGTCTACATTACAGAAAAGAAATAGCAGGAATTATTGCTCTGTGCGTGTGCACATGCACTCGTGCTTGTATGCATGTATGGAATCATAAAGTAGCCCATTAAAATATCATCTCAGACTATCAGCTTAATCACAATCCAAATACTAACATAAAATCTTACCAGTACAACTAGACAGCAGAAAACCAAAGATACATGCAGAAAACACAAAAGTCTCACTCTATGCAAAAAACACAGAATGGAAATCACCAAGTTGCCCTCTTGGATTTGTACTAACCCAAAAAACACAAGAGAGCAGTGTGGGGTTTTAACTGCTCCCAAAGTAGTCTGAAGTCATATAAAGAGCGCAATGTAGGCCAGCTTATGTGAACCAGATGCAAAAACCCCTGCACTTGGGACTCCAGAGCATGCTTAGGTCAGATACATCCATTTGGTTTGATGAAGCCCTAGTGGAGGAGATTCAACTGCAAAAATCTCATTGAAAGTTGTTTTTCAAGTTTACAAGCCATTTCTGACCAAAATGCGAATCTGAAGGCCAATGCAAAAATCTGTATCCAGTATGCACCACATTCACTGAGATAGCCAATGTAACCTAAAAGGTGATTGTTCACAGGTACTGATACAACACAAACACCAAGGGGATGAGGGATCCACTTGTGCTTGCCCCAGGTTTTCTTCATTTGCAACTCAATAAAAACATTTAGTATTTTAAATATTTTTAAGTAGTAAGCTGTTCTGCACTGAGGTCACCATGGTGAAGAAGAGAGAGCTGTGCTCATTTTTATTAATATTTTTTTAAAATCTTATTCAAAGATACCACTGTGCCTGAATACTTACTCCTAAAACCTCTCAAAAACTAATTTTTTTAATAAGCCAAAACAAAGCTAGGAAAATTTTCTATGATTAAAAAAAGCCGAAGAATGTGACTTAGAATAGGAACTTTTTTCGAAGGAAAAAACTCTAAGGCCAGTTCAAATGCCAAGTTGAAAATGTATTTATTTTCCTTACTTTCAGAATATCTTGCGTTTCATTCCACTTGTTTGTCCACTCTTTGGTCAGTTCTTGTACCTATAAAAGAAAACAAATATTGGGGGGAAAAAAGAAAATCATACCTCTTCTGAAGTCCTTGATAATGCATTCTCAGAGAAGTACTCAATATTTGTGAAGTTTAATACTTAAACACTTAGAAGAGCACTGTGCTCCTGAAGTAACTGGCCATACCTACAATTTGTGTCTCTCAAAAAGGTTAAAAAAAAATCACAAAATTCTTATAGTATAAAATGAAACACAGGACAGGGATAGCCACTTCAAATAACAGCAGGTATTTTCAAAGAAATGGAATAATTCCATAAAGTGCTTCATCAGTCCTACAAAGTCTACTGCCACAGATTGATCCTGTAGCTGTAACATGAAGACAGCTCCTTTCCTGCAGTGCAGGTAGGCACGTTCAGGCTAAAATACCCTCCACACAAATTGCAGAGGATGGCATGCAGAGAAAAAAGCAGCCAGCCTTCAGGACAAAATTAGAGCAAAGTTTGCTGCAACTCAGAAACCTCACTTGGTTGAAATCAGCACAGAAGTGAGAAGCTGCTTGCAAAGGCATTAACAGACAGGGAGAGCATTTAGTATGAATGCTTAGGTTTTGTCCTGCTTTTCCTACTCATCCAGTTGTCCATCACAGAAGTTAACTTTCATAGCTTCCATACTGGTAAAGGCTCTTTTCAGAGCCTTTCAGACTTTCTAGAAAGCAGTGTCTAGAAGGTGCTTCAGGCAGACCTACCTCAAAGCTCTGGCTGACTTGGAATCACATTAAATAGAACAGACACTTTCATTTTTCAAATCATCAGATTTCTGTGCAGGAATTAAATACACAGAGTTTTAAATACATACACAATCTTCTCTTATTTCAATTCACTTCAACTGCAGAAAGCTGGAAAAACACACCACCGAAATAACCAGCTATGTCCCTTTATTTCTTTACATAAAAAAACACTGTAGAAAAAAAAAAGGTTGTCAGTGCAGCTCCTCCAAACACCTCCCTGTCTGCTACCTGCAGCCTACTATCCTAGCTGTCTTTGCAGATCAGCTGCAAATTAATCAATGGGAACTAAAAAAGCTTCTCTCATCTCTACCCGTATCTCAAGATTTCAAGAGAAATGTAAACATATCTTTCAATGCATCGTATCAGTCCTAGTGACGCTAATCAGAATGTTAAAACAAAAATAATTGAAAAGTTTAAAAGAAAAATATGAATAACAATAGTCAGCAGTTTATATTATACAGCTACTCTTAGATAAAAGCTTTATGTTTACGCACAAAAATAAAAGCATACCACACATACTAACAATATTATCATTCATCTCTGATACAGCTAAAAAGTTTTAAAACCTAAAATGAAAAAAAATTTGCAACTGAAGCCTCATAATGTAACTTTTTGTATAATGTAACAATACAAATGAAGGCTCATAATATAAGTTTTTGTATAATGCAAACATAATGTAACAACAATTGCAACTAAAGGCTCAACTAATGAGCAGTTATGCAGTTCCTACTTCAATTATTGAATACAACACAGTAAGGATTCCTGCATATACTACAGAGTTGTAAAACATGTTCATAGTTGAAACTTGGCTAATGGAGAAGCCTGGAGTCTACTTTGCAGCTGTGGTTCATACTAATGCATGTATTTTGTCCATTTTTGTCATGAAGTTTAAAAATTAACTATCATTTCACTGAAGAGTATTTTAACATCTTTTAAATTGGTATTACCAATGGGAATATCCTAAAAAGCGTAGACAGATACCTTACCAATTACTTAGGTCAAAACAGGATTCCCAAAGCAACATGTTCACTCTCTAATTGCAAAGGTCTAAGCAGCACCAGTGTAAACCTTACAATTTAAACCAGCTAAGAAGCCTGTTTTTTAAAGGCATTATATCTACATTTGATTGCCACCTTGTTGACAATATTCAGAACTAAATATTTGCTGCCATGTAGCTGAATGATTCCGAATGCTTTCTTCTCTCCTCTTCCAAAGTCTGAGTAATACTATTTTTCTAAAAAAACGTTTACAGTAGTTTTAAAAACAGGCAAGTATATAGAAAAGAATAAACATAGAATGAAAGAATAAATAATTAAAGATTGCAAATTAAAGAAATGAGAGTACCATTATATCTATATTCTTTTGGACCCTATGAGTATATCTAAACTATCCGGGAATTTCTCCCAGACTCTACACTGGGTTGGATTATTAAAACAACTTGGTGTGAGGCACACTATGCAGTACACCTAGATCTTAGACCCTCCCCAAAAGACAGCTAATTAGGCACTGAACATATTTGTACATATCGGATTTAAAGACTGAAATTTTCTGAAAACACAAGTTATTGATTACTTGAAAACAGAGTTGACTATTTTCACCAGAAATCTTACACTATATTTTCTACACACTGAATGCTTTGTTACTGTGATTGCTGGTTACTGTTTTCTCTGTTTTAGTGGCTTTTCCTTCTCTATTTTATTTACAAACATACTTTTTCAATAAGACAAACTGTCCTGGAAACAACTACTTTCATTAACTAGAACTGTTATATAAATATTAAAGATAAAATTGTAACTAAGGACCAAATGTATCTTACATTAGTAGGACAACAAAATTTCAAGTTCACACTCAGGGTTTTTTAAAAAAAAAAAAACACAACTAAGACAATGCTGTTTGGTGAGAGAAAAATTTAGTTGTGTATAAAAAAACCCTGAAAATTACCAAGAGTCTTGCATTGAACCCCCCCCCTTTTCTTGTGGGTTTTTTTTCTGTTTAAAAATTGTTTTATGAAAGTATAACTCACCCTTGCTTCATTCTGCTGAAGCTTTTCTTCCATACTTAAAGCTGTTGGAGAATCCAAGAGCGCAATCTAAATTGTAAAAAGTAAACATTGTCAAGTTAATTTTAAAAAGGCAGAAAAAAGTAACAGTTTCTGGCAGCAACAAATTAAATAAATGCAACTGTACAACTTTGATTTATTTAGGAAGAAGTATTTTCAACTCCAATATACATAATTTTACCTTCAAATACTGTAAACAGAGCAATCAAAACCTTGTCAAAGAAGATATTTCAAATAAATCATCAGTTTGAGAGTACTATGGACACACATGGTCACATACATGCAGACACTGAAACCAGTCACAAGTTTATAACGGGTAATTCCTGATACATCTACGTTTATCTTTGTTAAACATGAAAATTTATTATGCTTCAATAGTTAACCATTTGGCTATAATACATATGTATATTGCTTAGCTTTAAAAAAAGGTAACTGGCCTTAGAAAAGGAAAACTGCTATACAACACACACACAAGCAACACTTATTATTACTTGACCTTCTGCACTGAATCCAGCACTATATTTTGATAACCAGTATCATCAGTGATCTACAGAAGCATTTGCAATACAGTGTTCTGGGAATATAAAGGAAGAAAGTACACAGAGATTTATATTCTACTGTGCATACATAACACCACCTGCTGTTTTACCAACCATCACAAATCCATTTAACTTAAGCAAGTTCTCTGTTGTCTCCCACCAAGTCATCTATCACATCCTACCACCAAACCAGATCAATTTTATAATATCCACTGTTTTACAGCTTGGAACTAGTGCACAGCATTAGGTCTTCAAAGGGGTCCAAGTTACATCTACTTTGCTAACTCATAATCAAACCATATTTCAAAAATAAATTCATTTTCCCCTCCTAAAGAACAAGAGAAACACAAGTGTAACAGAGTAATTCAACCCCATAGTTTTCTAATTGTTTGTAACAAAACAGCTCTCCACTTCCACCACCTACAATACCTATTACTGCTTCCAACTGTGGTACCATCCCCTTTTTCAGCAAATGTTTGATAGTATGAAATCTAGCCAAAGTACTAGCCTTGTATTAAAAAAGTCTATGCTGAAGGTACATTTCACATTGCACAGCCCATCTAAAATAAAATGAGATAGTTCTAGAAATAAATCTGAAGTAGCATTTCAGATACTTAAGCAAATATGATTTTGAAGTATGTGATGTAGCATCTTCAAGTGACATTGTTTAGAAGAGCTAACTGGCCTGAGCTAATTGCATATTCCTTATTGTTAGCTTAGTTTCACCATCCTGGAAACAGAGGAGAAATTAAGCCTAACTGAGCTTGTGCAGCAAATGTTTGTAGTGGCTAATACTGACAGAAGAACAAGAAAGAGAATTGTGCAAAAGGAAAGTATAGTGTGACACACCACCACTGAAAATATTTTTAGATAGCATGTACCATGCTAAATACATAATGTACTGTGCAGCCAAACACAAATAAAAAGTATTGTTCAAACCCATACTCCTACATTTTTATATTTACACATCTCAAACACTTCATACCTTCTACTTTTAAGATACTAGATAGAAGTACCTATTCAGTCCATCAGGCTAGACCCAGGAAATATGTTCCCGCTCAGCCTCCTCATGCTGTGGTGACAACCTGTTCCACAGCACACTGCAGTCAAGCTCTGATTATATTAAGAGAAAGCTAAAAGCTTTGGGATGACAATTTTTCCCCCTTTATGTTAAAAGAAGTAATCTATTGGCCATATAGAAACCGATTCAATCAGGAAAATAATATTCATTCATAGACTCATAGAGCTTGCTTACTCAAATCAATATAATGAACGATAATTACCTCATGACATTCTAGAAATAGATGTTATAACTCAAGGAAAATGACACATAAATTTCAAGTAAAACTAACCTGATTCCCTTGAGCAAGAAGGGCTTTTAATCGAGCTATTTCAGCTCTCAGCTCACGGATCAGTTTGACGTTAGGATCCTCATTAATAGTAGGCTTGTTGATTATGTTTTTGGCTCTATTTGCATAGCGAAGTGTACTTAAAGTTTCTCCATAATTGACATCAGCAGGTGAAATAGCTAAGGAGATGAAATCAGAATCAGTTTATCCAGCACCATATGTTTCATTTAGTAAAGTTAGTTTATATTTTCAAAGTCAGATAAACCTAACATGGATGAAGAGACAGAAATATATGATAAACTGGTATGGCTACAATTTGTTCCAAATCTTCACCTAGCTCCACTGCTTTCACATCACCATAACTTTGCTTAAAGTAAACACTGTATTAGAATAACCAGGTCCAACAATCAAGCATTTTAAAGAAATCTTGCTGTCAATCTACTTAACATTTACATTTCTCTGGTTAGCATAAACATCCTATATGAATACTTTACAGGCTTTCTTGCAAATTTTTTTTACAAGAACAGTGGGGAAAATGGTGAGTATTTCATAAGTATAAATGTCATCATTCAATGGAAAAGTAATTTCAGGTAAAAACACAGTAGGATCAGTCCAAGTTTTGAAGGGAAATTAAACAGCATTCAAACAAAAACCAGACATGAAAACTTAAAGAAGAGCTTCTATAATTTATGAACCTAGCTGTTCTGCTCACCTCTGCATCTGGCAGCATGCAGAACTGTTACCTATCTGACGCACCAAGAAAAACCAGTATTTTTTACAGGCAACTTAACCAGGAAAACCAATGGAGTTTAAACCAAAGTGCTAATGCCACCCTTCACTTAATTTTCTTAACACTATACAAGATGTTTCTAATTAAGATAATTGCTGCATCCAAATAGAAGAGCAAAAACAGAGGAGAACACCATGCAGAAATGATGAGACCAGAAATCTTAATAATCAAGCTGAACAAGAGACCCAGAGAATCAGACAATGAAAACACCTGAAAAAAAATAATCGAATAACCAAAATATTCTGCCCTTCCTCATTCTCCCAACAGTAATAAATATTCTTTTTGTGGTAAAGACTCCCTGAATCAGGGGAGATGCACTTGGCAATAGACTATACTTCCCCTAGCTCACACTATCGCTTCCCTACTTCATCTACTGTCTCTTCTCCCCCACTCAATTATTCCATTTCTGGAAGGATGTTACAATATGTTATAGAAACAACAAACCAGAATTTGATGGATTTTTATAAGAGCCTTTCCTACAGTTTGAGATTATCTTCCCACTGTTTTTGTGTCTAGTTACAGAAAAGGCAGGCCAAATGTATCCAGACAGCTTGTCAGGCTCTGTTAGGTAATTCAGCTGCATTACCAGTAGAGTTACTGTTGGAGAAAAGATCAACCATTAGGGCTCTGCCTAGCAGAAGCATCATTAATAGATGAGGAAGTAGCTGGGCACCGTAATCATTCACATAGGCACTGAAAGCTCACTATGTTTCTAAAACTTCTCTTCCCAATCCCTCTGTCAACCAAACAAAACAAAGAACTAACCATGTAACTGAAAAAAAGCATCAAGAAGATGCCAGCACAGTGTTACTTGAACATCCAGAAATAACAAAGCAGAGTCTGGTCCAAAATCATCTTTTGGGATGGCTATGATCAGCCTAAGGAAATAAAGTGGCATGGATCCCAAAAACATCCCCAAAAATCATGCAACAAAGGAATTGCTATCCAGAGAATGACTGTAACAAAGCAATTGAAGAACCAGAATTTGATCCAATGCATTTTATTGCCTTGATTCTGCTTTCCCACCATTCCCAAGAGAGGACTGCATCAGTTAGACTACACTTCATTTGAGCAGGAAAGAGTGAGAGATTTCAGAGCTGCTCTTCTCCTCACACCTTATGTCTCCAACATTCAAAATCCTCCCAGCCTCACTTGGGGTTTTTTGGGAATGGAATTCCCATTCCAATTTGTTGAAAGACTTGCAATACATATGCCATAGGTAGGTTTTTAAATCAAGTGATCCTTACAGAGCTTCCTATGGGTTAAATGGAAATAAATTTAGACAAGCAGTTAAAACGCTGCATGCATTCAAGAAGTAGGTCAAATAAAAACGACAGCCTTACCTACTCAATGTCAAAAGAGACCAGGTTGGTTCTGCTACTAATGCAGCAAAACACACCAGGGTTTTGGAAAAGCAAACTGACTCACACATCAGTATTTGCTAGGTATATGAAGCTGGAATTTCTTTTTTTTTTTTCTGGCGAGGAGAGGCATAAGGGGAGAGAAGTACAAGACTATCTAGGTCCAGGTTTCAGCATTTACCATGAGCTGTCTGGAATGCAAATGAATCTCAAGAATAAACAGAAACTATTACTGGAAGTTTAACTAGTCAGATGAGGTAATCATTACACTCTGCATGTGTCAAAGAAACACAGCAGTGAGGTAGATGTCAGAGGAAGTGCAAGAAATTAGGCACATACATTTTGATGATCGTTACAAATGTGTAGCGACTGTACATACACAATCTGGATGCCTTGTGTGACCAAATACTCAGCCAGTGATATATGCACCCAAACAGATAATCTGCAGATGAAAATGAAGCTCTCAGATTCGGGAGGCACACCTGCTATTATTCATGGCATTACTGAACAACTAGACTGCCCCCATATACACAAGGAGACCCTATACAGTTTTACTGCTGGAAGAGATATTCTGCAGAATGTAGGTAAAGGCAGAGTATTACTAGAAAACTCAGAAAGAAATCATTAATACCTGTAAACAAAGTTCTGGCTTAACAAAGCATCTGGAATCTGAATATTTACAGCCACTCCTATTAAGCATGAACTGTTCGGGATGCAAAAAATGTAATTTAAAAACACTTACTGGCAATCATTATAGTTTTAGAGTTTCCTCCTAGGCTATCTTTTAACAGCCAAGTCAACACAGAGTCCCTGTAAGGCACAAATACTTGTTTCTTCTTTGAAAGAGGATTTGTTGCATCCTGAGATAAATCAGCTATTATGTGGAGATGGAAAAAAAATAGCAATTATGTGTTTTCATTCATTTTCAAAAATGTATGTGTTAGACCACCATTTGTGTAAGTAAAAGTTAACAGAGGTGTAAGTAAATAAATAGAAAGGTATTTAATGACAAAAAAACCCAACAACAAAACAAACAAGACAAGCACAAAAACCAGAGACTTACCTAACGCAGAAATTACATTTCCCAGAGTAACTAGAGATTTGTTAATATTCCCTCCTTCCTTTAATCTAACACCTGTGGCACCAGTGGCATCTGCTCTCTCACTTCCAGCAAGATCTACCAAATGAATCTTGCTAACAGTTTCACAAGGCATTTCTGAATCAAATTTAGCCTACAGAAGAAAAACACCGAAGTATGTTAAGCTATGAAAATCTGAAATTTTACTGAATCCAAATTAGTAGCCTTTTTCATGTCATATTGAATTTAACTCGTTTACAATAGCAGAGCTTCAGAAGACAGATGCATTAGTGGTGCCTCAGAAAGGCATTTGACCAAGAATTGTTGCATAACTCCCATGCAAGTAGTTACTTCTTTAAATTGTAATATTTGCAATTTTCTAGACACTTACACACATGCACTGACAACTGTGAGTTGGTATTTACATGATGTAGAGTGAACATGTGCTGCATTCATTTTATTAAGCTTTCAACATTTACATTTATATTTAGCTTTCAACAAGTTATAGCACACACAGACACATTTACACTCCATTTCTCCCCCTGCCTCCAAGTTCAAGTAAGCAGCAATTGCAATTTTATTCTATGATTTTAACTGGGGCTTCCTCCCAATTTTTATCTTAATTTAGATAGAACAACTCAGATTGCCCCGTTTCAAACTTCCTTCTACTTTTACAGTACAACAGTAGAACCAAACTTTTTGCTGCCTGCCTCTCATCCTTTTCTGAAAGCTTTGCAATGAGCAATTCATCATTGTAAACAGATGGTGCACAGGAATTTGTAGGTGTGCGTTTTTCGGGGGGAGACATGAAAAGTTCTGTCAGGAGAGCAAACCACCTCCATGCTACCTTCTCTTCATCTAACAAGTTATCTGTGGACTGTCTAAAAAGCCCACCAAAAACAACGATGAAAAGCAAGAGTCATTTAAAAAGTTTACTACATATAAAAAAACATCGTTATGCTCTGAGAAAACATATGTGTCCCTTATTCCACATTAAATAAAGGAATATAAATAGGTTTCCCGTAGTGACAGATGAAGAGTCAATTAAAAAGAAAAAACCACACAGAAACACATTTCTATACTCTATGATTTGGGCCATGGAAACAGATTTTTTTGTAAACCTTGGATAACATTAGAGTGCAAAAGGTAGCCCATGTTCAGCTCTGGCTGAAGTCTCTCATAACATGCTCCTCATGCACTCCTCCTGCCACAGCAGCAGCAAATGTGCCAGGACTGGTCATTGTTATTCAGCCTGAACTCCAAATAATTATCTCCTCAAAATCTATTAAATATCATTTTATGTAATCACTTTACAGTGTAAATTTTAAAGACTATAGTTACTGATAAGCATATTTATAATTCTCAAAACAGTATTTTCACACTTTTAACTTTCCCTATCGCAAGACAACAGTCATTATCTACCCATACTTGCTTAACTGACAACTTCATTTTTTAATTATCATATGAATTACTGAATGTAAACACATATTAAGACAGAAGGGTTTGTTACCTGAGTGAAGTTGATTGTGAAAATGGCATGTGACCTGCTACTGACATCATTCATTCCAGTTGCAGCTGTTGTTCTATTTATATTTCCTGCATCCATAAGTTCCTCTACATCAGTATAATTTTGCACTAAATGTTTAGACAAATCTAAGGAAAAGCAGAGTGTTACAGTATGCTCGTACATGCACTTGATTTTCTTCACAAAAAGATTCTAACTACCTTCACTACTGCAAAGTACTGCTGCACTTAGAGTTTATTGTCATACTTGTTTATCACTTTAGGAAAGGAATAAGGCCTCATGAACAATGGAGAACTTACACATTTGCAGTAAATTAAGAAAAAATATGCAATATTACTAAAAATATTTAGTGCAATAACATAAGCATAATCTCTCAAGAGACAGGAACCTTCCCTAGCAGAGAATGGATCAAGACAATTAGATCCTAATATGTTCTTACCATCTAAACATAAAAGATTTATAAATTACAGTCAACAAATTCTTAAAACTAACTGCATCTCTCAACATTATTTAAAAATGTGTTATAAATTTACAGATAAAAACTGTATATCTATAACCACCTTAGAATTGGGAAAGCAAGTGGGGATACAAACTGAGAGGCTATTCTCCTTTAATGCCTTTATATCAAATGGAAATAATCTTTTATATTTTAAAAGATAAAAATGCCCTGTGCAATTAGACATGACATTTTAAAACACATAAAGGTAATAAAATATCCAGTGCAAACACTGAAATTGTTTTTACCCTCAACATACGGCCCTTCTTTGGGATGTTCTCGTATTCGTAAATTATTAGTTTTTGATGACTTCCGTCTGAGAAGATCTCTCACACGTTCGTTATATATTTCCAGATAACTGAAAGAAAAAAAAAAAAACATGAGATCACCACCATGATTCAAGACTTTTTTAAAAAAAGGAAAGCCATGTTAACACTGTGTTTGAAAGTAAGTTGCCTGAAGAAGCAAATGGATCCAAAGTTGGCTGAAGATACTCACGACTACAGCATACTTGTAGCATAAGGAAAAAAGCCAAAAAAGCAAGAAGTAGAACGGAAGCAGACATTAGCAAGAGCAAGACCACCTAACATCAGCCTGAAATAAAGGGTAAAAATAAGGAAGATACTGTCTAGTAGGAAAAGCATTTTCGCTACCATTTAAATAAAGCAAAATGCACAGCTGTTTGAAGTTAGAAGTATTGCACATTTTGACTACGACTGCCAACAAAAATCAATTACAGAACTGAGGCCAAGCGTGGAAAGTTGTGAAAAGCACACACTTTTCTCAGAGATAGAGTGAAACAGGGTGCTTGTAACTGAAACAAGCTTGATAACCAGCAGACTATTAACATGCCAAGACCTACCTGACTTCTGTTCGAAAGGATGCCTCGTTCCGCTTTGTTTTTTCACTTATTCTGCTGAATAATCCTTCACAAATTCGAGGTATTAAACCTGCATCACCCTGCAATAACAACAATTCTTATTTCCCAGGCTATATATGCATTTGCAATATATTTTGAAAAATAAAACCCAAGGTCACTACTAAAGAGTTCCAACATCCAGAAAAGGGGAAAAAAAATGAAAACTTTTCAGCAAATACTCTCTTGCCCTTTATTTGCCTGGAATCATCTTGCCATGTTAATCCTCGTGTGTGTTGGAATGTACATACTAGCTGTAATTCTTTGCTATTGGGATACATTTCACCCCTTTCACTTAGTTCAAAGAACCCCAACTCCTTAAGGCAAAAACTGGCTGCCCAGAGCACCATATGAACTGCCTTATCTCAACATTATCTTTTCTAACTTCTCCTTCTACCTCATTTTACTATGGACTTGGCAATATCTGCAGAGAATGGGGAGCCATACACATGCACCCATTAGCCATTCTCTTTCAAACCCCCAATCCCCAGCTCACAGACCTTCCTCTCTTGAAACATGCAATAGGTCCTCTGGATAAATTAGCACACAAAAACAAAATTAAAACTATATTTACTGTATCCAACAATGCAGCCAAATTAAATTTTATATTTGATTTGTGAATGCTCAACTCTGCAGTAAAGAGTTCTTATGCATAAAGGCTTGAGGGAGGATCTGGGTAACTATAGGCCCATCAGCCTTACTTCAATCCTTGGGAAAGTAATGGAACGAATCCTCCTGGGGGCCATCACAAGTCAAATGAAGCATGTGATTAGGAAAAGCCAACATGGCTTCACTAAAGGCAGATCGTGCTTGACAAACCTGGCGGCCTTCTATGACAAAGTGACTTGCCTGGTTGACATGGGGCAGGCAGTGGACATTGTCTACCTGGACTTCTCCAAGGCCTTTGATATGATCCCCACAGTCTCCTCCTGGA
The DNA here is from genome assembly GCF_963921805.1 of Phalacrocorax carbo. NCBI lineage: Eukaryota > Metazoa > Chordata > Aves > Suliformes > Phalacrocoracidae > Phalacrocorax > Phalacrocorax carbo. The sequence goes on along the minus strand of NC_087515.1, from coordinate 43,068,279 downwards.
GAAATTAATGCATTATGGCCTAGACAAGTGGTCTGTGCAGTGGGTGGGGAACTGGCTGACAGGCTGCACCCAAAGGGTGGTGATAAATAGCTCTTTCTCAAACTGGCAACCTGTCACTAGTGGAGTCCCCCAGGGATCGATACTGTACCCAATGTTATTCAATATCTTTATAAGTGATCTGGATAACGACATCAAGTGTAGCCTGATGAACTCTGCTGATGACACCAAGTTGAGTAGGGAAGCAGACGCTCCAGAAGGGAGAGCTGCTCTGCAGGGAGATCTGGATAGGCTGGAAGAGTGGGCTAGCAAGAACCTTATGAAGGTCAACAAGGACAAGTGTAAGGTCTTGCACCTGGGAAAACATAATCCAGGAGTGCAGCACAGACTGGGATCCACCTGGCTGGAGAACAGCTCTGTGGAAAGGGACCTGGGGGTCCTGGTGGACAGAAAGCTCAACATGAGCAAAGAGTGTGCTGCTGCGGCCAAGAAAGCCAACAGGATGCTGGGTTGCATCAAAAGGGCATCGCCAGCAGAGATAAAGAAGTCATCATCCCACTCTACTCAGCGCTTGTCAGGCCACACCTGGAGTACTGCGTACAGTTCTGGTCCCCTCTGTACAAAAAGGATGTGGACAGGCTGGAAGGGGTCCAGAGATGGGCCACCAAGATGATCAAAGGACTGGGAAGCCTGCCATATGAGGGTAGGCTGGGAGACCTGGGTTTGTTCAGCCTTGAGAAAAGGAGGCTTAGAGGGGATCTCATCACCATGTACCAGTACTTAAGGGGCAGCTACAAAGAAGACGGAGACTCCCTTTTTACAAGGAGTCACATGGAGAGGACAAGGGGGAATGGACACAAGTTGCTTTTGGGGAGATTCTGATTGGACATCATAGGAAAATTTTTCACAGTGAGAACAGTCAACCATTGGAATAATCTCCCCAGGGAAGTGGTTGACTCAGCCACATTGGACACTTTCAAGAGTCGTCTGGACAGGGTGCTGGGCCATCTTGTCTAGACTGTGCTCTTCCTAGAAAGGTTGGACTAGATGATCCCTGAGGTCCCTTCCAACTTGTGATTCTGTGATAAAGTATTCTGTCAATTTAATAAAGCAAACTGAAAAAACATATTCCTTCTCACAGATCACTACAGACTACATGGTTTACTAGCAGGGCTGCAGCTATTCATTACTGGGTTCTTGCCACTTCAGCTAGCACAGCAGCCAGCAGCAGCAGGATGTTGTCACCTTGGTTAAGCTGGCACTTGAGAATTGAGCCTCATCACAGTAAGGTTGCTGCTCTACCACTGATATCAAACACGTATTAGGCTGTGAGGCATCAGCTAACACCTCTGAGATTTCCAGAGACTTAGCATGCAGCTCTCCTCATTGCTCCAGGGAGACCTTTCCAGCCAAGCAGTGAGGCAGTAAGTTGAAGCCAGGGTTTTCCCAGCAGCAAAGAGGAGCAGGAGAGTGCCATGCAGCTATGGTCTCAGCTGACAAGGGGATGCTTGCTCCCAGCTGCCCCATTCCCACTGACTCTGATTAGGCAGATTACTTGCTGAGCACATCTCCTCCCCACCACTTCAGGAAGACAGCAGCTAACACTCCTCTAGAGCTGTAATGAATGAACACGGCTCCCAGGAAAAAAGGAAGAGGGCATATACATACAGATGAGTTTTGGACTGAGAGCCACAAACTCAGAAGTAGCTTACAAAGCAGTCTGTCAGCTACAATTTGCCTCCAGTCCAAAAACGTGCAAGAGATTTGATGCAATGGACTAATTCTAATTCTGTGCACCGCTGAGGCAAGAAACATTCTTGCTTAGAGTTAGGGGCCTTGTAATTAAGCAGGATGCAACTTAAGACAAACCAGACTGAACGTCCAACGTGAGCGCAGCCCAGGCACTCCAGGCACCCAAGCGAGTTCGCCTGGTGGGATTCTACAAATATCTGGCAGTAGGAAAACACAAAGACAGTAGACTACTCTGCACCAGACACTGAGTCTCCACAGGCAAAGATTTCTCTTCTACTTGGACCCCCACATAACATCTGACCCTTTTTGCCCAAGCCCACTGAAGTCCACTCCTGTGCTGGTACCCTCTGTCCTCCTCCTTCAATATCCTGCTGCATTCTCTGCCCCAGCAACCTTTTTCCAGTTGCCAACTCTGAGGTCCTCTTCTTATTTCCTTTGTCCAGATATAATTTCCAATTCATCAACCAGTCTCTTATTTTGATTGTATTCTACCCCTCCCTTTTGCAGCTTCTTCCTCCTCTTAATCAGAGCCTCTCTGTCCTTCTCAAACCAGGCTTCATTCTTTGAAATAGTAATCTATTCTTTCCTTTTATCATACCTAGCCCTTTGCCTGATTGCACCTTTGTGTAAACAAAAAAACAAACCACCACACCACAGAAAAAACCCCAACCACTCTCACACCCAAAAAAACCCACAACCCCTAGAAAAAGGGAGAAACTTACAGCTTAATCAGGGTGTTTTTGAGAGAGTTGCCTTTAGTAACAGAAGAGCAACCTTTCCCAACATGTATCAATCTCTACTCCAGATAAAGTTTCCAGGTTTAATGTTGGAATTTCCCCCAATTTCCCCCATACTTTTGGTTTTTTAAACACAGGAAGAGGAAAAAAGTAACACACTAGTTTCATCTCATGCTTGGAAACACCTGAACAGTTTTAATTAAAGCTTAAGACAAAAACATGAAAGATCTGTCAGAAAGTTTTAGGCAAGTCATTAGTGTCTGACATAATTTAGCAACTGCAAAGAGAGTCTTAAAATAGGAAATACTAGCTCTAATTAAGTAGCTTCAACCATAGAAATATAGTGATGAAAAAGGAAGAACACACAGTTCCCAGCATATTTCATCAGTAAAATATACATCTTACAGAATGTACACTCTCTATTAAAAAACACGTTTAAACATTTTTTCCCTTTTCACTCCCTACAGCTCCAGGGCAGGATCAACCATGTTTTTGACAGGTTTTTTCTGGGTTACAGAGTTTCCACTCATGGAAGTCTGTAGAACCAAAATAGGTAGTTCACCCCAGAACTCAATCTTCTCATTAAAAGCCTGTTTTCCTTCTGTGCTACCTAACCAGAAAACTCCTTATTGCAATTCAAATGTACTGTTTCTTACCCATCAACCTTGGACATTGGGAACAAATTATTCCCTTCTTTTCTGCAGCAGCCTTTCAATTCTTGGAAGACACTTGTTCCTCTACAGTCTTCCTTCCTCTGCATACAGAAGCCTGACTTTCCTGATAGATCATATTTTATAGATCTCTGGTCAATTCAGTATCTCTCTTCAACACTTATTCTAACTGGTCCACATATTTCTTGAAATGATTGCTGTACACGGTATTGCAGAAGAAGCCTTCCAGAGCCAAGAACAGCAGATATCAAAAGCAAAATAAGAATACAATTCATACTTTTTAGGGAGAAGTAGGGAAAAGAGAAAATTTATTTCCAATTCAACTTTTCTTACAGCACTGTATTCTTTCTGACAGGGCCATCAATTTTCAAGCATTTAACTTGGCGGCTGAGTATATTTTATACACACCCTTTACAAAGCCAGATTAAAGTATTTATGTATCATGGCAAGAAGATTAGACCTTTATTATTGAATAGTGTCAAACAAACTTCAGCACCTATTCATTTGCAAAATGTCTTGATGATTACGGTCATTACATATAGTGAGGCAGTCTCATAAAAATGTCACTTTTATAAACTTCTGAAAAAGAAATCCATATCTAGGTCATAAGATCTTTTCTGGTTACAAACGTCTATTCTGCTTACCATATTGTAGTTAAATATAAAGCGCCTTATTCTGTGACAACTGAAAGAAAAATATTTACAGCTAATTTACTCTTCTAAGCTAAAGGAAGTGCAAAGTGGCCAATCTTGCTACATTTCTAAAGAGTGATCTATCTAAGGAAGGACAAGTGGCAATATTCCCCTTTCAGTCCTGCTGGGAGAAAACAGGCTGTTATTTTTCTACCCAAGGATTAAAGGAGAATGAAACCTGTAGAGATTGCATTGCAAACAGACTTCATGGGCCTTTTAAACTGCTCCACTCCCAAGAGTTTAGTGGGTTCTTTCTGACCTTGGGCACTCATGGAAGCAACTGCAAGAAACTACTCCCCTCCTTCACACAAACTGCCAAATGCCCCTCCGACCATACCTTCCTATTCCAGGATCTTGCCTGCAGCGCTCAAGGACTTAATCCTTACCATTAAAGCTACTGCATCATCATCATCATGTAATCGTTTGCTGAAACTTATATTTAGCAACTCTCCTCCCCAGTTTCTACACCTCACTTGATACCCTTCTCTAAATAGAAGTCAAGGATGTATTTCAATCTTCTGACCCTTCAAAAGAGGTCTAAAAAACAGATCTCTTCAGGAATTATCAGCTCTTTCTATTCTCAAAATCAGTATCTTTTTTTTGTCTCGAGCTGGGCACAGAATATCAGTGGTAACATCTGAAATTTTTGGTTTTGTTACTGAACAAAAATAACTGTATTTTGGACAAAAAGCAGTATCACTTAAAGACACTCCTTTCAACTGTAAATATCTCCCTATAAAAGAAAAAGCTTCTAAAACCTCTGATTACTACTAGAAGGTATAATGCATGGGGTGGGAGGTCAGTAGCATACAGACAGGATCAGCAATAATTCCATAAACACATGCTCTTGCAGTAGCTTAATTTCAATGAATTGCTAAAGAATAAAAATGCACATTTGCAAAATACAACATACCGCATTTCCCATCATGGTGTAGGACTTCCCAGATCCAGTCTGCCCATATGCAAAAACACAAGCGTTATAACCTTCAAAAGCAGATTGAAGCACATCTGTACCAAGATTTCTGAAAACCTAAAAACAAAGAAAGTTTAAGACAACAGCAGCTTGGGGAAAAAAGTTTCGTCATCAGGCCAGCGTGACAATTTTTAAACAATAAACTACCACAATATAAGCTATTGGCATCAAGCAATGATCTTTACTATAGGACAGGAAATTAGTACTTCAAATAAAATCCTAAATTTTACTACCATATGTAGTTCACAGCACTGCAACAGAGCATTTTCTACTTCTGCTTGTCAAGTAGATCTGAGAGAAAAAATAGAACAAAAAAAAAAAAGCTCCTTTCTATAGCTCCAGTTTCTTTCAGCTCATCTCAGATACTTCACCTTTCCTTCTTGTTAACATCTACTCACTTTTTGTTCCTTTGCCAACTCTCCATGTTTTGCAAATATCCATCCCCTTCTCAAAGGAGATGTTTCAGTGATCCTGTCAGCTTCTTTGTTTGTGTTGTTGGAGGGTTTTGTTTGGTTGGTTTTGGTTTTTGCTTTAACCAAGAAAATGTACCATTATTTTCTCCCTATCTCCTCCCTAACTGACTTTTATATATCAATACTTTTTAGACTGACAAACACAGAAACATGTTTTCTATCTGGTAAGTGACTCTCCTACCTCAGCTAGCCCCTTCTCTTTTGCCTTCAACATTTACCTCTGAAAACTGGTAATTATCCCTCCTCTGCGTCCCATAATATGGGGGTCTGTTCTCACCTCGTAAGTTTAGCTCTCAGCAGATGCCTTCATTAAATTCCTCTGCAGTTCCACCTCCATTATCCCTCCCAGAATTCTGATCTTTCTTTTTCATTACCACTCATTTCCATCCATACCCCCACTGGCCCAGCTTCTCTCTCAATGAAACTATTCATCTGGCTCTCCCAGTCCCAACATGATCTCATAGATGCTTCACATAATTTGGCTACTAGTCTGTAGTATATGTGATTTAAATTAACCAAGGTGTACAAGTCATTATTAATAGCAAATCACACACACAGTATAACCATGTCACTGCCACAAGGGAGGAGTGCTGGGTAATGTCTTTAATCATTAATGCTCAGTTGCAAGCATACCTTCCCTTGAGCAAAAGGGTTACCTTCTCAAAGAGGAAGAATGTGCTTTGGCTGATCTTTATAATCTCCCTTTCGCCTGTCATCTGAAAACGAGCCTCTTAGTTGAATTCTCCCTCCTAAGGAAGTGGTCCTTTATTTTTCCCCCTCTTTTCCCTTTCTCTGTGTCCAAGTTTTTACCTCACCACCTGGACCAAGTCTTATGCACTATTGTTTTGACTGCATTTTCTCTTTTAAAAATATATGTGTACCTTGCCAAAGTGATCTGAGGTAGTACATAGCAGAGACAGTTACAGTCAGCATTGTCTGAGCAGAGAGGCTTAACACACACGTGAGAAGACAAGACATCATTAGGATGGGACTTTGTCAGAACCAAACAACTGGGGCACCCGTTTGTCACAAAAGGGCAGTAAACTCATCAAAATTCTATTTGTTTCTCTTCCATGTATACACACTAAGTAGCTCAAAGGTAGATTGCCACTCCCACTCTGATTTTTTAATACTAAGGCATATTTTGCATCTACAAGACATATTAGTGTGGTATGTGGTATCAGACAGACTTCCATTTATTATTTTTCTGCCTTTCAAAAGGAAAAAATATAACAATCATGAACAAAGTGCACTAGGCAACCGCACTGCCGATGATCAAGATCAATTTTATTTCATGGCAAGATGAATGTGAATGAAATACACCCTTCGTCTATGCCACTGGTGCAGTAAACTGGAAATTCTGCAACAACTTGATAAGAGCTTAACTAGAAAGTCTTCCAATTAAATATGAAATGAATAACATAAGCAAAACAATAGCTTGTGCAGCATTTGTTTAGAAATTGCACTCCCACAGTTTGAATCTTCTGTTGTTTTCAGTGTGCTGCACACATTGTAATTAAAACAACACTTGGCACAGGGACTACAATATTTTTGCGGCTGAGCAAGAGAAGTTAACGTTCTTGCCAGTAAGGATGAAGGAGGCAATCTGGGATTGTGGGACACACTGTAATAGCAGAATATTGAATGCAGACATCTACGCCATGTTAAGGATTTATTGTTCACATCCTATTACTACAAACCATAAAGCTCCCAGCTTTAAAAACAAAAAAAATCACTGGTCAAGGCTGCTGCAGCGATCCCTACATGGGCATTTTAATTTTTTTCCTATAAGCTCCTGACATGGGCAAGTTATACTGATCCTGCCTAACCTGACCCACCCTGAAACAGCCAAAATGGCACCAAAAAGGAAAAACTTAAAATATGGAAAACTTAATTTATCAGTTATATGTGGAAATTGCACATCAACGCAGGATACACCTCGGATATCCATTTATATTAATTCAAGTTTCCTTTGCAAATGGTTGTTTTAACAAGAATATTATGTCACAGTACATTCAGATTCTGGCAGAAACCTGATTTGTAACAGCAACAGCCTAACATCATAATGGACTATCTTCCTGGGATTCTTCTAACGAGGTCTTGTCTAACATAGCTTTCCAGAACTATCCAAAGTCACATAAAGAAACAGATATCTAAAGGATCAAAGAATTAAATATCAACAAACCTAAGCTATAATCGGTGCTTAAAGAGAATTTCTCTAACTACTTTTATAGTACATTTTGAAGACTTTTCCAAATATGCATTGATACATCATCAATACTATTTTATAGTGATGTACTCATCTATGTCAGGAAGAACTGAGAACATAGTTATCACTGAGAATTATATGCATTTTCACAAAACTAAGTAATATTAAACTGAAACCCTAATTGATTTGGATAAGCAAACTTAAGATAATCACTTGTTGTGTCTGCAGAACCACAACCAAAAATCTCAAGCTTCAGTTGGAATCAGAGTAAAAAAATACACAAAGCTGCTTTAATGAAAATAAATAACGCTCCGCATGCTCAACTTAAATCTGCTAAAGTTCTAGTAAAGCCATACAGCCTGAAATGCCAGCTTAAAAACATCCACTAGAAACTGGGGTTCCAATCATTATCCACAAATAAACTACTACTTGAATTTGCCACAGTGCTGAAGTAATTAGGATATTTCTATATCAACACCCAAACAGATGTATTATTATTCTTTGTATTTCAGAGAATATAGAAGAAACTGTGTTACTTAAAAGATGAGAACACAATCCAGAAAGTTTAAGGATACACATGATCAAATATTTGGATTAAACACCTAACTTGGTGAAGTAAATAAAGAAGCTTTCAGAAAAAAAGAGGACCGACTGTGTACGCTGATGGTTACACAGAAATTACAAGTATAAATTCCCTATCAAACATTATAGTCATTATATAAAATGGCAAAGCTTGTCCTTCTCTTAAATATTTAAAGCCGGCTTCACCTTCTTATTTCCTATTATTAGTTTTAATTCTGAGGCTTGTAAGAATTAGCCATACCAATATCCTTGATTTTTCAGGTTCCAGAATAGATGAGGTACTTACCGAAAAGGTATGTATCCAGCTGGCTTACAGTATATTCAGCAAACTCTTGCATTATCTCAAGGGGAAAGAAATACTCTCAATTTGAGCTTAGAGCACCCCAAGTTCCACAAAACAAAGAGAGAAGACAGCAATCGCAAAACACTTGAATTTCACATTCCGAAATAAATTTATTAAGTAAAATAGCAAAAAAGGTTCAATGTTCACATGAAATGCAAGGTGAGGGAGAGTCTATCTGTTCACCTAAATAATGCCTAAAGCTCTGAGTTTTATCTTCTGTTCTGAGTGTGCAAGAAGAAAGGGAGTTTTGTCCTTTCCTAAGCTCAATACTCGAGGAGAAAGAATAATCTTCAATGTGAACCAAGACTTTTGGACAAAAAAAGCCCACTTCAGCCAGATGATAAGAATGTTTCTGTTTAAGTGAATTAAAGATATATGCTTGTTTCTCAAAAGTTGTTTTGTTTTGTTTTTTAAAAAAAAAGCTTTTCAAGAACAAATTGGTACTCAGAGAAGTTTTCTAACTTGACCTTACAAGACAAATCAGACAAGAGAACTAGAAAGAAGGCATTTAGCCTGATGTATTAGAAAACATAACACTCAGTAATGTTAGATAACTTAAAAGGAAACAAAATAAAATTCAAATTCTCAGCTACCTAGGGAATTTCTAAATTACACAAGAAGCACTTTCAGTGGAAAGGAGTTTTAAAGAATGCTTTGAAGTCAAAGAAAAGGGAAAGAAGAAAAATCAATTATTAGCATTCAGAAATCCTACCATTTCTTGACAGGCAAAGCTGGGACTTTTACTGTCTGCTGAGAAATAGGAAAAATCATAGGTAAATGTCTTCGTTCTTTCTCTTCCTGTGTCTCCAGTACCACCCTCTGGTACCTATTAAAAAAAAAAGCTGGTACAATACATCCTGATGAAGCAATTAAAAACATTTTACTATAACTAATCAGAATGCACATTTAACCTAAGGCTATACAGATTTAGAAATTTACAATTACAGGTTAGCCTATTATTCCAACAGTGAAAAAATTAGTAACAGATACACCCTTCAGCAAGGATAGTCACGTTATAAGACAGCACAGCAGGAATTATTTGGATTTTAGCTTACTGCTAATACCATGGTACATTTTTGTGACGATACTTATATTTAGTTAAATCAATCCTGTATATGAAATTCAGATTACCCTATACATATAATTAACAGGAGTCAGAGACACCTTTGCACTGTGAACAGCATTTCAATGTGGAATCACAATTAAAATGGCATTATGTACCAGCTGCTTCAGGCTATCATAATGCTCAAGTCATGACAGCTAGCACTGTGTTTCAGCAATATTTACTGCTATCTGAATCTCTAAACACATTACACAAATATATGAAAAGGAATTTGTGTCATTGGCAACTATTATGCAAAAACCTATTTGCTGTGCATGATTTCTCTTGCCTAGAGAAACATTAAAACATACCATCAAAATATTATAGCAAGTGATGGGTACTTTGGGTTTAGTTCATTTTCATGGGAATTCCAGAAGACTACTTCTACGGATGAAGCTAAGATTTAATAGCTACGCATGTACCTCTCTTCTATTGTTGGCTTTCATCTTCCAGCCAAGTAATGACCAGAGTGATAAACCTTAGAAACACCTATGGGATACAGTCTATAGAGTGGTTTTCAGAAAACCGCAGTGCAGCAAGTTAACAGTTTAACCTGTTACCCCAAAGGATTACTTCAACACTGTTTTTTTAAAAAAAAAAACAAAACCCAAACTACAGGCTGTTCTCCAGAGTGCAGTGAGCACCACTGTTTTGTCCAATCACATTTTGGCAGCTATTCAGACAGGACTTCCTTTTTTAAATAGTGTTTACTCACCTTTAAGTTTGTGATTGTAGTTTCATTTTTTTCCATTGAAATAATAAACTTTGCATTAAGGTCTTTCTCCCTGAAAGAAAACCAAGACTTGAGTATATTAAATAATACATATCAGTATAATCCATAGTCATATTTCCACTCAATACATTGCTTGCCACAGTCAAATATCAAGTGAATTCATTCTTATTTCATTTTTTTTTTATTGTTGTGACCGATGTTTATTTATTGCTATGGGACATATTTGAAGTACTTGGGCTTGCCTCTGAATCCCTTCATCTAGAAACAGAGCAGCAGCTTAGGGAAACCTGTGTCATAAGTTTGACTCCGCAAGTCAATTTAGTGATTTATTCTTAATTTGAAGTATTCTGATCCAAAGCCCAGTGAAGTCAATTATGTGGCTCTAAATAATTGAGAAACAGAACATTACATGATAAACCCCAGCCTCTTACCACCATCCTAGTAGCAGTAGTCCCTATTTACCCATATGGCCTAGGTAACAGGGAATAAATATCTAAACCACAAAACCCCAGGATTTTAAAACTCTCTGAAATTAGGTAGCCAACATATTTTCTGAGCTGTGATGCATCATGGCAGTGCAGGAGAGAGGCTCTGCTACTAAGGGAGTGTTATACAGGTTTGTTGCTTCCCAGAGCACAACAATACCAAGAAAGAAGTCCAGTTCTGCAGCAGTGTTTTCATGCACTGGCATTTCTTTCACACCAGTTTTTTCAGACTGTTTTCAAAACTGTCATAAAAAATCGTTAGCTTAGTGTCTAAAGCCAGCATGTATCAACCTGCTTGCTAGAGATGGTATTTCATTATAGTTAGTCCTAAGAGTAATACAGGCTGCTCTTGAGTGACAACCTTGAGCATAACATCTCCTGTGTTATTAAAAACATGCACATGAAAAAAAAGAGGCAGAAGAGGAAGACTGCTACATACACCATTCAAAACCTACTCCCCAAATGCTAACAGACACACCTGTTCCAAAACCATCTGCTACGTCACCTGGCAAACTGGTGTGCCCAACTGGTGCAAAGAAAAGCAGAGGGCTTTAAAGCAATGAAGTGCTGCTTTACTATATTGCACAGTATCACAGCAATTACTGGATATCTGCTTGCACCAACCAAAAATTAAAAAGAGAAACTTCTTCCTAGTAACAAGAGACCCGAGTTCAGGATTTTAGTGTGACATTTTCTTCCTGTGGTGCACTGGATCACCCAACTCTTATGTTCATCAGCTGACTCTATAGCTACCCTCTATTCACATTCAGTTTTCCAGCAGAAATTCTAAAGAAAAGCAAAAACCCATTTTAAAATCTACATTAATGAATAAAGATCAGGCAAATAAAACTACTTACTTAAATATAAACACGTTATTTTCTAAGCTAATAAAATATATAATTGTAATAATTACAGCATTATACAACTGAATTTAGATCTACCACAGAAAAACATTAGAGGCATGCCTTAAGAGATGTCTCTTAGTCATTTCCACGTCATCCTTAGTAGCTTCCACTAGGCCTATACTTAACAGACTGAAATACTAAAATACAGCTATGGGTAACAAACAGGGAAAAAGAGAAGTTTCCAATGGTATTTTTTAGTAGGAAATAAATTTTGGCATACAGTAACGCTGCCTGTGGATGGCTACCATTGATCCTGCTTCCTCAACAGTCTCTACCTGTCTCTGTTTGCTCAGTGAAGGTGTAATAAGTAATGTGGCCCAATTAAATAGTGTAAAGCTACTCAATAATTGAAATCTGATACAAAATGTTTAGTCTAACACCTATATATGAACAACAGAAAACTGAGAAGTCTAGAGTTATTAATTTGTGATAACACTAATAATATTACTAAACATTATTAAAGAATAAGGATTTCAAAGTTTAAAAAAGGCCTTGTAAAGCACTAGCTGATAAAAATTTCATAAATAGAATTTTATATTTTTGTAGGGGAAGGGATAGGAAGACGGCAGCCCGAAACAAGGACACTATGATCAGAATCAATCAGCCAACCTGAGAGAAGTGAAAAGAATTAACAGAAATCAAATGCTAAACTTAATTTTAATATGAGAGAGCCAAGTATAATTTATTGTACACATGAAGAGTTTGAGAGGATCCCATAAAAAAACCAATTGTTTGCATGATGCCAGAGTTATTTCCAGGCACTCGTTTAATACACTTCAGCAGGGGCTGAGTCCCTTTCAAAAAGTTGATTGCAAGTTCCACCTTAACTAAAGGTTCAGGTTGTAAACAGCTGTATTGCAGTGTTGGGTACCCTTCTGAGAACCTTCAGGGCTAGGAGAATCCTACTGCAACCAGCTGCTCCTCCAGCACCCATAGGAACCACCAGCCCTAACTCAGCCCAGAAACAAGCCCCAGACGCTACCCAAAGACACTGCCCCCACAAACTCTATCCCATTCACTACAAAGCAACATAAAGGGGGCGGCTCCCAAAACTAGTTCATAATAAATGATTTGATGATTTAAGAAAGCTTGCTTCTCCCGAAGCCCAATCTGCTCACTCAGCAGTGTTTAGGGCCAGCCTCCAGGCTGCTTTCACTGCTGTTTCATATACCACATGGAGTCCCAGGATCACATGGGAAGGAAACTTAACCCATGATCCTGTGGCCCCTAACCAAAGTGATCAAGCAGGCAAGTTTCTTGGCACAGACACCAGGAAATACATCAGCCCAGTGCTGTTGTTGATCTTCTACTATTGCTAAATACAGCTAGTCATCTAGCAACTAATGGCAAGGGCGGGGGGATGAGAAATGCTATTTCAAATAATACTGACACTTTATTTTAACATAAATAATATTATTATTAGTACCAACATACGCTTAAAAGAACTAATGTACTTGTTTTGCAATGCGATAACTTCATGAACAGCTTACTTGGGCAAAGTTTTAACAATTTCTCTTCATCACACGGGGCACCTGGATACTTCTTAAGAAGCCGCAACACAGATATCTCTATGTCAAGTTCCTTTCTCTCCTTCCCTTATATTCCCTGCTTATTTTCAGGGCAAAGACCAGAATGGTTTTTGCACCTCCATGGGCATCTAGTCAAAATCATACTACAGGAAGCCAAATGTTAACAGTATCTCCAGATTTCAAGGCAACTTCCCATGTCCCCTGTTCATTATGCCACTTACCCAGTACTCCACCAGACTTTCTGAAAATCCTCCCACAGAGAGAAGGGAGAAGAGCATGGAAAAGCAGTTACCTCAAATATAAATCAACAAGGGAAACTTTAGAAAAATCGCTACTACAGACATGCAAAATGTGTTTGGTCTTCATCCAAGCTCATCTATTAGTTCCTTCAATTAAGGTGCTTCAATAGAAGGTTCAGTTATTTAAACAAAGGCTTTTAACTACAGCATTTATTATAGCTTATCTCATTAGAAAAATCATAATATGTTTTCCATTAAATTGACAGTATAGGATTCAGTTGTGATTACCGTAATACCTGTCAGACATGACTCTCTGAAGAGAACAGAAACAATGAGACTCATCTCATCTAGGGGGTTGAAGGGGAAAACAAAAAAGGACAGGACAGAAAGTGCAATCAGTTTTCCCAAACCGCACTTCAAAAGACCACTTCAGCAAACCTCCAAGGCCGCGCAGACAGGACACAGGCACTACCTGAACTGCCTGAGGAACACCTCTGTGTCAAAAGAGAAGGAGAGTCTGTAAAATATACTCTTGGAAATTCACTTACCTGTAGACATCTAATGGAGCATCTATTGGAAAAGTATTATACTGAAGAACAGACATGATTGTTTTTCAGCTACTCAAAAACAGTCTGAGCACTTCTAAAAGCAGCTCAACCATGCTCAATGGCTTTTCTTTTCAGCTCAATGGCACATTGTACATCAAGCAGCACAACTGCAACCAGATGTCCTTTGGATTCGGTTTGAGAGGAGGTTCCTAGGTGGATCCTCTGATAGCTGGTAAGGGCTGCAGCCTGCCCCATTTCAGCAGAGCTCTGCAGACATTTACAGCCACCTGTTTTCTCTTAACAATTCACCTTCTTATTTTCGAGACCTCTACCAAACTGTCAAATCTGGCTGACATTCGTCAAACAGATTCCAAAGCTGCTAGATGGGACCAGGCTGGCTGACAGACAGGTAGTGCAATGTCTCAGGTTCCACCTCAAGAAGCCAGACAAGAAAACAGCAGAAAAAATTCCTGGGGACTGAAGTTAAAAGAAACAGCTTTCTATGGGTATGACTGCAATTGTATCTCAGTAAGTAAAATAAACTGTACCAATACTTGGTACTTTAAAAGACAGTTTTGTCGTACAGCACATTTTCTAGGGGCATAACGTTTTCTGTGATCAACATAATCTTAATTTGTTAGTGCCGACTTATAATGATATCCACGTTCCATTTTGTGATACCAATTTTAGTAAAACAATTGACAAACTTTGCAAATAGTTAAATGAGAGAGTTCTGCTATTCCCCAAACTTTCTTCACAGTGCAGCTGAAACCAGAAGAATAAATCCAGTAACAAAGAATGCAGAAGCAGGGGAAATGTCGTACATCTCATGAAACAGAAATATTCCCTTAGCTTATATACCAGTACACACTTACCTGTCCTTGTATGAAGGACAACCTAGATTAAATGCTTTTAGCCATAAAAATAAATTTTACCAACAATACTGACAGGCAGTAGTTTAATCTACAGCAGTAAGGCTCTCCTGGAAGATTAACATACAGGTGTCCTTGTCCTGTCTTCTGTCAAAAGATATCTAGCTTTTTTGCAGAAACTGCACACTCGTAGTAACACATACAGACTGATCACTACATTAAATCACACACTGACCTGCTTTTTCAATTTCTATTTTTAATAACCTTATAGGTAGACTTCATCTCCCAACAACTCAGATCAGGTCTGGTAGGTAGCAGCAAATTTTTAAATCATGAGCAACATGTAACTTAAAAGAAAAATTACTGTATCCACACATGTCATGGTCAACGATTGCATAATAACCTGAAAAGTATTTAACTTCAATCAGCAGACTACCTCAACAGTGACTTTTCTGCTTTGCCTGTGTAGATGAGTGTCAGGCCAGGTTCAGAAATGGTTTTTATCAGTAGGAACTAGTCCTGCACAGCTACATTTTAAGATTTCCATGGGTAAAACTCCTCTTACACATATCTGATGTCAGCCAGTAAGAAAATGTAGCAAATGCCCATCTTTGGCATAAGCAACTTAAAATATAGTCTCAGACACAACCAAGTTGATTTGAATGACATCCTGGAATTTTGTTGTAACTGTTATGACACTATCAAGTTTCTCTAGAACCCTTGGATTTTAGTTCACATGGTATTTTGCTTTTAATATCTTGTTTCTTCTGATTTGTTCTTTCACTCCTGCTACTTCAAGTCATAAAGACAGTACTAAGTGAACCTCTTGTGTACAGCAAAATGCAATTCAAAGAAACCACATTGTTTCCCTTCAGTGCCCTTGTGTTTTGAGGCAGAACGTCCTCAAATTAGAAATCCAGAAAAAAAAAACCCACCCTGTGCCTGACCTGACAAATCTATTAGCCCCTCAAGTAATCCGTAATGCTGTTCCATCATCCTTTTCCTCCACTGAGACACATACAAGCAATCCGTATTGAACAACAAATAACTTCAGTTATCTACGTACAAATATCTTTCAAATACATAAGCATACAGAAAATTGATGGGTGTACTCCGGGTTCTGTATCTCACTGTTGTTTAGTATTTATAATCTCTTTGGAGAAGACTCTTCATAAAGCCAATATTTGAAGTGCCTGAGTCTTCAACAGTAAGAACATCAGCCCATCAGCAATTAAGATGCTGAGTACCATGTATGCCCCCTTTCTGTTCAATAATTCTGAAAAACCCTCTCTCAATAAATAGCCCTGGCTTTGTATTCATAGCTACTGCAAAATAGAGGACTTAAGCTCTTCAGTTCAGTCAGCTGTTCTTACCAACAATACCTGCCTTTCAGAGATTCCTAGAAGTCTGAGTATTCGAATCCAAGAACTCCGTTATGTTAAAACAGCTCGGTGTTAATCCCATTTATTTCAAAACTGGTCTTAATTTCACAGAAACAAAGCCTGAGAAAGCAACAGACTCACCTTTCTCTTGCTTCATTTCATCATGAAAGCTACAAGAGACTCATTACCTTTTCCTCTGCTGGTCTCAGAGAGCTCTCAACAAAAAGTAGAGTATGAAAGTATTTTATTGTTCATTATTTTAGTGATAGAACATGCATAGGTAACCTGGCAATGTGTTTGATAACACTGAAATAAACAAACTAGGAAAACTATTCTAAAACTAGGGTTTTAAATTCAAAATGCTTAATATCATCAAGTTTGGGGGATTAGAAATTGTAAGTGAGGCGAGTTTAATTACATTGCCCCACATGTGCCCACGCTGCCACTGTGCTCTGACCCCTCTGGCACTGAAAGGTCTTTGTTCTTCAATACCGGGGTGACAGACAGACAAAACAAGGTGGCAATTGTGACAGATCCTACAGACTTGAAAAATGTTTGAAGCATTTGCATTAAAGCACTAAAAAGGACAGAAAAATAAGCACATGTAAACAGAGGCTATATGTGGGCTTCCCACTCTCTGATAGCTTATGCAGGATTAACTCAGTCCCAGCCATTAAATCTTCAGTTAATGGGAACCCAGTATTTTGCCGAAACTCTTTAGAGCTCCTTCCACAGTAATCAAGTCTGCTCCAGTTTTGCTTCTCACCTACACAAGAATAAAGCTCTGCATCTCCGTCCCTGATCTACCTTGTTTGATATGTGAAAATGGCAAGGTCCCATTTTAAAGACTACACAGGACAGAAAATAAACTAGGTATGCATAAAGCTGTGCAAAAACCACCACAGAGGATGTCAGAGGCAGAAACAGCAAATGCAGGAGCTACTTGTAAGTCACCCAGGTCCAGTCTCACCTTCCCATTCAAGCAAGATCACTTCCTGTAATTACTTTCTTCAAAGGAATTAACTCTTCCCAACCGCCTGGGCTTTCATCCCCCTTGGGACACTCTTCCACAACCTGTAATCTCATTAGCAGTAATTCCTTAGCTACAGTTTAAGCTGATCCATTATTAGCTTCATTCCATTACTTCCAAGATATTATGAAGGACACATAACTAAATATTTAATTCCTCTTTTCAACATTTAAGCCCTGCAAATATTTCCAGATTTGCACCTCCTAAGCTATTTCAGTAGTCATAACACAGAGTACATATTTAGCTCAGTATTTTTTGAATCGATGATTCCCACCAATTTGTTGATCTTTTTCAAAATAATTCAGACAATGAGGTTCCAGAAACAGGACTTAATGAGATACAGACCCAAGGGCTCACTAGAAGAAGCACCAACTACAGCTTCAGCATTTGCAAATATATTGCAGAGCCAAACAAGAGCTGCACTGTGATTGTAGCGCACTCCTAAGATCAAATTCATCACTTTTAAGCAGAAAAACCTCAAAAAATAACCACAGAGAAAAAGGGCAGAGAACTAAGAAAAAAACAAGGCACTGATGTTCAAAAGACCACATACTTTAGCACAGGTGAGAAACTCCAGAGAAACAAGCCACCAAAGAGTGCTGGCATTCTCTACTGCCTGTACCCCTAAGTTTCAGCTTGCTTCACTGTTGCTGACATTTGCTATTGTAGAAAAACCTAAGGAGAGTCCAACAAGTTTTTCTAGAATATCCTGATGTGTAGCATCCAAATTCCCAGCCAACTATTGTCCCTGGTGTTGGCTTCTCTATTTGGCTTTAATTTCTTGTTTTAGCAAAGGCCACACTCTCATTAGACCGCACTCCTTAACACAACTGTCCAATATGAATACTTGAATAAATACGAACACTATGAATATGGCATTTTACCACCCCTTAGCAAAACATGGCCAGAACATCTGAGATTTAAACTCTTCAGGATAGCGACTATTCTGCTTTACATTTGCAAAGTTCTCTTATACTATTGAGTAAAATAACTTCAGCATTTCCCCCCACCTCATGGCTGCTTCCATTCCTTCATAATCAGGCCTGAACTATTTATCCACTACTTATTACCCTTATGTCAAAAAAAAAAAAAACTGTAAACAACCACCATCTCCCATGCTACTATATTGATTATAAGATTTACATCACCTCTAACCTACCCTTGCTACTGACAACCCAGACTTCTCTGTGAGCCCACTATGCTTTTTTTTTTTTCCTTTTCTAGTCCTTAAAAGTTGGATCAACATTCTGCTGTGAGCAAGCTATTGTTTCTACTTCATTTGCTTCAACATCAAGTTCTCCAGCCTTTCCTCCATTTTCAAATGGCCTGCTGGCAGCTTTATAACAGAACTTGCTACATCCATTTCTCAAATATACAATCTCCATAAATACCATTTAAAGGAACCTCACAATACACAGCGCCTATGTTTCCTAGCAAACACTGCTAGCTCAATCTCACCTTTATTCCTAGAACTACAGATGGCAATAACAGCAGCCATAAACTACCATCACTGGGACTTTTATCATCTTTAAGGGCATTTTTACATAATTACAAATGTTTATATCACAATTTAGTGTTGGTACCCATACTCGAAGAACACACGTTTGATGCATTTAACTAGTGGAGCCCTCCCTAGCACTGGTAAGGTACCATCAAAACCAGGGACCAACAGCCCCTTCAGAGCAGGCCTACCACGTGTCCTACCCACCCTTCCTTTCCTCTCAAAGTCCTACACCTTAAACAATCAGGTAGCACGGCCATGCAACAGTCATTTCATTTCACCTATGGAGATGCACAGATCATATTCTACACTTCTTCCTTGCAACTGAACGAATAACAGATTTTTGCGCTCTTTCACATCTGGCAGCCTCACTGTGCTGAGCTGCCACGGCCAAAGGAACGAAGCAGCCCATTGCTCTTAACCCCACCCCAGAACCTGGCCATACCCACTGGGTATCGCCTAGCCATTGCCAATCATAACCCATCTGTTAAGCACATCTTCACTCAGGTCAGTTAAAAGGTAGTTATTATTAAGGAGAGATGATGTGTACGTTGTCATGCTGATGCTCACCCCTCCGGTCCTCCCTGTACTAAGGGACCTGTCCTGAGGAGGTGAGCATGACCGTGTTACTACTTACTTACCTCTTACCACTGTTTCTAATCTCTCAGCTCTTCAAGAGAAGCAAAGTAAAATGGTTTCTTCAGGTACCTTACAAAACCAAACATAATTTTAATTTTGGACTTCTTTGGACTTCAAGTTCTCTTAGTAACACCTTTACATGATCCAAGAACCCAGATCTGAGTCTACACCTTTATGCACTGGTCCAACAGTAACAACAGATGTAGCACGCTGATGGAGGTCATATAATTTTTTTAATAGATATATACACACACACAGAGCTTACTTCCAGGGAGATGAATGTATCTACTCTGAACACTGTCCTAAAGGAAAAAACTGCTGGCAGTCATTAAGTGATAGAGTTGAATGTTTTGAACACAAAATATAGCAAGATGAAAAATTCACGCTCAGAAGACTTAATTTATCTTGCCAAATAAGCATCAAAGTAGATTTTTATTTTTTTTAATTGGATTCAGACTCCCCGACAGATAAAGGCAGAGGCAAGAGAGGTACACTCACCCCAGGCACACTAGAGCCTCACCTATCCTTACAGATCTTTCAGCTTATTTTTACAGCAGAGAAATTGTACATGACTGTAAATCAAGTCACAAGCACCATTATTAAAACACAAGTTCAAAGACTTCACATAAATAGCAATCTGAGCATGCTGATAAATGGCTTATCACCATCAGTACTGTAGTTTAGAAAGGGACAGTATTGCAACACTTGGCCGTATTTAAGCTCTGCTATCGCTCTGGACCCTTTTAAGAGCAACAACCAACAATCAGTGCTCAGAAACAGATGCAGCAAAAATTTCACCATGCACTTCAGAGACAAATATGATATTTAACTATGGGTGCCCTTGCTTGTAATCACTCCATCTTTTCTCAGTCTGCCTGTGATACACTGATGTTATACATATATTGTCAAAACACTCCATCTTTATAAATTCATGAAAATTAAAAACATACACAGTAACCTATATTTCAGACACAGCAATTCATCATGAGACACCAATTCCCTCTTCCCTGCATTGGAAATTCTAAAATATATTCTCCACCTACTTATTTTACTTCTCTTAATTCTGAAAAAACATAGACAGTTCATCTACAGAATGTGCACATGCAGGGTTAAAAATTGATAATTTTAAAAAATAAGTTGGAATTTCTATTTCTTTATATTGGAAATAACAACAGGTGTGGGAAAGTCTACACAGCTCATTTACATAAACATTTAAAAACACCAAGAGCACTGGATAAGCACAGGGAAGCCCAACTTACTGCAGTGCAAACCCACATTCTGATGGCAGCTACATCTTCCACAGGTAAGGACAACATATGACCCTTGTTAAGTTTGTTCAACCAGTTAAATACAATAATTAGTTTATGCAAATGCAAGAAAGAGATGAAAGCTTAAAAAACAGAAAAAGCTTGTTTTCATCTATTACTTCATGAATTAAAAGCCAAATAGAACAGAGCTATCAGGTGTAAGAAATTGAGGGGCATAAGAATTGGCGATAGTATCTTAAAGAATCAAGTTGATATTTCCTTAATTAAATACCAAAATATTTTTTCTTGTTTAGCATACTTCAGATGGTTTTATTTACCTGACCAAAAAAAAAAGTATAAAAGCGGTTTTCCTGAACACTACTTTAACTATAATTTTCATGCAGAGAAAACATGCCATAAGATGGAAGTTAAGATTACCCCCTCATTCTTCTTAAAAGACTCTGAACAGGTGAACCTAAAGCAATGTATTTATTTTGACTATGTAGATGCAGTGCATAATACAAAACAGAGAGCCAGAATTTGGTCAGGCTTATCAGGATCCCAAATATCTCACACTATAAAAAAGACAGTGACTAGTAACCAGTAACCCAAAGTCATCTGCTCAGTACATGACCAGAAAAGTGCCTCAAAGCCAACTGCACTTCTTGATAATCCCATTATTTTGCCTGGGAAACAGCCATGCTAAGGACTGACAGAATCTTTGTGAGAAACTGCATTTCATGGGACAAGGTATGGAATTCTCCAGTCAAGTCCTCCAAATCATAAGACAATAAATGGAAGCTTCTAATGACTGTTTTCAAAAATGAACCTTAGAAATAATGGTGACCAAAACCATTAACTTGCCAGAGCAAAATACATCAACCTCACCTCCCTGCAGATCTCTACCTAATTAAGAAAACCTGGTCTTCTGCCAGCTGACAGCTTTTTAGCCCCTTTACAGAATCATTAAAACATAAGCACAGACTGGAAGGATATCATTGCAATTTGGTATTGAATTAGGGAAACCAAAGAATAGATGGAGACTCACCAAGTAGCTGAACTGTCTAAGCTCACACAACCGCTTTCAAAGCAGTAACTGTAAAGCCATAAGACATAATTTTTATTTTGTTATCCAGAGATATAGTAAAAAACCTCTAGTATAACCTCTGCATAACACAATTTGGGATGTTAGCTACTTTAAGAAGAATGGTCAAGGGCTTTGACAACAGCATGGAAGTGAACAAATTCCTTCCAGGTCAAGCCAGAAAACAAGACTAAAAATAAATCACAGCAGAAGGGAAGGAGGGGCTGGGGGAAAGATGACTCAAGTTTGTTGTCTGAGCAATGAAACAGCAAGTAATCCTTAAACAACAACCCCCTCCCTATCACATGATTCATTCCAAGATCTGTGTTCATGACTTATTACACAATTAGCAGTGCTATGACACCACACAGCACTTTTCCATAATGCAGGAGTCTTACCAATAACCATCTATTACCTCTGTCTTCTATAATTAAAAATGACTCATGAAATAAGCTGCATTATATGATTAAGCTTTGAACAAACCAAAGCAAATTTAGAGACACACACGAAATTAAATCTAATTCTATACAGTATCAGGTTAAAAGTTTTGAAGACAAGTGCAGCAGCATGAACAGCCAGTTCCTCTGAATGGGCAGAAAGGTCCTTCTTCCATAAACCACTGCAGTGACCCATAAAGGGGAAGGGAGCAAAGCTGAGAGAAAACATGTACAAGGGAAACCAATATAAGTGATCTATTATTACTGTTCCTGGCTTATGGTTCACCATGCCTTAGCTACAGCAACAGAAAAAGCTATTGGATCCTCTAAGGCTTAGGCTCTCAGACTTAGAAGCAACATCCCATGACACTGAGTCCAGCTTCCTGATGTTTTATAAACATCAAGCACCTTCCCATAAATAGCAAGATTTTAGCAACTTGAACTGGAAGGTTCTTCACTCAGTACACATGTCAAAGACAATGTCAATCACACCAGGCCTCTGCCTGTCCTGCTCTTAGGCTCCTTCTTTTTCATCATATCACAATTGTCACCATTTTCTAGGTATGATCTGATCTAGCCCCATCCAAGTTATCCTCCCATGTGCATTCCAGGCACAAGGTCCCGAGTCATTGTCTGCAACATTCTTTTGCCACAACACTTGCAAACTTCTACTCACACTTCATCAGTTATTTCCACTGCCTATCACAATTACTAGCCCTTTTCCCTCTCTCTTCTGTCTCTTAGCAGATCATGGTTTTAGTCCGCAAACAAAACTTCTCTGTGCTACCAAAACACCACAAATAACAAGTCTTATCAATACTTTAAATACCTATGCTATCTGTTGTCAGAGATTCTTGAATGAGGAGTGAAGAAAATAATTTTAAAAGTTTATAAGAACTGTATCATTAAATTCAGGGGAGGGAGCAGGAGGATGTGACAATATTATTCATCAACCCTGACCTCTAACTACTTGGCCCCATCAAACTGTCTAAACTACTTGTAACCAACCTGCAATACTCTCCCCTTCAAACCTTCATCAACTTTATTTTCATAAGGCTTGGTTTTCCCCCAACGAAAATGGCAAGATAGCAGCTGACTTCCAGAACTTGGCAAATTATTTTTTTTAAACACCTGAATTAGATCAAGTGAAAGAAAAGGTGGGAGCCTGACTGGCTGCCTATGCTTTTAAAACACTTCTCTTTTTAGCTGGCTACATCATTCCAGAACAAGAGAAGTAAGAGCACTGTCAGTAGCATCTGATCATTTTCTACATATGATTCTTAAACTATATCATTAAAAAATAACTCCATTGTGTATATTATGTATTTATTTCACCAAAGAAAACAGTGTTTATTCCCTGGACGCATCTCAGGAAATGGGGGATAAACTCTTGTTAATATAGTAAATGGGGCAGACTGCCTCTTTTATACTTTGAGCTTAAGAAGCCTACTAATAACCTTTGCCATAATGGCTCCTCCAAAAAAGCTGGTATGGCAAATGAACTAGGCAACAACCTCTCTCTTTCAAGCAGGTAGAAGGGGTTGCAGTTGCTAGGTGAAATGAATACTGTTCTCTCACGTTTTAGAAGCCTGGCCGTGCGCTCTTGGCAGGCCCCTGCCTCTCAGTAGTTTCCTACCTTCACCAAAGTAACATTTTTCTCATTATAAAAAGGATCAGACAAACCAATGAGCGAGACTGCGACAGACTGAACCTTCTAGCACAACCGGAGAGCCGCTTCCCAGCCCGCCGGGGAGCAGAAGCGCTCCCAGCCGCCACTCCTGCAACGCAGAGCCGCTCAGCTGAGGCCGAGAAAGCACCGACCCACCAGGCTGAGTTTCCCCACAGCCGCAGCCTTCGCCGCGGCGACAGCTGTCACCGCCCGCACGGGTGCGGCGCGGAGCTTCAGGCACCCGCTGCCCCCGGAGGCGGAGGGGCCGCCGCCCTGCGCCCGGGGCCGCGCAACCCCCCGGGAACGGGGCGCGGGAAGGCCGGGGCGGCCCCGCCGCCGCCCGCACTCACCTGCGGTTCATGGGCCGCACTCGCACGGCCACCTTCACCGAAGCCATGGCTCATCCCCGCCGAGCCGTTTGGGCCCGGGCCCGGACCCGGGCCAGCACCTGCTCCAGCAGCAGCCGCCGCCAGCCCAGCCCGGTCCCGCCCAGCCCGGCCCTCACCGCCCGCCAGGGCCGAACGCTGGCCGATCCACGGCCTAGGCCATACCGCCAGGGCAAACCGCGCCAGCTATGGGGGCAGCGCAGGGACAAACAACTTCGCGAGGCGCCGCTCCTCCCGGCCGCGCGCCCCGCCCTCAGAGGAGGAGGAAGGCCGGGGGGGGGGCTTTGGAGAGGAGGGGTACGGGGGTAGCGATAGTTACCGTCGGTGTGTGGGTGCTTCTGCACAGGGCCGGCCCCTGTGATACAGACAGACAGACAGACAGATAGATAGAGGGGGTATATGCATATACATAAAGTAATTTGATGCTATCAATGGTACTGTTACCGAAAAACGCGGTAAAATCAGAAACAACTCTTTAACACCAATTTAGTATTAAAGAGCAGGCATTCTTTATTCACGGCACTGGATGCACGGGGGATCGCTCCTCCTAACGTGCATACCTTACACACCTTTCCCATACAATTTATAGATCAAAAATTTACCTATTCATACATATTCATTATTGTCCTTTCTGCTGATTGGTACAAACTTGCTCGTTCTACATGTAGATTACTGCGCAAACTCAGTTGTCTTCTTCTGTTGTTCTCTTTTGAGTAGGTGGTATTACTTGGGTCGGTGGTCGCGATCTCCCCCTGCCGGGATTACCTTTTACCCTTTTGGATCTCAGTCCCGGCAATCCTGGCCAGTTTTCTCAGTCCACTATACGAAACTACATTTTGTCATCCTTTTCTGGCAGAAGCACATTGTCTATTGTTTCATTCACATTAATGATTACATAGGGACTAAAATGCACATCAAAGAATATACTGATTGGTATACTCCATGTCCCCAGACTTAATGTCCAGTTGGATAGGGCTGTACAAGGAGTACAGCAACATCCATGGTTGGTTAATTCTATCGCTCTGGTTACAGTACGAAACCCTTTTTGCTCTAAAAATATTACTGTTAATATTTTTATTGAGGCCTATATGATTGAATATGCTTCATTATTTTTGAAAATATTTAACACTCTGTGATACAGCAATTCAAAGGTCTGGCTCTATGCTCAGTTTATTTCAATAGTAATAGAGTCCAGCAGAGATCCACAAAGCTGATCAGGGGACTGGAGCATCTCCCTTATGAGGAAAGGCTGAGAGACCTGGGTTGGTTCAGCCTGGAGAAGGGAAGACTGAGGGGGGATCTCATCAGTACTTATAAATATCTGAAGGGCGGGTGTCAAGAGGATCGGGCCAGATTCTTTCCAATAGTGCCCAAAGATAGGACAAGGGGCAATGGGCTCAAGTTGGAACACAGGAAATTCCACCTGAACATGAGGAAAAGTTTCTTTCCTATGGGGGTGACAGAGCAGTGGAAAAGGCTGCCCAGGGAGGTGGTGGACTCTCCTTCTCTGGAGACATTCAAAACCCGCCTGGGCATATTCCTGTGCCCCCTGCTCTAGGTGTCCCTGCTCTAGCAGGGGGGTTGGATGAGATGATCTGCAGAGGTCCCTTCCAACCCCTACCATTCTGTGATTCTGTGTGATATATATACATATACACACACACGCCCCCGCTTATAATGGGGAGATATATATTTATATAGATAGATATGTATAGGGTTGTAGCTAGGGGTATCTCTATATAAATACACCTATAAATATACCCATATATGTGCCCCATATATCTCTCCCTATATACACACAGACACACCTGTACGCATACACCTATATATACCTCTTTATGGGGGGATAGAGGTGTCTATACAGATGCATAGATATATAAATATGTATGTCCGTATATATCTATATGTATCTACATATATATCCATATATATCTATATATTTTTTTTGTGCTTGCTTATATATATGTATATACATATGTACTTGTTTAAGAGACGGTGTTAAAACAAAGCTGTTTGCGCAATCCCTGCCGCACTCGGGCAGGATGCCGCCAGTGAGGCCAGGCAGCCACCACGCTGGTACCACGAGGCTGGGGACAGGACCTAGACCTGGCACCCCACCTCGTCACACCATCTGGAGGGATGTGCTCAGCAAAGCACAGACGCAGGCAGCACTGCCTCAGCAAAGGAAGGAAACATTTCCAGGAGACAGAAATGGTTAAGCAGTGTGCATCACAGCCAAATAATATTTATGTCTATAACATGATAAATCTGGGTTATTATTTTTTACTGCTTACACAGCAGGGCACACAGCAGCTCTTCCAACAAGTCCTTTGCATATACATAAGAAAAAGCCGATTAAGGTTAGCTCAGAGAAAAGCAGAAGTAAAAAAAGGGTAAATTCAAATGTACATTAAGGTGCAGCATATGATGGAGAGCCACATCCTCATCTGCTTTGCAGAAACCCAGCCTGGCTGCCCAGGACATTGTGAGGCTAGGCAGTGCAGGCAGCAGGGATAAGCCCTCGTCCCAGGGGATGCATCCTGCATGGCAGGCTGGAGACCTCACACCAAACCCACACTGGCAGGGCTCCCAGAGGGAACACTGCCATCTTCACTGCCTTCGGAGAATCAGCCAGAGCCTGGACCAGCCTGAAGCAGGACCCTTCACACCATGCTTAAGTAATGAAAAACTGTAATGAGTCCTCGGAAACCACTGTGGTGCCAATGGCACAGGATGGGATAACGACCTCACTGGCACCCCAGCTGTAGCAGGACATCTGGCTTGTAAGGAGTAACTGTGAAGAAGAGAATATAAAAAAGCAGGATAAGTAATATTATCATAAGTAATGTTTTTGTTTGTTTGGACTTGTCAGTGCCTGGAAACCACACCCAGGATGGAGACACCATTTAAAATGCTATACAAACAGTTGCATTCAAGTTATTAGGATGTTAATGGCTCGACAAGCAAAAAAAAAACAGTTGATGAAACACAGAAGGTCTCAGACCTCCTCCTCCTTGGGCTGCTCTGATTTTCCAATCTGTCAAAATCATGAGGAATAAATAGCATTGCCCATCCCCAGCAGCACACAAACACACACCTTTTAATCCATACACACAATTTGCTTTCCTGAGCTCATTCCCAAGCCAAGTTTCAGGTCTATATTCATACCCATTTTGCACGAAACATGGCTGTACATCTCTGGTTTGAACTCATACTTGTATTCAGATGGAGGCGCTTGCTCTGGATAACTCAGACCTCGTCCTCATCCTTGTTGGAGACCCAGGAGGCTTTCAACAGCCAGACGGGACCTCTGGCCTGAGAGTCAGAGTTTAAAAACCGTATTGAAGAATTAGAGATGGAAAAGAAAGTAGTGGATTCATAACACTGATTTTTCCTGAGGTTTTCAACAACGTGTGAGGATGAGCATGGGGGAAAGATGCAAGGAGGGAGACAGAGTTTGTGGTGCTGAGACAAACTCCAAGGGTAAAAAAAAAAGTGCTGGGAGAATTTTTGGCACCAGTGCCAGATTATCATGGACCAGAGGTCCTGGGAGCACTAAAAATGAAGGGAAGGGATCAACTGTGCTATGCCAAAGAGGTGTTACAGTAGGAGAGAAAGAACCGGGGTGTTAGGAAATCACAGAAGGAGCAATATTTCCTTAAAGATCAGCCAAAGACCAGGTCACCCTGGTGAGTATGGGAGCTGACACACTGCAGCAGCCAAACGTGTAGGCGGGGGGACCCCTGCCAAGGTATCAGGCAAATTGATTAAAGCATATTGAAAGCATTAAAGAGGATCTGGGCAATGTGTGACACGCTGACAGAGAATAGCACAAACACATGAGAAAGATAGAAGGAGCTAAAAAGTGTGTAAGAAAAAAATAGGTGTGTACATGCATGCACAATAGGATAAAAGAATAAAAAGCAGTGGTAAAAAAAAATGTAACAATTTTCAAACCTAGTTAGGGATCCTAGAAAAGCCAACCAATACGTAGCCTAATATAGAGCATTTAATAACTCCTCTCAGACAGTCGTGCTTCCCTTTCTCTGATTAGCAAAGCTATTGAAGAAATACATCTGGTTCAGTAAGTATGTCTCCACATGCTGCATTTGGAGACATCCAGCCATTAGGGGATACGATGAGCTTCTCCATCCGCACAGACCCTCCCAGGAAATGGAAAATGCTTTTCCACTTCTGTAGCAACTGCTGGTTGTGGACAGTAGCACTATGGGATCCCAATGGGATAGGACCAGCTAACGTATCCACAGCACGCCTGGCACGAAGCAGCAAAACATGCCTGGGCTCTCCTGTCCTCCTGCAATTCTCAGTGCCTTGCTATTTCAGAAATGCCTTTCCTTCACTGGGCCAGGACATGAATGCTGGAGGTAGTCTATCGTTAGTAAAGCCAGACCTGGTTTTGTCCAGCAGCATGGATGAACCCTTTTTCTGTAGGCTGTAATAGGCATTGAGCACTTGTGTGGTTACGGTGCAACCCAGCAGCAGGGTGAGAGGGGCTGGCTCCACTTGGGTTGTAATTCAATACAATACAAATTATAGCCAGGAAAGTGGGATAAATTAGTCCACTCAGCAAAACTAAGCAGGACTTGGTTAAATATTGCTCAGCATCTGCACTATTTGCCTGGCTTTAACATACATCCACAGACAGCACAGCTTGTTCTTTTGACCCATCTCTATCTCCAGGTACCTCTCTCTCCGGGCCTTTGGTTCAGCAATGAGTTAACATTTTGCTTGAAATTCTCATCAGTTCATTCACATTAAATTATTACACACTGTATGTAACATCTCCTGCAATTTCAGTAGGGAACAAATAGCATCCAGGAGGAAGGTTGCTTTTCTTAGGGCTGTGTCCTGTAATTAAGCTGCTTGGCAGATGTTCAAAGGCTTTAGGAAAGTCTCTCTGTTCCCAGCCTGGCTTCTACAAAACTTGCCAGGAAGGGTTATTTTTGAGAATTCCACATATAAATAACAGTTTGTAGACATCAATCCAAAAAAATCATTATATAAAGGTATGTAAATTTACATAACCACACCAAGTGTCTCAACCTCCTTTCCTTAAAGACCTGGCAGAAAATACAGTTGTCAGTTTCTAAATACTAAATATTTTGCACTCAGAAATACCTGGCAAAGTTTGTAAACCCAAATCCAAATGAAACCCAAAGCACACACATTCCCAAATACTTCTCTACTCCTTGGGTATAAGTGTAATTAAAAAAACCCACACACTTCAGATATGGTTAATGAAGTATTTCCAAGGTTTTTCACTGCATTATCACAAAGAGCCTCTCTGTTACCCTTTGCACAGAGTTGGGAAAGCCAGTTCCACCTGTGGTAGAAATGGTGCTTGGACTCAGAGGTGGCATCTTTGGAGCTTCTGTGAGACTCCAGCCTGCTGGCAAGGAGACATGTTGCACTGTACCTGACTGTCTCCTGACCACCATCTTCTGCGCCTCCTTCTAGCTCCTAATTGACCTCTTGCAGTGGCCCTGCTCCATCAGAAACACCTTCAGGCACGTACCCTCATTTCCTGGGGTTGCAAAATAGGTCCCAAGCCCAGGAGATGACAGGCTGGACCTTACTAATAACGAGTGGTGCAAAGTCTTTCATTCAAGCCCTTCCAATGCACATTCCCCGTGATTATGACTGGTTGCCTTTCCTTGCATTCATATGCAAATAGCCTGGAAGGGCAGGAATTAATGACTTGGCCAATGGTTACATCTTACCTGCTGTCATCCTTTTTTCCCATTGCAGTTTGAAATATGTTCTGAGAAGGAGACATCGACCAGGACCTCTATCTTAGTGTGCTGAGATACCCTTCCAGTTGGCCGACGATGGAGGGGACAGACGGACCGGCATCTCCCCATCCCACAAGACTTGCCATCAGGCCGGCACTTGCCATCAGCCTCGGTTCAATTTGCTGATCAGCAAATCAGCATTTGCTAATTTGATGCAGAAAGCTCAATGCTCGCTGCTAAAGATATTAAGAGGGCCCTCTGTGGTCAGTATTTGGGAGAAGGGATTACCTTGTCACAGACCAATCTATCAGGAATTATCCTTCTCTCCACTCCTGGGAATCCTTTGGGGACTCAGCATCATCCTCCAGTCTGCTTCTGCAGGGCTATTCACAACTGACATGCCATGCAGAGTCAGATGCCATTTCTGCTGTCCCTGCCGAGACACATAAACTCCTTTATCTCAGCCAGAGGAATCGTCCTCCTCCTCCTTGGGCTGCTCTGATTTTCCAGTCTGTCAAAATCATGAGGAATAAATAGCATTGCCCATCCCCAGCAGCACACAAACACACACCTTTTAATCCATACACACAATTTGCTTTCCTGAGCTCATTCCCAAGCCAAGTTTCAGGTCTATATTCATACCCATTTTGCACGAAACATGGCTGTACATCTCTGGTTTGAACTCATACTTGTATTCAGTTGGAGGCGCTTGCTCTGGATAACTTCTCAAGGGGACAAATACCCCTCTGCTAGCCTCAGCAAGTGCCAGGGCTTCACTGCAGCTTCCCAATGGATGGTCCAGATGGAGTCACCTAATGGCTGAAAAATAAAGGATTTCACCCTATTAAGAATTAAACCAAGTGCTGTATGAATACACACTAAACAAGGAGAGTTATCCCATTTCCAGTAGGTCTCAGCATGCAGTTTCAAGTAAATAAGCAGCAAGCTTTCAGCTTGAAATTCTCCTTCAGAGTTGTGTGGTTTTAATGAGCTACCGCCAGTGCTGGGTTTTGGTATTTCCCTCTTGCTCTTTCCTGCAGTTGCCTTTTTCTTTTTAATGAAATGCTGTGGACATGGAGTCAGTCCACCTGCCAGGGTGCTGCCAGAAGCTCAGGGTGGGAGTAATGAATTTAGGGCAGCCCAGGAGTGTTGCCTGGAGCTGGCACTGCCAGCCTTGGCATGCCATACCCATAGCATTTGGGTAGAGCAGCAGCAGCAATTGCAGAAGAAATGGCAGCACTTGGTGCTTTTGGCAGCATCAGCAGCAACCACTGCTGTGCCAGGCTGTGTGCCAGTGCTCTGCCTGCCATGATACAGGAAATTAGCTTAAACTAAATATTAGCAGGTCTGTTTTCATTTGCATCCAGCCCTCTTGTTGGCCTTCACATATACCATATAGTGGTGACAATATAAACCAGAAAGTGGCCATTCCCCCCACGCTTGGCAGAGGAACCATCAGCAGTTCATCCAGCAGCTGGATGTCGTGGTGGGTGACCGCTGCCCATCTTTCCAGGTGCATCCCTTCCTGGAGAGCCCTGTCCCTATCACAGACATTTGGAGGCTGCATCATGAGAGTTTTGTACAGGAGATGGTGGACATGGAGCCTTTTTCCAGTGCAGACAGTACACATGCAGGGATCCTCCAAATTCCTGGCCAGAGGATATATGGAGATGGCTAGCTGGGTTGAAGGGTGTCCTCACTGGGACCCCCTTACATAGTCCTTCGTTTGAGCCATGAGGGAGGGTGGAAAGGGTTTACAGCTATATTGGCTCTTGCGCTGGGATGGGGAAGCAGGCACAGCTTCTTGCCCTACTGTGGAGGAACCTGAGAAGCCACCAAGGTGCAGCTGTGGCATGATGAGGAAACACCAAAGTCCACACCAGAAGTTTCCTGTGGTCTGCTGGACCACACAAAAGAAGAAACAGTTTGTAAATAGCCTTTGAGTTTGATCATTCGGGGGTATCAATCAAGCAAAGATTCAAACCGCTGGGTATACATCATTGTTTTCAAGTTGTTGTGTTAGGCTTGATCCAGAACTGAACCAGAATGGCTTCAGCCAAAGCTTAGTTAGAACTCAACCACTGAGGCACTGGCCTGACTCTCTGCTGCTTTCATCTCCTGCTAATTGCTTAATTAATTCTTCTGTGAGCTGACTTTCCTTTTGCTGTGCTTTCCACCTCCGTTTAGTTTCAAAGCATTTTAAACATACTTCATGTGGGAATAAGCAAATAAGGTATATAACAAGAGAGAAACAAATTTACTTCTTATATTCGTATATGTATTCTATTGGAGATGACTTTCTCCTCTGGCACACATTTGTCACCTTGAACTGCAATGGTAGAAACACAGCCACTTAATTTCTATTTTAAAATATTAATGGGAGATGGCTTTGCACAATAGAATTTTGCCCTACGCAGAAACTTTTCGTGTTATGAAGAGCACTCATGAGTTTCATGGAGTATGCTCTAGCATTTTAAACATGTTGGCTTCTTAGAAATGAGGTTGGTTTTGTCCCCTCTCCTGCTTCACTTTCAGTTAAGGAGCCTGACAAGGAAAAGTATAGTACAGAGAAGTGGAAATGAAGAATAAGTGGTTGTAGTTGACATTTAATTTCTGCACAGCTGGAAGGAGAAATGAGATTGTCTATTGTTCAACTCATTATTTTTCCCAACCATCCAAGAATGTAGCAATTTGTTGTTTCTTTATTAAATATAATGGGGAGATGTTCTGATAATTTTTCCTTATCAAGTTCTTATTATTTTCAATTCATGGATGGTGGCAGCCTCTGAGCTCTCTTGTTTGCTCTGTTTTCTGGTGTATCATTCAATTAACACAGAGGCAATCTGTTATGTCCAAAAGGCAATATGACAGGGCTTGATAAGCAAACAAGTCACATAAAAGATCTAATAACATTTAATGAATTATCACAGTGCTGTGTTTGGAGATGTTCTTTCAGCAGCACTGTGGGATTTACACAACACATCAACATGTCACTGCTCGGGATCAAAAACAGCCATATATTTTGAGGCTATGTCAGGGCCAAGTTCTTGGGTATGCCAGTGTAGTTTTATCCACAAGGCCAAGGAAATTCCTTGCATACACCACTGCCATTTACTCCTTGCTTTTTAAAACACAGGCAGTGCATTCCCTCTTACTCCTCACTCCAGGACCCCTTTCATCACCTTTATTGGCATTAAAGATGGAGGAGGTTTGGGGCTGCAAAGTCTCTTCCAGAGAAGTCTCTTCCAGACTTCTCAGTGAGACATGAGACTGAGCACCCACATGTTGCCATCTTGCACCCCTAGCCATGCCGCACTTCAAAAAGCCACAATGCTGAAGGGACCAAAGAGTTTAGCAGCAAGAACTGCTTCTTCACTCTGCATCCAGAGAAGCAAAACAAATTATGCTGATGCCAACATCCTCACCAAGCAAGAGATAAAGGCTGTGAAAGGCATTTGCCTTGCACGTTAAACCTCGGAGCTCTGCTATGGTTGCTGTGAGCGTATCTATGTTTAAGGCAGGAAAGTGTTTTTCAAGTATCTACCTTGGGAGACATCAGGGTGCAGATGGAGTCCATGAAAGAAATGAAAAAGTATGAGAAGCTTTCCTGGAGGCCAGAGAAGATTTGATTGATGGCATATGGGAAAGGAATAATAATTAAGCTTTCTTTCTGTACTTCCAATGTTATTTCTGTTTCTTCTCACAGCAGAAAGTCCCTTTTCCTTTGCCTAGAGAGGTTCATGGTGGGAATTAGTGAGCAATTTATACTGTGGGTTTAGGGTAACGTAATGAATGACAGCTTAGGGCCAGACACTGGAAGGTCGTGGGCACAAAAAGTATCACTGTGTTTATTTACACTCAGTTAGTTTCCTGATCTTTAGCAGTTACTGGATTTCCAATGGAAATGATGGTTAGTGTTATAGCCAAGCTCAGAATAAAATAAGAACAACCTGGGAAAATAAAAATTTATGCAAAGCTGAAAGTAAAACACTAAAAATCATTGAGAAATCTTGTACTGAATTCAGTGCAATTTGATCAATATCTACAGGGAAAAGCAGACAAATATACTCTTAGAATAATGTTCCCTGAGAAAACACTTAGAAGATTTGGAGAAGCCAAATTTGGAGAGAAATAAAGAGATTACTCTGAGTTAGTACAGAGCACATTTATGTAGTAATGCACTGCTTCTACATGAAATCTTGTTGTATTTAACATTAAGATTAGGATCAGCAGAAAAATAGACTGGAGTACGGGTCAGCGTTCTTAATAAGATAAGGCTTTATCTGCAATCCCCAGGAAAAGAGATGGTGTTGGTCTGAGCTGGTGAATATGGTAATATCCGTAAGAAAACTATTTTAGGAGGTACTTGAAAGGTGGCACACACATCTTCAGAGGATCTACAGATTCCTTTGACTGCAATGAAATATTTAGGCAGTCTGGAAAGCCATTTTCCAGATATTTGTTCATGAAAATAAACATAACCTTCTTTCTAATCAGGCTAGTAAGCCAAGTCTACTGCCCAGTATGCCAGTGTGCAAGTCCCGCTGAGAATTTCAAGGCACAAAACAGACAGCAAGGAAAGAAACCTGGCAATGCATGTCAAAGATAAGAAGGGCCTCTTTAAATAGATCAGCAGTGAAAGGAAGACTGGGGATACAGTTGTCCCACTGATGAACAAGGAAGGGGCCCTGGTAACACAGGATGCAGAGAAGGCGGAGTTACTGAATGCCTTCTTTGCCTCGGTCTTCAATGCTAAGGCTGGCCCTCAGGCATCTCAGCCCCAGTGAAGAGAGAACAAATTGGGACAAAGGAAAACTTACCATCAGTTGAGAAGGATCGGGTCAGAGATCACCTATGCAAACCGGACCCTCACAAATCCATGGGCCCCGATGGGATGCACCCACGAGTGCTGAGGGCGCTGGCGGATGTTCTTGCTGAGCCAATCTCCATCATCTTTGAAAGGTTGTCAAGGACAGGAGAGGTGCCCGAGGACTGGAGGAAAGCAAATGTCATTCCAGTCTTCAAAAGGGCAAGATGGAGGACCTGGGCCAGTCAGCCTCACCTCCATCCCTGGAAAGGTGCTAGAGCAGTTCATCCTGGAGGTCATCTCCAGGCATGTAGAAGAAAAGAAGGTTATCAGAAATAGTCAACATGGATTCACCAAGGGAAGATCATGCTTGACCAACCTGATAGCCTTCTATGGTGGCGTGACTGGCTGGGTCAATGAAGGGAGAGCAGTGGATGTTGTCTATCTTGACTTCCGTAAGGCATTTGACACTGTCTCCCATATCCTCCTCACAGGCAAGCTAAGGAAGTGTGGGTTGGGTGAGTGGACAGTGAGGTGGATAGAGAACTTGCTCAACAACACAACTCAGAGGGTTGTGATCAATGGAGCAGAGTCTGGATAGGAGGCCTGACACTAATGGTGTTCCCCAGGGGTCTGTGCTGGGTCCAGTCCTATTCAACATATTCATCAATGACCTGGATGATGGGATAGAGTGTAACCTCACCAAGTTTGCTGATGAGACCAAGCTAGGAGGAGTGGCTGATACACCAGCAGGCTGTGCTGCCATCCAGTGAGACCTGGACAGGCTGGAGAGCTGGGCCAAGGGGAACCTGATGAAATTCAACAAAAGCAAGTGCAAGGTCCTGCACCTGGGGAGGAACAACCCCATGCACCAGTACAGGTTGAGGGCTGAACTACTGGAAAGTGGCTCTATCGAGAAGGACGTGGGAGTGCTGGTGGACAGCAAGCTGACCATGAGCCAACAATGTGCCCTTGTGGCCAAGAAGGCCAATGGTATCCTGGGCTGCATTAAAAGGAGTGTGGCCAGTAGGTTGAGAGAGGTTATCCTCCCCCTCTACTCTGCCCTAGTGAGACCCCATCTGGAGTACTGTGTCTGGTTTTGGGCCCCCCAGTTTAAGGAGGACGTGGAACTGCTTGAGCAAGTTCAGTGGAGAGCTACAAAGATGATCAGGGGACTGGGGCATCTCCCATACGAGGAAAGGCTGAGAGACCTGGGTTTGTTTAGCCTGGAGAAGAGAAGACTATGGGGGGATTTCATCAATACCTATAAATATCTAAAGGGTGCGTGTCAGATGATGGGACTGGGCTCTTTTCAATAGTGCCCAATGACAGGACAAGGGGCAATGGGCTCAAGTTGGAACACAGGAAGTTCCAGTTCAATGTGAGAAAAAACTTCTTTCCTGTGGGGGTAACAGAGCAGTGGAAAAGGCTGCCCGGGGAGGTTGTGGACTCTCCTTCTCTGGAGACATTCAAAAACAACCTGGGCACGTTCCTGTGCCCCTTGCTCTGTGTCCCTGCTCTAGCAGTGGGGTTGGATGAGATGATCTCCAGAGGACCGTTCCAACCCCTACTGTTCTGTGATTCTGTGAAACAGCAAACAGAAGCAAGAGTGACATAAGAGATTACTGCCTGGGGGTGGGGAGGGCAGGCAGGCACTTGCTGCAGGAAGAAGCCCATGGGAAGCATCGGTGCAAGGAGAATAACTGACTGATGAATACCAGCTGTGTTTCTGCACAGGGTGGACAAGGGAGGATTCAGCCCATCAGGGAAACATCATGAAAGGCCTACTGCGTACATCCATCCCTGCTGTTCCTGCCCATCCCCTGGAGAATTTTTTAACTGACTCCACTTTTGCTGTCCACAAGATGAAATAAACATCATCATTGGCTTCAAAGGCTGTTTGGTATGCTCTCCAAAATTGCTGTCAGTGTTGCTTCAGCTGCAGAGTGGACTCCACAAAGAGGGCATCCCTTTACAGCATGCCAGGGTACCAAGCCTGTGAAACATCCTCCCAAATATGGCCTTTAGCAGATGGCTTTAGATGACTCTCTTCATTCAGCAATGCAAAAAGGATTTCATACACTGTTCATGAGCAGAAAAGATGTTCAGACAGGTTCATTGAACAGCCCATCCAAACAAAATCCCAGACATGGGGACTGGTGTATATTTTTAAAAGTGTTTGGGGGAGAATTTACCAAGAAACTGAACACCATCAGAAAGGTTTTTTCTTCCAAGTTGCCAGTGTTACCTGGTCCTAGTTCCTTTCAGAAATAACCCTTACTAGTAAGAAATTAGTCATTTATTATTAAGAAGACTTTCAACTTACAACATTATTTCTTTTTTAATAATATCTGCAAAGGGCATTAGGCAATGGTCACTGCAATTCACACTGAAATTAAGCCAAGCGAAGTATTTTAATGAAACTACAGCTTGTCATTCTTACCTCATTGTGTTTCTTCAATGAGATAAAATTAGATTAGGATCACACAAACCAGAACAATAAAAACAGGTTTATGCGTCAGTAACTGCACATAGAAGACATATTTAACATGAATAAAAACTACGCAAGGCCAAAACAAAAGCATAACTTCTCTCCCTCTAGTGGCCACCGCTTCTCCTTAAAAACAAACAAAACCCTGGCATGGAGATAAATCATACAATGATGGAAAAGAAATGAGCGAAGAAGAGCTGAAACTGCTTTTCACTTCAAGTGTCTACTTTTCCGCTTAGCAATGTCTCACTAACAGATCTAATGTTGCTGGTCAAAGGCAGCACACTGAGATCTTGCACATCCTACTGCATGAGCTACAGGGAGAATCATCTGTTTTAAAACCAGAATCAAAATTATGTCATTGGAGAGCGGCCAGCTGCCTTTCAGTTGCTGAATTTACTGATCCAGCAAAAAAGTAAAAAACCCATTTCTAATCTGCCATATAATCATTACATTAAGGAGTTGCCACTTTTTGCTGGAGTATAAAATAGAAGAAACAAGATTCGAACACATTTTTTGATAAGTATTTCAATTGATACAGTTTCCCATATTTGATATGAGGTATCACCAGTATTTCAATTATTTAAAGTAGTATCACTTTCTTACTGGCAAAAAGTTGTGTGTATAAACACATAAAACTAATACAGTATTTCACCAATACTTGACCGCATTAAAAAAACTGATAGCATTTATTTTGGCTGTGAGAAGCATCATTGCTGCTATAATGAGGATGGCATATTTAGAAAATTTATATGGGATATTGTTGTACACATACTTTCAGAAGATAAGCATTGCCAGAGAGAATTTATGTTTCCACTCCTTGCCTTGGAATAAATATGGTAATATTATTATCAGCAATAACAATTTATATTGCTATATAAAATGTCTGGAGTATCCACTCAGTCAAGCCAGAAAGCCCACAGTAGCAGATATGTTGCAGCATAGCTCCTTCCATGCCAGAAATTTGCACCTGAACAGGGAAGATAGGTAAAAGAGGATGGCGAAAAGAAGTGAAAGGAGATGCACGTGGCCACAGAAGAACTCAATGAGCACCTAAAAACAGAGGTTTTCTGAACAGAGGTTTTCTGAACCGTATGCTCACAGTCCAACCCCTGGGTCATACAGACTTGATGGAAAGGGCACAGCCAGGGCTTGGTGTACGTTGTGTCAGAAAACGAAGGAACAGCCCCCTGCATCCCCCCATCTAATCCTTCCACTACTTAAAAAGAAGCAAAAGACTAAAAATATAATGTCGTGCATGTGTTTTATCTCAGGTACCTGCCCAATCTGGCATGCCACAAGAGAAATGGGGCCTGCCTCTAAACAAAATACAACCTGCTCATGTATGAAATTGAGTCTAGTAAATCAATAAAGTCCTAAAATTTAAGTTGGTGCAATTTTAAGGTGTATTTACCATTCAAAGGCTGAAATTAAAGACCTCATAACAGTGTATAGTCAGAAGATACATTGCTAATCCCATATGGAAAAGCACTGGTAATCAGTGCGTTCCTGCATGTTGATAGCAAAGGAGAAGCAGCCCTGGACAGTGAAGGTTCTTGCAGGCTAAATATAATCACAATTTTCAGCCATTGTGTTTGGGATTTAACCCTAAATGATCTGTCAAATAACAGAGTCCCAAAAGATGCCCCATTAACAAAGGGTAGCTTGCTGGGTCACTCTACCACGACATCTTCCAGGTGCCCACCCACCACCAAGTCAGTGCAAGGTCGGCATTCATCTCACTGAGGAAAGGCATCTTCCTAAAGGCAGGGCAGTAGGCAGGTATGGCAAGAAAGTGCTTGCCTATTTAGAGAGAAGCAGCCATATCCATTACACCTGTTTCACAGGGCTGAAGGTCTTCCAGGGAACCATTTCACTTCTCCCTTTCTCCCTGAATCCATTTAGAGGAGGTCTCTAACAGTGCTTTGGGGCTCTCTTTTGTTATGCTTTGTCCTCTCTCAGAAGCTCCCATCTGATGAACGAGCTCTGCTTCTTTAATCTCCCCATTTTCACATCCCAGTGGCTGGGAAGGTCAAAACAACAGGCGCATTTACCAAGGCTCCTTCCTTCAGAAGCCAGGTAATACCTTTCACAAGATTGTTTTTGCGTCTCTCAAGAGATATATTCACCAGAGGTTAGTGACTTTTTTCCTTTGGAGATGATTGCTATCAGCAATAGAAAAGATTCCCAAGATTGCTAAAAGGAAATGTCATATCACAGTATCTAATTTCCAAACTGATGGTACAAAACAGCCTCTCTGCATGTGACCCCAGAGCAGCACTCAGGACTTCTGCATCACTTTCCATCTGGGAAGTTTTGAGTATTATCACAAATTTAAACATTTCTTAAGAAGCGCTATTTGAATAATTAAGAACAAGATACAAGTTTGCTGCTTTCAGGATGACTGCAATTGAAGACAAATAAATGGCAGTCTGACTATCGGAAGATGAGTGGGCTTTCCAGGGTGATGGGCACTCTTAATGGCAAGGAGATGTGCAGCCTACATCCTTATCCCCGACATTGTTTCAGCTGACCTATACTTTCCACTGAGCATTTATAAAAGATGTATGGAGTCATTTTAGAAGAGCCATACACACAATGATTGCTTTTCTTGAAGATTAAAGAACAGAAGGACTAAAAGCAGGCTCAGACTTTCATTATAATCAGCCCTCTGCCTTACAAGAAGTCTCCTGTATGAAAGTCCAGCAAAGCTCAAGGGCACTGAGATTTCCCCCTCTATTTCATGGGGCTTCTCCCCACCTTAGAAATTCCAGCCTAATGACAAGTGACCATTCAGAGTGAAAAATAGCTGTCCCTTTAAAAAAAAAATTCTCGATTTCTCTGAAGTCTTTGCTATAGTCACTACATTCCTATTACACACATTTAAATAAACTATTCTGAAGGAGTGGTAAAAACCAAAGCAGAATCATAAAACTTTACAAGATTTCAATACCCTTACTAGGAACTTATGCTGATCCCTTGAAAGGCAGCACAACATAAAGTGCCCTGTACAGGACAAACCTTTAAAAAACTACCTTTTTATGAATGTACAAATATGAACCTTATGTCTTTCTCACTGAGTGAACACTAGAACACTAGAAAACTGCATGCAAGAAACAAAAAATAAAAGCTCTCAGACTTAGGTAAAATCCTGACCACTGCATCCCCACCCTTGGGACTTACCAAAGGTCTTAATTCTGCTTACAGGCAAGCCTATCTAGAAAAGCCCCATCTTAATTTACCAGGTTCTTCCTTTGCCTTTTGCAGTAAAAGTATAAGCAACCCTCTGCTTATTAATTAACAATAACACCTGATGGTCCCTGATCCTTGCAGAGGTGAGTCACCCTAGTTATACAATCCTTACCTAAAAAGCAAACAGCACAAATACTTCATGCATAATATCCCATTAAACTGTATTCTACAGGGTAGAGGGTGTTCTTCAGTGCTCTAGCATGATGCTCTTGTTGGCTTAAGCTTTTCTAACATTCCACATTTCTACAAAAGCATTAGTGAAACAACCTTCCGAAATTTCCGCCAGCCTGTGCAGGCATTCGTGTTTGCAAATGATAGAGATCTCGTGTCAGCAAAGCACAGGATTAATGCTGCCACTGCCCTGTATCCCTATCATCAAGCTGGCATCCCTATACTTTCATTACCATTTCCTGGCAACAAAGCACTGAGCCACTTTTATGAATGCTAACAATCCGTATTCATCCTGCTGGCAGACCCTTCCTGAGACCCCTGCCGAAATGAATGAGTGGATCAACAATATCTGCTCCTGCAATATCAGTCTTAAACACAAAATAATTTTTTTTCTGCATGGGGAAAGCACTATTAATGTGATTTTTATCTAAAAATCACTTCTATTTTTCTTTCTAGGCATTTATTTTTGGAGTCATACCATAACATTTCACCCCAAAACGTAACAATCCCATTTCTGTTCACTTTGTGTAGAACAAGCCTGATTTTATCAGGAGGTTTGCCTTTATCAACTGGGAAGTTTGATGGTTGGTTTGGGGTTTTTTCTAGTTTACAGGATCAATGTGTGTTAATGTGACAAATCTAATACTGGGCATGTAACAGATCTTTATTTTTAAAAGGAAACTATTTAGCATTTCCATTTTTAAGCAGAGAGATTATTTCATTAATACCAAGACTAAAAGACAAAAAGCCACGTCATAAGAATGTTAGGCTTTCTCCTATTTGAGTGGTATTACTCTTCAGCCTTTTTAGCACTTAACTAAGGCACAAGTAACTAATGGCAAAAAAGTAGGAAAAGGAGATGCTTCTTGTGTCTGAACTGTTGTGAATGCACAAGCAGAGAGGATTGCTCCCTCCAAGAGCAAGTTCTCCTCAATGTTCAAGCAGGCAAGGGGTGAAAAAGGCAGTGCAGAAAGAGTGACTGTCACAGTGTTTTCAAACAAAAATATTCAACCTTCTTTTCCCCTCCTCCCCATAGTTAGCCGCTGTTTTGGAGGCTCTGAACTGAACCAAAATAGGAAGGGAGGGGAAGGGAAGGAAAGAGAAGGGGAAAGGGGAAAAGGAAAGGTGAAAAGGAAAGGGGAAAGGGGAAAAGGAGAGGAGAAAGGGGAAATGGCAGGATCCTCCCACACTACTGTGATGCTACCCCAGGGGGCTGCATGACACACTCCTGTCTCTGTGCTGTGCTGGGGCTTTGCTGTCCACCAGAAGCTTTTCTCAGCCTCATTTGTGATCTGAAATGGTACCCGCTAGCATCTTTTTCAGTCTAGAGGAAGCCTGGACTGCTTTAAAAACCTAACCAAATAACCAAAAACGCTTCTGCTGAATTAGGATTAGGACAGGTTTTGAAGTATATGGAAAGAGAAAGGAAAAGACTATTATTTGCTGTTCTTGGTTACCAAGAACTTTCACCAGTATTCTGATACCAGGAGGCTTCTCTCTTTCATTTCCATTATGTTGGTTATTAGATTATGCAGGTTATCTGCAGTCCTCTGATGAACATCTCATTTGACACTCCTTACAACCTCGGTCCCCAGCCCTGGTGAGGCTTTAGTTAGTGTGGTGTTTAACAAATGAATGGACCCTTATGCACTGTGCCTGCCTTCCCCAAGGGCTTGCTCATGCCAAAATGCCACCAGCTTCACAGCATGTGGACACAGAGAAGATATATTGCATAGTCTTATGATCAAGAAAAACCACTGTATCGACAAAGAATCAATACTCAGGTTCATAGTGATGCTGCCAATATTGTTAATACTTCAAAGTCCTAAGGCAAAATTTGTTTGACTTGAAAAAGATCTGAGCATACCCTGGAATGCTAGGTACCCAGTGTACCCTGGAAGTTAATTTTCTGTGCTTTTCTCTCTGGCAGCTGGCTCTGGTTTGAAGTCAGGGCAAAGAAACCTTTTGGATTGTTAACATTGCTCTATGACCGTCTGCATAGCGAGTTTTTTCCCCCTCAACGATTGTTTTCTTGGATAAAACTGTCCAGGTAGTAAGAAAGTGAGTAATGTGTTTCAATCACACTTAGCAGATCTAAAGGGTTAGCTGCCCCTTTCTGTAATATACAGCTCTGGCTGTGTTAGCCTAAAATGAGTTTAAGATGGATTCCCTGAAGAAATGGTTCATGGCACATAATCTGGCTGCTGAACAGTATTTCTTAGGGTAATAGCACCACCAGCTGACTCACTCAAAGGCTGAGGCTCCTGAACAAAGTCAGCACAGGGATGTTCCCTGGGTATAGGCAGATGTCCCACACACAAAAAAAATAGAAAATTAACATTTTTGAGGGACTCACTGAAGAAGTACAACCCCTGACATACGAGCTGTGACACAATCCACAGCTGTGGTCATTTATACACATGTAAGGTCTCAGTACACAGGGGCAAGAAGTGCCACCGTTACGGCCACGATGGACTGGGGAAAGTCATACAGGGTGCAGAGACGTGAGTGCCAAGCACCAAGGGACAATATTCATCCTCTCCTCAT
This sequence comes from Phalacrocorax carbo, assembly GCF_963921805.1. Lineage (NCBI taxonomy): Eukaryota > Metazoa > Chordata > Aves > Suliformes > Phalacrocoracidae > Phalacrocorax > Phalacrocorax carbo. Next base: position 43,025,041 of record NC_087515.1, on the reverse strand, counting down.
TGACAGAACCACTTAGGCTAAAGGACAGGCTACTCCCTCCTCAGGGTATGTATTTCTCCCTTTGAGTATTGCCTGAAATTGAAAGTTCAAAGTTTGCTGAAGTCCAAAGGGGCAATGACATTCCCAAGCCTTGTTTGCTGCTCAGCTGTAAAAAGCAGGCACGGATGCAGCATGATGAAGTCCAAATGCAACCGATTAGCTGACTCTCCGGAGGCCAGTTCCTACTCACAGTCTCCATTTTCAGAATATTAGAGGCAGATTAGCCAGAGCTGAGAGCTTCAGGCTGTCCTTGCAGGGCTGCTTCCAGATCAGCAGCTGGTGCTTGGATGGAGACTGAGGCAGAGGGAGTCTTTACTGGGAACACCCAAATCCAGTACAGGAGAACAGGATCAGAAATAGGATTGTACCTTTATTTGATATTAGTAATATTGCATAGGACAGACTATAGACAATTCCTCTCTTTCACAGAAATTCATTTCCAACAACCAAAATGTAATTTGTCATTACTTGTGAATGGTTAACACTGCTTTATTCCTAACGCAGTGTTAGGAAGGACTAAACATTCACAGTGACCGATGGATTAGTTAAAACCTAGACAGAAAAACCCAAACTCCAAAATATTTTGCAATCAGCAAACAGAAAGAGACTACACCTACTCTACATTGTTTAGCTGAGACTTTATACAATGTGGAAGAAGTAGTATTATATTTCTAACATTTTACTGCAGGTTTGGGAGAGAGCAGTCTAGAAGAAGGCACTGTATTTTAAGACAGCACTACCCAATAGGTGCATCTTCACTGACACACTCATATAAGCTGGTCCTTCCCTGCCAGTCCTGCCCTGTGCTCTCAGATGGAGGAGAGGTGGGGACATGACCTTTCTTGTCTGCTTTACAGCTGCACTTCTCTGTGCATTCTTTAGGTGGTTTCAATACCTACCTGAATCAAGCAGGGGAGGGAAAAGCAGTGAAATGCTGCCATCCAAGTACTAGAGATCATCAGTGGTTTTGCAGAAGTCATCCTTCTGTGCTCTTGTCATCTTGATGTTACTGCTTCACGAGCTAACTAAATTACTGTTAGAGCAGAAATGTCTCCCTGCGCTGGAAATCACACCTTCGGCTGTGACGCAGACTTACCTTCGGATAGCAACCGCAAGATCACATTTTCACATTTATCTGAAAAACGACTAACCTCAAAGTAATGAAGTTGTATCGGTTGAATGGAATTCTCCAGGATAAACTATCACTTCACACAGAATTAAGGAGGCAGGAGGAGTGCAGGGAGATTTCATGGTTCCTCTGTCTTGCAAGAAAAGAACAAAATACCTTTTTTAATAAAACTTTTCAGTGCTTGAAAATGTTTGTTTTATCCATTTTATGAAGAACAAAAACCTTTTATTAAAAATTTATATAATTTATAAAAATACTCTTAAATGAAAGGGTTTTTGTCACTAGTACCAGTTTTCTCTTGAAAAATTATAACCAGCTATATGTGAAGTAATTGCCTTTCAGGCTGAAAACAGGAATTTTTAATTTGATTTAGGATGGTGACTGCTTAATATTGTATAGCCTTACTTTGTAACCAGAGTGCAGTGGAAAGGATTGTCTCAATCTACCCGCACACTTAATTTTAAGCCAACAGATTCATACCTTCATATATCCAAGCACCTGTTCTCATTTCACTCTTTGGAAGTGGGAAATTTATTAATTCAGAGGTAAGCTCTCATCTCACACAGCTTAGATTTATTTTTACATTACTGAAGGCAAGATGGGGTAAATCATAGTCAGAACAGAGTCTTTTAGAAAGCCAAAGCATGCAAAGCTGTTCTGTGGTAGAATTCTGATGGAGAGGAGATTGAAGCTGTGTTTGATGTTGCTCTTGACCTAGACTAGTTGTTGATGTAGGGTTTTTTTAAGGGGATGGCACAGGAGAACCCTAACACTGGGAAGGGGCTCTACCACACTGAGGCTAAATGAGAGAGAGGCACAGAAAGGCTCTCTGACTCCCAGCATGGCTGCAAACATAAGGCAGCACAACACATGTAGTCTTTTCCATAGCCAGCCAAGCTTTAGGGGCGCTAGAAGAATTTATAGCCAGCTCAAGTCTACCACATATGGTAAATTTACAGCCAACTTAAGTAGCAGAGATGCTATGATTTACCATCAGCTCCCCAGTGTCTGCTGTGACTGAGAACTAAATTATATAAATCAATAAATGTCTGAAGGAATGAGACAATCAAAATAATTCATGAGCTTTATTAGTATCCATAAGGGGAACTAGCAAAGCTTCAACACAAGCCCAGGCAGAACTTGTTAGAGGCTTACTACTGCTGTTTGCCCAAACTGCAGTAATTATTAACCATAAGACTAGTAATAAAGAGGCTTTTTTATGGCTTCATAGCTCGATGCTGGCATGAGTCTTAGCAATTTCAAGGCTGAGCTAGCTTGAGAAAGAAGCGTTTGGAAATCTAAGAGCTTCCATATAGGATCTTATTGTTCATGGAGCCCCACACTTGATGCTGATAGCAAGCTACCAGTAAGCACTGCGGAAACCCTCAGCTGGGCAGACCTCCCTCCTCAGGTACAGCTGGTATAACCAGCTCTCTGCTCTTGAGGTCCTCCTTCTGGGCAAACCCATCTCTGTTTTGAAAGAACTAAACCCCTGACAGTCCTTGACTTAGTCCTTATTGTAAGCATCCTTGTTCTCTTGTGGTTTCCTCCCTTGCAAAGATAGTTTCAGGGTTTTGAAGAATGCAACTTGGTGCCAGACAGGATTAAAAAGATAGTGAATAAGCTCGTAAATTCATTGATAACAGAGACTCAGGACATCAGTGCCGAGATAAGCACTCGAGGAACTAGTTTAAATCAACCCCTTGTGACAGTCCAAGGCTAAAGGACCGAGGAGCTCATTCAATGACTATATATGGGCAAAGGAAACCCAAAGTTCAGCCAGCGGACAGGTGAGGAAGACCATCAGAGACCACTGGAGGACTCCCAAAGACCACTAAAAGGACAACTATGCATGCAGCTTGAGCTTTTACATATGTTAATGAATCCTCGTGAATCTTATTAATATGTATGACTTCATAGTATATAATCTTTGGAAGTTTACTGAATCACTGGAGCACTTATGGTGGATCAATCCCCAGTGCTGCCCAGCGCTGTAATAAAGGATGCCTGCTTAATAGTGACTTTGTTGCTATTGAGTTTTATTTCGGGAACTTTCTGGATACTCCGCTTCCTCTTACGGGGAGGTTCGGACTTTGAAAGATAGTATCCGCAAATTTTTGTATCAGTTTCCCTGTCAATCTGTTTTCAAGGGCAGTTTTACCCTTCCATCCAGGACATACTCTGTTCCCTCCCCATCTGGGGAGGGTGTTCCTCAGCTCTACAGTGGTGCCACCAGCTGTCTGAGACCTCCATACCCACCCAATGCCCTGGCTTCCAGGACAGCAGTGCTGCTTAAAGCAGGCTAAGCTTCCTACTCACCTCTGCACAGTTTATCTGGGCTGTTGCGAACATCATCTCTCACTTCATATTTCCCAGCTGCTTCAAGCTCAGAGATACTGGTAACATTCCCAGCACCCACCTCTACCTTTCCTTCAGGTGTCTGTGGTTGCACCAGGGCCCCCAGCCCATCCCTCCCAGGTGTCTGGCTGCCCCTCTGTCTCCATTTCCCTGTTAACAGACAGCAATGCCTTCTCCAGCTGTTTCACCAAATGCTGTTGACTTCACAAGTCACCCAGGCTTGTTCCTCTAGCAGGTCATGCTTTGCAGCCAGTGCCTAGTTTCCTAGTTCAGCTCCAGAAAGGGCTTCATGCCCTGTGAGAGCCTATCCCTCTGTCCTTCTGGCACCCAGTGCCCCCTGTGAGCATGTTGCCCAGAGCACCACTCCACTTTTCCTGTCTTTGCAGCCAGGACGCTCCTGGTGTACTAAGAACTCATGCACCAGGGAAATGCTGCAAGAGCTGCAGCTAAAAGAGGTTTGTATTGATGTGGGTGAAGATGTTCACAATGGGCAACTGGAAGTTTGTGAGATTTAAAAAGTGATGGAAACAACAAGGCAGTTCTCCACAACTAAGCAGGTAAGTCTTGATTTCATTACACTGCCACATATCGCATGTATTAGGACAGAAAAGTATTAGATTTCAGTTGCACAGTGTAAGTCACATCACTTACACTACAGTAGCATGCTGATTACAGTAAAACTAAAAAATTAACCCAGACTGAAAGAACAAGGAAATGTGAGGATTCTTGCACAATAATCCATCAAACCAGCACACTTATTCTCCCCAGTATAGAGTCTCAGTGTGGGCAGATGGCATTGCCACCAATTAATACTAACAAAAGGACAACCCCAGCACCCTGAACTAATTTGGAACCAGCTGTATGAAATTAAAAGCACTACCCACATTCTACCTTTTTTGGTGTATTAGCACACCCAAACTAATTGGGAACAATCATAGTGATAAATACAGCAGATGTGAAGAGTTCTCTGTTAAGCGCTGTGTTCAGCATACTTGCAATTTCAGATCATCTTTTGCACCAGGGGATTGAAGTAGCAGTGTAATGTAAAGGACACAGAGCAACTGGTCTGAGATGGAAAAGGCTCTTCCATAAAGGAGAGGCCAGCCTAGAAGCAGAATACAGCCACAGAGCAAACTGAATTAAGGGTTTGGCATATTCTCTGGGGCACAGACCCTTCCTTTCTGGGTTTTTGCGGGTTTTTTTTTTTGGGGGTGGGGGGGTGGGGGGGTGGGGAAGGTGGTCTATGACCAGCTTCCAAAAGCCCTTATGTTACCTGAAACTTTTAGGTATTAATAAAGTAGCAACAGCTGCCCTCATCTGGTGAACCCTACATAAACAGCCAATAGTAAACATCAGAGGAATGAGTGGAGGGTTTTTTTTGTTTAGAGTAAGCTTTAGATCAAGCTGTAATACATTCAAGCACCTTTTTATAGATAACAGAACAGCCTGAAAGGAACTGCAGTACATTTTTTTTTTCTCTTCTGCATAGGGGTTTTTGTTTGCTTATTTCCCTAACACTGGGTGTTTTATTGTCCCCCAAAAGGGGTCAGCTGGGTCCACTTCCTGAATGATTAGTCAATTCAGGTGGTTCAAATGATGCTTTTCCAAGTGCTTTGCCACACATTTGTCAATATTCAAATCTCTCCTGCCCTCCCGTTGTCCATTGACTCTGCTTTGTTAGTTTGCAGAGATCATGTATCCTGAGGCTGCGAACAATAGTCTGTAAATCACTGCAGCCTTCTTGGCTCCTGGCAATTTGCACTCGTGGATGGCCGTCAGAACAACTGCCCAGCAACCACTGATTTATAGGATGCAATTCCTTCGCTTTCACACCTTCCAGTTGAATACAGATCACGAAGTTGTTCATCCTTCAAAGAACCTTTTCTGTCTTAAATGTGAGGTTTTGTGCATATTGACTTTGCAAGCTCTCACAGCACCACTGCCATACGTTTTTACCTGCAAGGGAATTTCCGTACTTCCTGTCATTTTGTTCACCATCTTTGTCCGTGTTCCAACGGTTAGTGATGTGTTGTATTATTGTACTTGACACAACAGAACGCGTCAGTCAAAGGATAGAACCAAAATACCAAAGACTGATCCAGTGATATCACAAAGCATTCACACTCATCTTTCTAGCAGGTGATTCTGATTACATGCACAAGACATTCAAAACATTTCTATACACTTAAATTGGCGTAACTTTACTTATCCCACAATCTTCACACACAAAGATAACAGCTGTGAAAAGTGTGAGGCATCGTTATGTGTACGTGGACCCAATGAAAGCTGTGAGTATTGCACCATGTTGTGAAGCTTCCACTACAGGCAGCTCCTGATTATTATCCTGTTTTAGCTCAGAGAATTGCAGTGAGTTTATAAAAGGAAGACAAAGGAAAAAAAAACCCTCAATTTTTATTACAGGTTTCATAACAAACAGCAGCAATAATAATGAAATGCTAGGTTTCCTTGACCTTGCGCAAAGGGCAGGAAGGCGGTAGAGCAGTGGCTACAAATACATTTTTAAGAACCCTGTGCTTTGCGCTTTGTTTTTCCAATGCCATTTGACAATCTCTGGCGGAACAGCTACCTGTTCCGTCTGGAAGTATGTTTCCAGCCCGTTATAGTGGTGATGAATTATAATTGCTTACTAAGTTGCTATGGGCCTTCTTGCTAAGAAAACTTGCAATAATTTCTACAATACTCCAAGCTTTCAGGGACTTTTAAACAAATGATCAGTTTAGTGAACATGAGAGCACTGTACCTCTCAGCTTGGGGATTAAGAAAACAAAAGTAATCCAAACAAACCTTGGGGAGGCAGGAGGGAAAGCCAGCCTGAAGAATGAATGTCACTTCTATTGACCTGACTGTAAACTGACTGTAAAATCCTGCCTCAAGAGCAGGAAAGACACAGCTTTTCTGCTTTATTGCATTCAAATGCTGCAAGAATAAATCAGCTGTGCTTAAAGTTACTGAGCAAGTACAAGTGTGGCACACTGCACTGGAAGAATTACAGAAGCCATGAAATCTTCCTTACTTTGTGTCAAGTTGAGGTTTTCCATGTGTTTGTTTTCTTTAAAGCACCTTCTCTACGAAGAGTTTAACGACTTCATTTTTTAAATCCTTTATAATATGTCCATATTTTTGACTCTGAGACAAATTTCCTTAGCTATGGTGATTCAGTAACAAACAAGTAGTTTTGAATGTTGTTAATAAATTATGAAGTCACATAAACCATACTGCTGATGAACACATAAAATAGCCTTTCTGAAAAAGTGTTTTAATGTGTTGTTCATTTTTGAATTTCAAAGTTGTGTTTATCTTAACAATTACTTTTAAGACAATAAACAAAGAATAATAAAAAGGACCCTAAAATATGACCAGAACTGCTGCCTATCATCATCCAATTTTGTGGCACGTAGACATTGCATGTAGCACTGTACTGGCACACCATTCCCCATACCATGTAATGATATAAACAACTGAAGAACACACTGTTCTCCTCCACCAGCTTTTTTTTTCCTTTTATATTCAACTCACTTTAATCCATGTTGCTCTTTATAGGCTTCCTAAATACCAGATTTTGTTTTATTCAAGCAAACTCTAGAATCTTAAACTAACATCGGGGGTTTTTTTTCCCCCTGAAACGTGACTGGATTAACAACCCTCTCCCTAATATTCTCATCTCCTTACAAAGATATGACCTGTTCAAACACAGTTTATAGTTTAAGCAAGAACTATCTTCTTGACTGTATTTTTCCCCCAAGAACTTCTTTTTGGTATGCAACCAGGTTAAACCTTTGCAACTTAAAACTGTTTCTGAGAAAGACTTCATAATTATTCATAGAAATGAAGGCATGCAGCTTACAAAATTATTCCAAAAATTCAAAGGCTGCAACCTCAATCTCTGCTGTTTATTTATCCTGAGCTACCATGAGGATTTTCAAAGTACCATTAAGAAATAACGTGCTCATATGCTTTGCCTTTCAGTATCAAAACTAAAAACAAATGTTATCTAATGAATGCCTACAGATATTTTTCAGTTACTGCTTCTCTTCACTCTCCTCAAGTTGCTCTATCAGGTGTTAACTGTGAAGACACAAAACCACATCTATTACTGGATTGGCACAGAGCAGAGATAAAACCCATTTCGGTCAGCTTTAAGCCTTGCCAATTTCCATGGAGCCCCAACTACGACCCCTCTCTCATGCCGGTGCTGATCCACAGACAGACCGAACTCCCCGAGGCCCCTTTACGGACTTCCCCGGGCGCGACACCCCTCCAGCAAAGGGAGGGGCAGCCCTGGGGCACAGCAGGGCCTCGGAGAACTGAGGCCACTGCAGGGCCAAGCCTACCGGCAGACTGTTCTGCCTCTGCAGCGAGGCCCAGGAACGAATAGCCAATATCGTTTATTAAGCCGTGTTACTTAATTCGAGCTGCTCGTCGAACGGCTTTATGACCCGTTCCCCTTTCATCTCCCTGCCCCTCGTGCGTGAGCATCGGTCCTTGGGGAGCCCAACCAATATGGCGCCGGCAGCGTAACGACTCCGCAGGACGGCGACCTGCACTGCGCAGTCGCCACGCGGCATCGGCGCTTGGCACATCGATTGCTGCGCGAGCGGCTCTGTTGCCTGCGCCGCGTCACTGCAGGCTGCTGTTTCGGTGTGAGGAGGTGAGGCGGGTGGTGGCGTGGGCCCGGGCCCGGGCCCGGGCCCGGGCGGGCGGGAGCTGGAGGGATGGCGGCCTGCCTCGGGGCTCCCTTCTAAGAGCGCCCGTCCCGCCGTTCTTGGGGCCTGCCCGCGCGGGGAGGGTAGGGTAGGAACGGGGGTGCGTGCGGCCTGCAGGCGTGCAGCTCCCTGGGCAGTCCCCGGTCCCGCGTCGGGGGGAGCGGAGAGCTCCAGCTCCCCTCCCCGGGGTCCCGGCCCGCGCCTGGGCCGCCGGTAACGGCTAATGGCTGCCGCCTGTGCTCTGCCCGCAGGCAGGTCTGTGGCCACCGCCGAGGATGGACATCAGGCCGAACCACACCATCTACATCAACAACATCAACGACAAGATTAAGAAAGAAGGTATCGGTGTCCGTGACCCGCCTTTCACGGCGGGGGCTCCCGCACCGGGAGCACGCTCTCTCACGCAGTGTAACGCGCCGGGGCCTCGGGGACTGCCGGAGCTCCCCGAAGCGTCGCCCGGATGGTGGCCGCGCACCGAGCCCTCGGCACACAGCTGCTTGGGATAGAGCAGCAACAGCTGGAGGCAACAAGCGTAGCGCAACGGCGAAGTCTTCTTGTAAGCCGGGGCCCGTGTTTGTAAGGATTGCCTCGCTACTGTAGTTCTGTAGCTAACTCCTTACGTTAGGTTAGCTTGTCAGTGAATAACTAACGATAGCAGTAATGAGCATATCAATGGCACGCGTTTCGGTGGTCTGCAGTCCCCTCACTGAAATGTGGAAGCATCTGTGTGCTCCTCCTTTGTTTTGGTACCATGCAAAAGAGGTGAGCGTGGCATGAGCTAGCCTGCTTTGCATCTTTCTGCTGGAGACACTGCCTTGCAGTCACTGCAGCCCTCTGTAGAGACAGGTGACTGCATGCTGAGGCATTTTAGCTCCTCGCAGTGTTCTAAAAAAAAATATATCTTGCCCTTATCTCGCTGTGTATTCAATGTCTGCATCAAACCATCCACTTAAGACTTATGCTTAGCTTGTAATTCAAAATGATCAAGGTAATTTATTTGTTACTGTTTCTAAACTGAGTGGCTGGATCAGACTAGCTCTAAAATATTTCTTCAGGATGCTTCAGAGATGGATCTGAAAGTGGAAACAGCTTTGCTGAGAAGTTATTTATTTACTTGTCAAGATGGTTCTACTGCATAAATTTAACCTGAGGCTTTGTGTGTAGCATCTTAAGTGCCTTATAAACTAGTAAGTCTCCATTATGAAATTGCACGGTTATAATTTTTAAACGTAGGATTTCAAATTACCTGTAAAGCTTTAAAATGTGATATTTTTTTTTAAATACAGATTTTGAATTTATTTTTAAGGAAAGTGCTTTGATAAGAAAAAGTATAAAAGTTTAAAAAAGTATAGCTCTGCAGTTAGTCAAGAGTAGCTGGAGAAAGTGACAGTGGGCTGGTGTTATCAAGCCTCAACAGCAGTAAACAAGAGGCAGCGCTCTCATGTTGCTGAAATGCTTCAAGTTAGTTAATCATGCAATACAGAGGATTTATTTAGCTTGATTGGATGAATTTAGGGTTTAATTTGGCGTGTAGTCAGGTGATTTCCACTGCTCTGTTACCCCCACAGGAAAGAAGTTTTTTCTCACATTGAACTGGAACTTCCTGTGTTCCAACTTGAGCCCATTGCCCCTTGTCCTGTCATTGGGCACTATTGAAAAGAGCCCAGTCCCATCATCTGACACGCACCCTTTAGATATTTATAGGTATTGATGAAATCCCCCCATAGTCTTCTCTTCTCCAGGCTAAACAAACCCAGGTCTCTCAGCCTTTCCTCGTATGGGAGATGCCCCAGTCCCCTGATCATCTTTGTAGCTCTCCACTGAACTTGCTCAAGCAGTTCCACGTCCTCCTTAAACTGGGGGGCCCAAAACCAGACACAGTACTCCAGATGGGGTCTCACTAGGGCAGAGTAGAGGGGGAGGATAACCTCTCTCAACCTACTGGCCACACTCCTTTTAATGCAGCCCAGGATACCATTGGCCTTCTTGGCCACAAGGGCACATTGTTGGCTCATGGTCAGCTTGCTGTCCACCAGCACTCCCACGTCCTTCTCAATAGAGCCACTTTCCAGTAGTTCAGCCCTCAACCTGTACTGGTGCATGGGGCTGTTCCTCCCCAGGTGCAGGACCTTGCACTTGCTTTTGTTGAATTTCATCAGGTTCCCCTTGGCCCAGCTCTCCAGCCTGTCCAGGTCTCACTGGATGGCAGCACAGCCTGCTGGTGTATCAGCCATTCCTCCCGGCTTGGTATTGTCAGTGAACTTGCTGAGGGTATGCTTTGTCCCTTCCCCAGCACAGACCCCTGGGGAACACCACTATCCTTGCATAATTTTTACTCCCTTAAAATGGATGGCGGTACAGCTTTTTCACTAGCTGAATACTTGAGGTGTGAAACTTAAGCGTTATACACCAACTTACAAAAACTGGGCAAATAAACTTGTACTCATGCAACAGTTTTGACTAAAGTCATATAAGGTATCACTCTGTGAGCTAAAGCTGTCAAAACTGTTGTCCCTGAAGTGGACATTTGCATGTAACCTGTTATAATCTATTTTTTCCTATTGTCAACAGAACTGAAGAGGTCACTGTATGCGTTATTCTCACAGTTTGGCCATGTGGTTGACATTGTGGCTTTAAAGACTATGAAGATGAGAGGACAGGCTTTTGTTATATTTAAAGAACTTGGATCATCTACCAATGCTTTGAGACAACTACAAGGCTTTCCATTTTATGGGAAACCAATGGTAAGTTGTTTTATTAGCTTTTTAAAGAAAAGAAAATTGCCATGGTACCGTACAGTGGCTTGGTATTTGCACCTTGTGAACTAACTATCATGTGTACTTGTAATTGTGCTTTTAATCAGTTGCATCACATCTTGATGAGTATATGTATTTATGTATGCTAGAGGGATATTGGAGAGACTGTAGCTAAAGCACACACAGATGTTGAACTTACCACTTAAGAAACCTAAGTGGTGGCTTTCTATGCTCGATTAAAGTTTTTCAGATCTTAAATAAGTCCATTTTATTCATGTGTTCTTTGAACTGATTAAATTAATTGTGTAATGTTATTGAAATTAGGTGCCTGCAGTTAATTTACCTAGAGTAACCTTAATTACTATTATATTTGTAACAAATAGCTAGAATATGATGCTTCCTTTTTGAGGTAACAGTGAGTAGGGTGAAGATTTTTGCAGTTTTACTTCCCAGAAATCAACAGATGTGACCAGTGATTTATTTTTTACATTGATGGCCAGTTCTGCTTGTGCATGCATCAGATCACCAAGGCAAATCACTGAATTCAGTATAACTTCCGTGAAGCAAATAACACTGCTGGTTGATAGAATGTGATTTAATCACATACTCCATAACATGCAGAATAGCACAATTGACATGTTGTTGGCTGCTTGGAAAATTAGGCATCTCTTAATTCAGCAACTATTTGTGAGGCGTAAAGGTACATGCAAATTGCCCACTTGACTCCAGTGATGGATGGATATATTAATAGTGGCTTTCAGCATTAAGGAGAGCACAGACAGTTGTGTTGCTGAGCCACAAGTTTTTTTCATTAACATTTTTAGATTCTCTAATGAAATCATTAACAAGGAATTGTGCAAGCTCAGTTCTGTCACCCTTTCAGAGTTTTGTTCTCAGTAAAACTCAAGAGGAACTAAAACGATTAAGGCTTCATAAGCTTTCAGGTGTACTTCCCTCTTTGAATATTGCCTGTAGCACGCATACTCTATCTAAGCACTAAACAAAAGCATTTTAAAAAAAATCTTAAACTGCTGTGTAATTTTGTATGGAGGTAGTCTCTGATAGTGAAAGCTACAGGACTCTGTGTGTATGATGTTGCACACCTCTATACTGATAGTTGAATCTGCTTACCTCCCCAATTAGTACATCGGGCAGCCTTTGTCAGAAAACCAGCGCCATTGTGCTGCTGACACGATTTATTGAATCTGGTTTGGGTTAAGGCAGATGGCTGCCTTCCTATTTAAGAATTCAGAGTTTTGCTGAACTCAATTTTCTGCAGATTCCTGAGGAATCACTGTATGATTCTAATTCCCCTTAAAATGGGGTTAAAAAAATCCTCTCAGATTTTTTAAAGAAGGTAGTGCCAATTTTCTCAAATGTTCTTATATTGCTTTGTACATCTGTTACCTTGACAGATGTTAAAAAGACGCTGTTAGATTAATAGAGTTCCAATTTCAATGGGTTAAAATTAGTAATATCCATCTTAGGTGTTGTTTTTTAGAGTTCCATAGTTGTGCTCAGAATTAAGAAGATTAGATACTCTGTAAGCATACCTACAGTTTATAACAGTATTTTTAATGTAGGAAGTAAAAAAATGTGTAAATGCACAGTCCAACACAGTGAAAGTGGTGCAAGATGTTCAGTATTATTAACTGCAAAATGTGCTTTTTTTTTCCCCTTTTAAAAAGCGTATTCAGTATGCAAAAACAGACTCTGATATCATCTCTAAAATGCGTGGTACTTTTGCCGATAAGGAAAAAAGGAAGGAAAAGAAGAAGGCCAAATCTCTGGAGCAGTCAGCAAATGCAGCAAATAAAAAGGTTATCCAGGTAGGCTGCTTCTCTGTTCAGAAAAGAAAAACCAAACACACACAAAAGTTTTTTAGGGTGTTTTTTGTGGTGGGGCCTTTTTTTTTTTGATGAAGTATTGCCTTTTGGTACTTCTCAATTCCCTAAATTGTGGTCTGTTAATATCTACTGCTCTTGAGTACTCCCTAGAAGTTGCAGGAGAGGGGGCTGATCGAATAGTCCTTGCTGTTCCTTCCTCCCCTGCTGCTTTCTTATTACCAGATGGAAGCAAAGATATAGGGCAAAGGCACAATAAACCAAAAAAGAAACTAACCACTTTTTAACAGGGAAAAGAAGAAGGGGTATGTGCTCATCTCTAATGCAAGCTTCAAGTGCTTAACCACCTTTTCCCTTTGGCGTTTTAATGCCCTATTTGGTCTGTAAGCACTGAAGAATGGCAAACAGGAACATTTACAGGTACATGAAAGGGAGTTGGCTTGCAGTGCATCTCCATTAAGGGTTAGTCTGGCCCAAACTAACAACATCTAGTAATTTCTGTGCTGAAGTACAGCAGAAAACACCAAGGCACAGAGTTTGAATATTGTGTTATTTAACTATACTTCCTGCTAAGGAACAAATTGATATCAAGGAGAGATAAGAGTGTTCATAGAAAGCAACATTTTTTAGGAAGAACATTCCGATTTCTCAGGATTTATTAAAAAATCAATTGTTATATACAAATCTCTTAGCAAGAAAAATTGCTGCTACCTACAATGGTAACAGCTTTAGTTATCCTTTGCTAAACTGGAGTCCTTGGTGGAAACACCTGGTTTTCGCCGATGTCCCCTGTCTGGGCCTTCATTTTCAAAACTACTTCCTTTGGTGTATTAAACTGAATTTTATAACGTGGGGAAATAGTGATTTACAGTATCTGCGACTGATCAGATACTACTGATGTTTTCTCTTCGATTGTCTGGTTTTGGAGTTCAGCGAAATTAACATTTCCCTTCAGGAGGTATCTCATAAACAACAAATGTTCCTTGGATTGTAGCATTAAAAAACCCTTAACATACAGGAACACAGTGATGTGTGTTTATGTATTTCAAACAGAACACCTTTGTAAAACTATTTTGTACTTATTTACTAGGGAGCAACACAAAATTCAGCCAATGCCCCAGGGACTGCAGCACAGAATCAGCAGGTAATGCTGTTTTTTTTTCGTGACTGAAAGCACTAATGTTTAAAATTATTCTCTCTGAATAATGACTTGTTACACATGGAAACTTGAGGATATGTTTTACAGCCTCCTTTTGGTTCTGTGAGACATTTGTCTAACAGCTAAATCCCAGTAAACAAACAAATTCCACTTTTACTATATCTGGTTGACAGGAAATTAAAATCTGCAGTTTCTCATTATTCACAGAAAACTGGTATTAAGAAATCTTACTTGGTTCTTAAATTTAGACTGTGCTGAGGTTCAGTTGAAGGATTCTTAATTTTCTTTTTTATTGTTGATAAATCTACTTTAACTTATTTTGTTCTAGTAGTAGAAAAGGAGAAAGACAGACTACACAGGATGCCAGAATATCTGCCTAAAAGCTTCCTTTCAGGAGTTTGGGGGTCCTCTGCTCACTTTTTCTTTTTTCTCATAAGTGTCCTTTGGAAAATAAGATTGTGTGGAGACATAGCAACAACTCTCTACACTTCACTCATCTTGTCCACTCAGTAATCTTCTCAATGATTCATGTGTGTTAGAAGTGGAGGTACTAAACAGCCAGGATTTGCAGGAGGGCAAATACTACAGAAGCATATCTTTGTCTGCCCTGCATCTCCTTCATGAGTGCTGTCATTTAGAATTGCCTACATAATCCACAGGGAAAAATGTCTTGCTCCCAGCCTGGTTTTTCTTACTGTACCTTGTTACAAATGATACCTGAATGTGTACATTAGTTTGCATTGAAGCACAACACTGAGTATTTGGGTATTTGTCTGAACTTCAGAAGTTTATTTTCTAATGGCACTGCCTGGAATATTTCCATCAGCTGACAGAAATTACCCTGCTGAGGCATTAACTTACTTGGCACCATTATCAGGACGTTTGAAGTTGTGGGGTCCGGTTTCTTTTATTTTTGTAATCTCCTTGATGACATAGGGAGATTCCAGCCTGCAGTCCAGTGTCAGCAAACTGACACACTCAGCCTTGTGTCTTGTGGGTTGCTACAAATTCATATTAGCAGGCAAATCTGGTAAATACTCTAAAGCTTTAAATCCAATGGGGTTTCTAATTAATAAATTTGAGTAGAGCTCTGTAGTAAAACCATGGGGGCTTTGTGGGTTTCAGTTGCCCAAAGATCTTCAGTATTTTGGTACTACTGCAGATGAACAGGGTATTTATCTTGGCCTCCCGCTGCTCTTCTGGAAGGATGTGAGTCTTCAGTAGGTTCTTCCACTGCCATACAGGTGTCTTGGACAGCACTACAGCCAGAACTTGACCACCTGGCTCCCACCCTGGCAGGGCTGAGAATACTAATACTGCACTATCACCTGTTGAGTTAAATATGATACCTAAGACAATATGTTATGTGATTTTTTTGTGGAAATTAATATATCCTTGTAAAAGAACCAAGGGGCTCTCTCTGCATATAGCATGAAGGTATACTGAAGTCCAGCTAGCAGTGTTATGAGCAAAACTAAGGATATGAGTCTTCGTTCAAATAATCATGCAGACAGATGCAGAGGAGCAGATAGCTGTGTATAATCTTCTGAGCTTTGATCTTCTGTTGCAGGTGCCTGATAACCCACCAAACTATATCCTTTTCCTTAATAACTTGCCTGAGGAAACAAATGAGATGATGCTGTCCATGTTATTCAATCAGTAAGTTTTGAATAGAAGGGACTTCTCCACTGAATTCTTCTGTTACCCGTATGCTTTTTCTCAGTTGGCAAGCTGACATTTTAGAAATGGGTTTCTCTGTAGGTATTTCAGTTCTTTGTCTTACTGCCAAGATTACACATATCAGTTCTAATGACTTGGTGCAGAAAGCAAATCTGATTTTTTTTTTTCAAAGCTGGTTTTGATTGTGTGATTTATTTACTATTAATCTGCACTGGATTTAAGTGGGTGAATGTAATATTAAAGACTTTATGACAGCAGGAGCAGTTTTAAAACTAGCTTAAGTTGCTTCTGTATGTGCAGAAGACTGATTAAATTGCTTCCACATAATAATCCTTAATGGAGGCATGATGCTACGGGTTGGACATGTAAAACCCTTCAATTTCAATCTTCTTTAGTAGTAACTGTTACACTAGGTAGACGCTTATTATAAGGTCTTATGGCTACTGAAGAGAGATGTATTATCATACTAGGAAATATTATCTGACTCTTTCACCTTAATTTAAAGGTTTCCTGGATTTAAAGAAGTACGCTTAGTGCCTGGGCGCCATGACATTGCATTTGTGGAGTTTGAAAATGAGAATCAAGCAGGAGCTGCTCGAGATGCTCTCCAAGGATTTAAGATTACTCCATCTCATGCCATGAAAATCACTTATGCGAAGAAATAATGGGATGCTCCTATAAAGGACTTCTGTGGATAGTTGGATTTTTAATGTGATGATACTTTGATCAGCTAGCATGTTTGCTGTTCTCTATGGGAAACTTAAGACTTGTGTAAAATTACCACAGCAGCCAGGACAGACATGAAATTTCCATGGATCTACTGGATAGTAAATCTTTGTGTTGAAATACTAATTTTTATAAAATTCAGTTTATGCTGTTTTCAAGCCATGTTTTTTCTTGAATATGTCTTCTTATGGATCTGTTCGGCAGGGCTTATTCAGTGTATTGGTTTCACTACTTTTAAGTTGACACTCATTTCTCAGAAGTGAGTGCTGGAAAAATAGCTGTCTTTCCAGGGTAAAAAGCGTAAGCAGGAATGCTAAATGTCAGCATAATCAGAATAAATGCAACACTCAGTCTTGAGCCTCACCATCAAGAGGACTGCTGCTTTTCAGCAAGAATAATTTTGTCACTTAAGAGAAAAAAACTTATCGTTAATGGGTTTTTTTTACCAGGTATGAGTAGAAATTGATTACAATTTGACAGCACTGTTGTTCAACTTGGTTTTGTCTTTATAATGATGGCTGATAGTAGAAGCAGGTCCACAGAAGAAACAAAAATTATGTGTTGTCTTCTCTTCTGCTCTTTCCAGCCCTATTACCAGTGATTTTAATAAACAGTTTAGGAAGAGCTTTCTGGCTCTTTACAAAGACAATGCAGATGAGCCTGATGGTCTAGTTTTAGGCAGGTTTTTCTAAAATACATGTCCTAATGCTTCCAAGTTTGTTGGTTTGGGGGTTTTTTTCCCCCTCCATTTGTCAGAAACCTTTTAAGGTCTTGTGTGACTTGGAATACAATGTATGCAGTGAAGTCATCAAATGTAGTATTGTGAGTTTTAACTGTTCTAAATATTTGGGTGCAAAAAATCACTTCAAAAGCTGAAGTATTTTGTTCAGGTGGTGGAAGACCTAAAAAGATATTTTAGGTTAAAATAATAATGACATTTGCTTAAAATGTGGTGAATCTTGCAGTAGCTGTTGCATGCTGTTGGCTAGGAGGATTGCAATCAGACCCTTGAAGATTAATGTTTGAGAGGAAGCTGTTGCACAGTGCTTGTCATGTTGCACCGTTCCTTGCTTATCGAACACACTCTCTGTGAGGCCTCTAACTGTCCTTTCAGACAAAGAAGACATGGAATAGAGTTAGCATGGTTTCCTTTAGAAGTAGTTCAGGTAAGTATTAGGGTAGCTGATGTTTAGGCAAGAAGCTACAAGGAAGACTCTGTTCCATTGTAGCTACACTGGAAGTGTTGAGGTTTTTTCTGTTTCCACAGTGATTTAGTCAGTGGGGACAGGAGGAAGGATGCTGGAGGCCATAGCCTTTCCTCTATGTCTGTGGCTCAGTGTAGCCCCTTCCTGTGTTGCCTGGGCTCAGCAGTAGCTGCAGAGCATCTTGTTTCCCCCAGTTTGCGTTCTGAAACATCTTAAACTTAACTTGAAACTGGTCTTTGGGCAAAGTGCTGCACCTTCAGGAAAGTATGGTTGATTTTTTTATTTTTATAAAATCTTGGTGTACTACTTAGTATGTTGTATATGGTAGTTCTGGCATGTCCAATTATTTTCTGAGCAAGTGCTATGTTTCAATGCACCTGTAAGCATAAAACTAGCTACATAGATCACCATTTTTGCATGAGACCTGAAAAATTTTTCATCTCCCAGAGTACATGGCAAGATGATGCCCCTTCCAGTGTCATCTCGGTTACTGTCATATCTTGTCAGTATCGTCCATCAGTTTCACTTCTGTGCCTGGTAAAATTATGGAGAAGATTATTCTGGGAGTTTTTGAAAAACACCTGAAAGGCAACACAGTCATTGGTCCCAGCCAGCACAGGTTCACGAGGGGAAAGTCCTGCCTAACAAATTTGATTTCCTTCTATGACAAGGTTGCCCACCTAGTTGACCAAGGGAAGCCAGTCGATGTGATCTTTTTGGATTTCAGTAAAGCTTTCAATACTGTCTCTCACAGTATCCTCCTGGACAAAATGTCCAGCATACAGCTGGATAAACACATAATGCAGTGGGTGAGCAGTTGGCTGATGGGTCAGGCTCAGTGGGGTTACCTCGGGCTGGTGGCCAGTCCCTAGTGGGGTTCTGCACGGATCCATCTTGGGGCCAGTACTCCTTAATCTCTTTGTTAATGACTTGGATGCAGGACTTGAAAGAGTATTAAGTTTGGTGATGACACTCTCAAGGGCAGAGAGGCCATGCAGAGGGATCTGGACAGACTGGAAGTTTAACAAGGGCAAGTGCTGGGTTTTACAGCCTTGGATGTACATACAGACTGGGGAACAAGAGGCTGGAGAGCAGCTCTGCAGAGGAGGGACCTGGGGGTTCTGGTTGATGACAAGTTTAACATAAGCTAACAGTGCCCTGGCAGCCAAGAGGGCCACCTGTGTCCTGGCGTGCATCAAGCACTGCACTGCAGCTGGGCAAGGGAGGGGATTGTCCTGCCTTGCTCTGCACTGGTGCAGCCTCACGTCGAGTACTGTGTGTAGTTTTGAGTGGCACAGTACATTAAGGATATAAAGCTGCTAGAGAGTGTCCAGAGGAGGGCCACAAAGTTGGTGCAAGGGTTTAGAGGAGAAACCATATGAGGAGCAGCTGAAGCCACTTGCTTTGCTCAGCCTAGAGAAGAGGAGACTGAGGGGAGACCTCATTGTGGTCTGCAGCTTCCTCACAAGGGGTGGAGGGGCAGGTGTTGATCTCTCTGGTGACCAATGACCGTACCGGAGGGAATGGCAGCAAGCTGTGCCAGGGGAGGTTTAGGTTGGGTATTAGGAAAAGGTTCTTCCCCCAGAGAGTGGTGGAGCACTGGAACAGGCTCCCCAGGGAGGTAGTCATGGCGCCAAGCCTGGAGATATTCACGAATCATTTGGACAACGCCCTTGGAGACATGGTGTGAATTCGGGGTTTTCCTGTGCAGGGACAAGAGTTGGACTTGATGATCCTTGTGGGTCCCTTCCAACTCAGGACATTCTATGATTCTATGACCTCCATATATGCATTTTTTCATTCCTTTTAGTGATTTGTTATTTCACAAGTACTCTAATGCTTGCAAGTGAAAATTGTTTCAGTGTGCCTGTAAGGGAGCAAAAGCGACTTACGTTATTCTGTCACGAACCTTATATTTTTCCTTCTGCAGTCATAATTTTATATGTATTACTTATGCTGTCCTTGCATCCTACTAGTCTGCATACATGAGACTACCACTGCATACCACTGCTCCTCACCTTTATTCACTTTGAAGGGTTCGTGTGGAGCTGCCTGAGAAGGAAGTTAGACACCACATACAGGAGGTTGGAGGAGGGAGTAATGGGCTGGAAGATCAGAGGAGAATGTGGTGAAGTCAGCTGTAATAGGAGGTGGTGCTAGAAACTGCAGGAGGCTTTCTTTAAAAGAGTGTGGGATTTGGATGACAGTTGACAGCTTCCTCTGTTCTGCTTGTTGACTGAAAGCTGGTACATCCAGCAGCTCTTCAGGTATGCTGGTGAATCAGGTAGTGCCAGGTCTCTGGAGCGACATTTTAGGAATCCCCAAACTGGCTCTTGGTCACTTTTAAGGACTGATCCAGACCAGCCTTCTGTAGCCTGACAGCTGTGATGTGAATCACTTGCAGGGCAGTAACTCCGGTGGTTGTTCCTTTTGTGTGTGTGCGCGTCTATTTTAATTAAGATACTCCCTAAAAGTCTTGCAAGGACAAGATTTTGGGAAGTTGGATGAATTCTGAAAGTCCTCTCCAAGGCATAAAGAGGACCTTTACAGTCAGCCTGTGGCACTGCATGCTGTTCAGCGTCTTGCATCTGCAAACTCTCAACAGAGTTCAGCTGTGTAAATAAAAGTTAATTGGTCACTGTCCTGGCAGTGTAACCTGCATGTTTGTGCCTCCCTGTGGAAGGGATCTCACCTGTACAAGTATGTGGTGCTTGAACTTCTAGACTTCAGATTTAAATTGCTGACTTACAAAGCCTTTTTACTGTTTCAACTCCCAAATGGTTTGTTTACATTTGCATCCATGTGTTAGGGTCCTAGAGGGTCCTTTCCGCAGACGGTAACAGGGAAATCTCTGCTGCTGAGGGTTTATGGTCCAGGGAAGATTACACTTGTCAGCGAGCATTTCGGAAAATGAAGGACTTGAGGATTTGTAAGGATGTAATTTCCTTTGCTGCTTACCAGGGTCTGACTTAATTTTATGTTCTCAAACTTTGCTTGAGGTGAGATTAAGACTATGGACAACTACAGGAAGGCTTAAAACATTTCAATAGTAAGTTTCTGATTGAAATGTTTTAATGTAGACTGGTTTTGGGAAGGGATTCCATTTCGTGAGTGGACCCTGAGGTCTTCCTCCTGCCTGGAGCTCCTCTGGTAGGGTGGAATGTAGCCCTGATCCCTTCCCACTGGCTCAACATGTTTGTCCAGGTGTCTGCCTTTTCCATAAAAGGCAGGGGTCGCTGGACTCAACCCACATTCAACAAGCGCTGCAGCAAAGAAAAATGACACAACGTGTTTATTTGGTTGTTTTACTTTTGTGTCTTAGATTAATGTGTCCTCTGGTAACTGGAATTTTTATGGACAAGCTTGCCAGCAAGAAGCAGTGTGCTGATGACAACTGTGTCTGTAAGTAATTTTACTTTAATTTTGAGGACAAAATAGTCTCAGAAATGACTGCAGTTTGGATGCAGTAGTGTGAGGGAAAACTACTTATTTAGGTCTGTTATATTTGTGTTGGCTTGTCACCTTTAAAAGCAGAGTGGGAGGGTTTGTGTAGAATGTCACATGTAGTTTTACTACAAAAAGGGTTTCATAAAGGACGTTTTGCACTCAAGTGGAAGGTAGGTGTAGAGAGGATTTTAACTTCCACTATGATGAAATGGCGTGTTCTTAAGCTGTTACTTTGCTCACTGGAGAACAGAATAATTAGCAGAACAAATTCGTGAAGGCCCTTTTAAATTTCAGGATAACCTACTTTTATCTGTAGAACTAGTTTCACATGTGTGCATATAAGCACACATGTATTTATATTTCTCTCTCTAAAAGTATATATGTATTTAAATTCATCCACCTCATTCTTTTTTTTTTCCTAGACACCATTTCCCTTGCCAGAGCAGAAGAGGATTATGATGCTCCAGACTGCAGATTCATTAATATTAAAAAAGGGCAGTTGATTTATGTTTACTCAAAACTGGTAAAAGAAAAAGACTCTGGAGAATTCTGGGCTGGAAGTGTAAGAGGAGATTCTTGTGTATATGAGCAAACCAGAAGTAGATTAACATGCGTTTCTGTCAAGAAGTGGACGTTTTAGGATGGGTTTTAAAGCAGCAACTTAGTTTTCAAAGTGAATGTTTAAACTTAAACTGATTGAGAAGTATTGAGGGATTTAATTTTTTTTAATGACATATCTTCAGTAACTATATGGTAATAATGAACTGAACCATAACAGAAAGGCTTACCAGTTCTTTTCTGTGGCTGTTTGGTGAAACTATAGAGGAGAAAGCTTTTATCACAGTTGGTCATAAAACTCTGAAATTTAAGGGAAGCAAGGGTAAATATTAGCTGCATTTATAAAAAAAAAATCCAGATAAACTATAGGTACTATTAATTTACTCCAAAACATGTATGCCTGTATCAGAGCTTCTGTTAATGGTTCATTTCACGTACCAGCTAATTGGAAACTAGGAAATCTAAAATCAGAGTAAGAAGCACTATTAGTAACTGCTTTTGACTAAATTATGAACTAGCTAAAACCAGATGAGACTGTTTTAAGGTACCTAATTATCCATCTTCTTCCTTGAAGGTTTATGGAGAACAGTATGAAGACCATATGGGGACAGTGGGTTATTTTCCTAGCAGTTTAGTCTCAGAACAACATGTTTATCAAGAAGCAAATAAGACTGTTCCTACAACGGTAAGGAATTTGCAGAAGCCCAGCTGGCTACATAATTATAGTTGGCTGTGTAATGCTAATTTGCTATAAAAACAAATCATAATTGTGGCAGTTGATTGTAGCATATCACAGATGCTTAGGGATCCAATCTTTAGGCCTTTACAGGCAAATAACCTCAATAAATTCTGAACATACGTTCTGATATTGCAGACATTGCAAGTGCTGCATTAAGGGTTCAATCCTATTAGAGTTCCTATTGATTTGAATAGTATTCCTGCAAGGCCGCAGAAGTTTTACCCAAACCATTTGCCATGTGTTGCAAGAAGCTTGCCTTTTTAGAGTCTAGATATTGCACTGCGTGCTTCAGTGAATGTACAAGTGAGCTTTCTATTAATTGTGTATATAGATGGACACTGTCATACAGAACTTCCAATTTACTGAAAGCATGCTTACTTCCTCACAACAAAGTTACTGGTACATCAAAAAGCTGAATTGAAAAGCTATTGGAAACACATTAGTGTTCTGTGAGTAAGCAGGCTGTATTTCTGAAAGGGTGATTGTCCCTGATTATGTACAGTAGTGTCTCATACATCAGAAAATTCATAATTTTACTGAAGATCGGAAACACTTCACAGAGGTGTAGAAGACAAGGGTCCTTTCTCAGATGGTTTGGCTTACAATTAATGCATACTAGTAGCTTATTTTCATGATTAAAACAAGTTGAGTGGTAGGTTTCCAGGAATTATCTTCATCGATATTGAATATTTAGCTATCTATGCCATTTTGCAGCATATGGCAAAATATGATTAGTGTGTCAATCTTGAAATTGTATATGGAGTCTTTAAGCTTAAGTCCAGATTACTAGATGGGTTTCATTAACACAGAGGAGATAAGTGAAAGGAAGGGGTTTTTTTTTCATGGTAATAGTCGCTAAGATTTGCATTATGTGTCAGACAAGTTTTATTTGAGGAAATGCGCATCTCATAAGCAATTGCTTTTCTTGACACTACATTAGGTTATTCTGAATGTGGCCCAGAAGCACTGCAGCAATTAATTAGTCACAGAACATGAAAGAATGACTAAAATATGTTTCTAAGCTCTCAACAATATGACAGCCATTCTGCTTGCATGGCCAGCTGAAGCAGAAGCAGAGGTAGGTTAAAGTGATGTTTTAGCCTGCAGGCAGACTCAGGGTCCAGAATGGGCTGTTGTCAGGCTACAATGCAGAACTTTAATTGGACCGTAGTTTTCTTTCACACAACTAACAACGCAGACTTCAACAGTCATTTCACCCTTACTTCACATTCTTGCTATGTAGGAACTTTGCAATGAAAAGCAAGGGCAGGGCGATACAGATAGTTCTTTTCCTTGTTCTGTTGCTCCCAGTCATACATTGCAAATATGACCTTAAGGATCTGACTCTAAGTTCACATTTAAAACAGTCTACAGCCCATCTTGACCAATCTGTGTATGGGCATGCTGCAGAAATATCCCTTAAAGGTGCTGTTTTATGCAGAGCTAGTGTTGTGCACCACCATACTGCCTTTAATGCCACCAGCCTTCCATCTGCAAGTCAGAAGCCGTTATCTTGCTCACAGCTCTGTAACCTTCTTCCACACCGCTGGCAATGTTTTTGCCTTCTTTTCCTGGCCTTGCACCTGCAAAGCCCAATATTGGTGTTACGATGGGTTCATCCTGGGAAGGGGTTGCCATTTATCTTAGGGGACCTGATGATGCTCAAAGCCTAATGGTTAATCAGCATGCAGCATCTGCCCCTGATCAAAGCACCGGGTAGCACAGACAAATGGCTTTGTGTGGAGGAGCAACTGATAGGGAACTTGATGGGGAAAAATGTTGGGGGGGGCATCTGCTGCGTTGGAGTAAAGCATGAAAGAGGACATCAGCCTGGGGGCCTCTGGGTCTCTGACCCTCCTTCTGATTTCCTCCCCCCTCCCCCCCAAAGTAACCTTCAGTGTTGGGAGTCAATGTATGCCATCAGCTACCGACCCTGCTAGTAAATGTTTCAGCCTGTGAACTTCTCTCAGCATCCTTTTGTGCAGCACTGGGTAATCCATACCTGTTTGTTGCTGTTCAAGCAATAAATCTTAGGAAATATTTTTTTCCCCAGTGCTGTTACTTCTGAACCATTGAATCACACTTAATACAACAGGCTCAATACAATATACTGCGTGTACTACAAAGCAGTGTTGAATTGCGTATCTTCCCTCAATCACTTAAAATTGGTCATTTGCTGGCTAAAATGAGAGTACTTTCATTACCAGTAAGCATCTGTTCCGAAACAGCTCCCTGTCTTCTGCTTCCAGTGGACAGCTATATGTGATATGCTGGTCTAATGTAAATGTTGTACAGTTTGAGCACCACAGTGTGACAATTCCCTGCAGCAGAATTGAGATCTACATAGCTATACAAGATAATAGCACAAAGTTAGATGAAAGCAATATGGTATGGAAGTCTAATACTGGCATTTATATTTTAGTCACATTTCTCTGTAGCAAGTGTATCGCATAGCCTCAGTCTGTGTAAGGCATCTTTTTCACGTGTGATTAGGAACTCTTTAAGGATAAAGGGTTACACATGGCTAATAAATCCAGGTATGGATGTGGGAATACAAAACAAAAAAGGGGAGATAAAGTGATCATTTGAAATGAAGAGAGAAGGTGGAATTGCCTAAATCGCTTTAAAAATTTGTGTCAGGAACAGATTATCCCAGCTATGCAAAACGAGTCAAGAGACCTTTTTCTTTTCCAGAATACTTTGAGTATATTATAGTGTATTCTGCATTTGAATCTACTCATGTATCTTTGGGGGGTGATAAAGGACAGTTAATCCTTCAGTAATCTGAAAACATCTTGCCTTTTAATTCTCTTTTTCAGGACATTGATTTTTTCTGTGAATAGCTCTGAAAGCAGTTGAGTAATTTTGGCTGCTACCAGGGGAAGCCGACAGGAGGAAACCTGGACACCCTCCCTGAACGCACAGCCCTTCCTGTTAATAGATGTTTGTGAAACAAGTAATCCTTCTTCAAGACAAGAAAGTTTTCATTTAAAGGGAGTGATTTGGGATGGGGAAATAATCTCACACAGGATTTATTCTTTAGAATTTTTACCTGCATATACTTCATTACTTGTTAATAAAGCTAATAGCCTTTGAATTGCTGTAAGTCTGTGTGGTATAAATATGCTGTGTATGGGATTAGATGCATGATTTTCACCTGCATTTTCCTGCCATAACCTTACACTATGTATTAGATATTAAAAATACCTTCCTTGGGTGAGCCATCTGTGACTCGCTGGAATAAATAGTTTTTGTTCCAAGAGCCTATCCAACAACTGAGAAATCTCCAGTAACTAAATACGGGCTTTAGCAGTGTGTTGAAAAGAGTATCTCACCCATCGTGTGTGCTGGTATGGGGCGTGTTCAAGCCGAACCTGGCTGAGGGCCATGGGCTGAAACAGGAGGATGGGCCAAGGCTGGGGCTGGTGCCTGCCCAGGACCTCCCCCAGCCTAGAGGGAGCACAGTGTCCTGCTGCTCCCCTGAGCGCTGGTACAGGGGACATTTAGTCTCTGCTCAATGCTCAAAGTGTACGAGAATTGGAGGAGGTATCCTGCTGATCCCTCTCAACAGCCGTAGTGCTAGCGCTGGGATGCCTGCTGTGTCGTGGAAGAACCTCACTCATGAAATCGGGTGAAGAAGTAGAAAACGTACGTGTGTAATTTTTTACCAACAAGCATGCTGCTGAAGCCACAGAATAGAGATGGGTACTCTGTCGCGGCAATTAAAGCCGCCTTTAAATTTAATTTAAAAAATTAAATCCGCCCCCGAGCCCCCTCTTGTGGCAGCCCGGCACCGGGCGAGGGTCCCTGCGCCTCAGCCGGCGGAGAACCTTCGGGGAGGGCGGGAGCGAGCGCCCGCCCCCCAGCGTGGCAGCCAATAGGAATCGGGCATTCCCTGCCCCCCTCGTGACCCCGACTCGCGCAGGTACCCGGGAGGAGGAAAGGGCCGTCCCCGCGGGACACCATGACAAAACATTCTAGGACCAGTAGTACTTGCATTCGTCAAAGTCCTCTGGCAGGGTTGTCTGTGAACAAAGTTACTTTTTAACCAACAAAGTGTAATTTTTTTTTAGCGGGATCGTTCCAACTGAGCACAGCTTTCCAAGGTGAGGTGTTGCAATTGTACACGTTCATTTTAGATAGTCTTTATGGAAATGCATCCTATATATGGTCACAAGTTAGAAGCTGCGGGTACCAGAAAATTATGCGTAGTAGTAGGTGTTTACAAACAACACACAAAATACATTAAATTGCGCTATGGTTATAATGAATGAAAATTGTGAGGTTTAGCACTTGCTATCAGAAAATACAAGTTTTTCCCCAAATCATCATCATCTCAGGTAATTGCTTACAGCTATTCATGTACACAGTTCTACATAGATGTGTAAGAGGCAGATGTAAAAGGTTTTATATACATTTCTTCACAAATAATTTCTTCCTTTTCTCTTCATCTATAGTGCAAGAGCTCCAGGGCAGGAGAATCGGACTTTCTGTGGTATAAAGCGAGACCAGTGCACTTAATTTAACCCATGTCCTTGTAAAGAAAAGGTTGCAGACAAAACTCCTGTTAGCTCCTGTTAGCTCCTTAACCAACTTCTATCAGCTATGGATACTTCAGGAGAGTTAAACAACTAAGAGGAGAACACTTTCAGTGCGGAATGCATACAGCAGGGAGTAGGTATACATATATTGTTCTTTTTGAGCTTGCATGAAGGGCAATATTTGGAGTATCAGTGAAAAACAGCCTGCTATGACTTCTTTGGCACTTACAGCAAGCCTGGGGCCGTTATGGCAGAATGTGGGCGGTATGTATTTATTTCTCTTTGCCTTTTCCCTGGCAGTCATCAGAGGCCCTGTTCTGTGGTGATCTGTTCTGTGCAGAAAATAACTCAGCAGGCTTTCAAGGGTCGTCAAAGTCTGTCTTTGCTACTTGAAAATCTAATTCTGAGGAAAGTAAGATAAGGGTTCACTTTTTGTGGTATTCATAAAGCATATGGCTGTGAAGAAGTATTGTTCTGGCAAAGCTACTTGTCTACTGAATTCATCCTCTAATGTCCAACTGTTGAATGGTTTCCAATCTAATGAAGCTTTATAGCACCTTTTGTCTGCACAATGTCATAGGCACTTATTTTACATATCCACTTTGTAAAACTGTCATTCACATGCACTGACGACCTATGCCACAATCTGAACTCTGGTAATGATAGACTAGATAAACTTATGTGACTTATCAGCAGGATCTTGTCTTGTCCAAAGGAGAATTGTGAGTTCATTCATTAGTCACTAGGGACATGATACAATGAATGCAGCAATTCCTGATCTTTATGGCCAGTGCCTCTTTGAGGGCAGGCTCTTAATTGTAAATGCTACACCGAGAAGGCCTGTTAGGTAGATTCACTTTGCAAGGGATGGTGTGTGTACTCAGAAGAGTGGAGATGTTGCAGCCTGACATGGTCTTCTCACTTTAGAGAAGATACACAGCATGCTTCAATTGTCATTCGTTCACTTGAATCAAATCATCGGTGCCTGGTTTTATTTTCAGTATGCCAATTTTCATTATCTTATCACAAGTTTCACAACCTTTGATTAACTTAAAATTGCTAAGGCCTGATTATTACAAGAGAAAAATGAGAATCTCGTGTTTTTAGAAGAAAGTCTAAGCTTCTGCCCTTTCCAAATGTAGGGAAGTGTGATGACCTTAATCTTAACAGCACTAGTGCCAAAGGTAAAAAAAACGATCCCAGACTTGTATAATGAAATTTTGGGGAAGTGGGGAAGGGAGAAATGGCAGGGGAGCACGGGATGTCTGTAGAAAACTTTTGAGTGCTTGCAGTTGGGAGTGAAGTTGACAGTTAAGATCAATTATTTTGACACTGAACACAGATCTGCTTTCTGCACTTCACATTCTTAGGTGAAGCTCATTTCAGAGCAACACAGCTTGCCATTCAGACCCCTAAGTGTTCATGCTGTAGCGTACCTAGCTGAAATAAACAGGAGCTGACTTTCAGGAGGAGAGGGGAATCAATATTATGCTAGCAAGCAGTGGAGGATGCTTTTGATTTTTCTAGTTTCTTTATTTTTCCTCTGCAGTGATTATTGTCCTTGCAGTTTCTTCCAGCTGCAATG
Organism: Phalacrocorax carbo; assembly: GCF_963921805.1. Lineage (NCBI taxonomy): Eukaryota > Metazoa > Chordata > Aves > Suliformes > Phalacrocoracidae > Phalacrocorax > Phalacrocorax carbo. The sequence goes on along the minus strand of NC_087515.1, from coordinate 42,996,551 downwards.
GGATTTGATCCTTTGGTTGCTGGTGGGAGCAGCGTTGTTTGGTGAACGCAGGGTGACATCCAGCGGCTGGCTTCTGCCTGGCCGTAGGAAGGACTGTTTAGAAGGACTGTGTAGGAAGGCCAGTTAGTAGCATCAGAGGGACACCCCACCCAGGAGGGCCCTCAGGGGTCTCCTGCCTAAAACTAAAGCAGGGTCACACTGAATCCACATCAGAGTGCTCACGGATTTGCCCAGTCTTGAAAACCTCCAAGGACCCTGAGTAATTCGTTCCTTAATTATTCTCATAGTGAAAACTACATTCTTTATCTAAAACTTGGGTTTTTTTCAGTTAATGTCCATTGTCCCTTTTCCTCCACAGAACAACTCAGTAAGATCCATGTTCTCAATAAACCCCTTGTAGTTTTGACTGAACAAGTCCAGGTCCCACAGCTTCTCCTCTCAGGGTGGGTGCCCCCCTGCCCATCTCACTGTCTCTTCACAGAAAGTGCTCAAATTGCACAGCAGCAAGCCAGGCTCCTGATTTGGCTTGTTGTTAACAATAAGGATGACAGAGTTTATGAAGGATTCACACATGCTTATCTGATTCTTACTTGTGATGGCACTAACATTTTACACGGGAGATTTTTTCCTAATTACGTACACTGCTGTAAGCATCTTGTTATCTATTCTACTAAAAATAAACATGCCTTAGGGCTTATGAAAGATGACAAGAAAGAAGTTCACTTGGGGCTTTCCTGCAATGTGTTTCTTCCACAGAAAATATGTTCTTGCCACCACAACTTTGTCATACCAATGCACTCTGTCAACAAGAGCACTGTATGTTCTTGAAGAGTGCTGGCCCTGTAGTGAGGAGACAGTATATGAGATGCCCATACCCACAGGGGGGTGGTGTTACCAGCACATCAGCCAGCTCTGTACAACAAACAGCAGGCAGATGATAGGTGCCAAGTTCCTTACAGGTTGCAGCATGAAGACTTTGGAGGAGGGTAAACAACATCCCCAGCTGCCCCTGGTGCAGGGCTAAAGAAAGGCTAATTGGAGCCTTGACTGGGATCAAGGAGAGGGGGATGAGCAGCAGCTGCTATAAAAATCACCACCTTGGTAGAGAGGGGGGAAAGTTAGCGGTTGTAAAGGCAGGCTGATGGAAGCTGGGTTGGGTGAGGATGAGAAGTGGTGACCTCTTATTTGAAATGTGGAGTCCTGTGTTGTTCTACTCTTTCTTCCCCAAGTACTTTATTTGATATTTCAGTTGGCTGTTGCAAGAAGATACCTTTCTGATATGAGTTTGAAATGTTTCATGACCTTGAGATTTAGGAATCCTTGGTATGGGGTAGCCAGGTAAGGAAAATAATAACGAGAGAATATTATTGCTAACCTTGGGGCCTGAGCTGATTCTTAAAATAATGCTTGTTATTAAACTATTCCTAGTTTATTTACTGGAAATACCTGATTTAAGCTGAAAGATAGGTTTTTTCCTTTGCTTTTCTCTGGCAAAGGAAAGATGCTTTATCTTTCATTGGCTGACACTGACCTCTCTGCAAGGTTTTCTTTCTTTACAGCCTCTAACCCCTGCTTGGTTTTTTTGAACTGGTGTGGTATGGCTGTATCACCAGCCATCAGAGGGGACTGATGGGTTTGTTGCACAAACCCATCTTCCAGGTTTAGAAATGGCTGGTTTTTTCAGGGGTGGGTGGGAAAAAAACCTACTTTGGAATGAATGAATAGTGTTATGTCAAAGCCAACCACAAGGAACAAGCGTGAGGCTGCTCAGACTAAAATTTCACTGCAAGCCCATGAAAAACAGGAGCTCAGAATATATGGTGTTGGGTAAAACTGCATGAGTATTTAGTAAAATGTTGGGTTGATGGTTGGACTTGATGATCTTGGAGGTATTTTCCAACCTTAATGATTCTATGTTTCTATAAAATATATACACTTAATACTTGAGTTTCTTAGTATTGCTTAAACAAAGGTGTGAATGTCTCTGAAGAGTGTAAAATGTGAACACTTAGTTTTGAATAAGTACACAAACTGTAAAGCTTGTCTTACATGATAGTGTGGTGAGAATGCAGCTTAAAGACAGCTCTCCTGTCTGTATTGTAACACTTGTTTTGATATACGCTATAGCAAAGCACTGCCTATGGTCAGGCTCTCAAATAGTGGCAGCGATGTTAAGATTTGTTAGAGGGTTTCACCAAATTTTTTTTTTTCCATACAGGGGGAAACTCCCATAAAAGGAGACTGGGCTCCACTACTGTATTTTTGCCACAAGAATGTGTAAAATTGCTTAACACGTGGACTAAATTTGGGGGTGTAGTACTCAGCTCTACTTGGATCTTTTTCTTTCCCTATGGTATATATCCTTTGAAGAGCAGTTTGGAAGAGAAGAGCTGCTAGTCCATCTGCTAGTGGTTGTGTTGGAGTATAGCCCACACTGGTTAGTATTCTGTTGTGAATCTACCAGATTCAGTGACGTTTTGTTGGATAAAGATTCATAGAATCAGTAAGGTTGGAAAAGACCTCTAAGACCATCAAGTCCAATTGTCAAACCAACATTACCACGTCTCCTAAACCATGCCCTCAAGTACCACGTCTACATGTCTTTTAAATACCCCCGAGGATGGTGACTCCACCATCTCTCTGGGTAGCCTGTTCCACTGCATGACTACTCTTTCAATAAATAAATTTTTCCAAATATCCAACCTAAGCCTCCTCTGATGCAGCTTGAAGCCACTTCATCTTGTTCTATTGCTAGTAACTTGGGAGAAGAGAACAACACCCACCTCACTAGGAACTCCTTTCAGGAAATTGTAGAGTGTGATAAGGTTTCCCCCCAGCCTTCTCTTCTCCAGGCTAAACAACCCCAGTACCTTCAACCTCTCCTCATAAGACCTGCTCTCCAGATCCTTCATCAGCTTCATTGCCATTCTCTGGATGCACTCCAGCAACTCCATGTCCTTCTTGTAGTGAAGGGCCCAAAACTGAACACAATATTCAAGGTGTGGCCTCACCAGTGCCAAGTACAGGGACAATATTGCTTCCCTACTCCTGCTGGCCATGCTATTCCTGATACAAGCCAGGATGTAATTGGCCTTCTTGGCCACCTGGGCACACTGCTGGCTCATGTTCAGCTGCTGTCAACCAACACCCCCAGGTCCTTTTCCTCTAGGCAGCTTTCCAGCCATTCTTTCCTCAAGCCTGTAGTGTTGCACGGGGTTGTTGTGACCCAAGTGCAGGATGTGGCCATTGGCTTTGTTAAATATCCTGTAATTGGCCTTGGCCCATTGATCCAGCCTCTGCAGAACCTTCCTACCCTCCAGCAGATCAACACTCCTACCCAAATTTGTGTCATCTCCAACTTACTAAGGGTGCACTTGATCCCCTCATCCAGATCACTGATAAAGATATTAAACAAGACTGGCCCCAAAACTGAACCCTGGGGAACACCACTCATGACTGGCCACCAAATGGATTTAGCTCCTTTCACCATTGCTCAAGTCCCAGGCAGACTTTCTGGAACCCAGAGATGGAGAAATCCCTCTGCATGCGTAATAACCTAGGGGGCTGGATATTCGGCTGTGATACAGGGAAATCCTATTTCTAATTCCTGGTGGTTGAAACTCTGACTAACTGCATTGTGAGAAACTGAACTAAGGTATTGTTTATTAAGACTTATGTTAAGCTCAATGTAAAGGTTATGCGAAGAATACCTCCCAGGCATGCTTATGCAAGATAACCATCAGATGTCCAAACTTATCGACAGAGATAGGACAAGCAACCCCATATCACCAGGAAGCAGGAAACGACCCCCTAACAACAACTGAAGCATGCGAAGAGTACCTCCACTATCTCATTGAACATGGAAGTAAAGATGTATAAAGAGAGACTGTTTGAACTGCTCAGTACGGTAGTTGGCGGAGCGCAGACTCCCCTGCCGTCCAGCGCTGTATTTGCTCATATTCTACTTGCTACAATTAATAAAATTCTAATTGGATTATGATCCATTGTGGTCTCAATTTATGACAATTTTGGTGCCGTGACTCGGATAAGGAACGGTGAGCTTCTGTCCTCCGGGGAGGCGCCCCGCGGCAATCCGCGGCCCCGTGACCGACAGCTTACCTCAACCTTACCGACGAACCTAAATTCTAGAATGATGAGCAAAGGAGAAACCGGTAAAATCCCATAAAAATTCTGTGCACGGGAGTCCGGACGAAGACGCAGGGCGCGTAAGTATATGGCGAATTTGTTCGCGGGTTTACCGTTCGGGCGGGATTGGGTTTCCTGGAATATAACGAGTGAGAGGTTCGCTATATTGAACCAGGCGAGTGCGGACCCTTAAGTACTGCGTTTCCCATCTCTCGCGAGGGACTGGGCCAGGAACAAGGGGAACGAGTGAGTGCACGCTTGTGGATATTCCAGAAGATGGGGGCGAAGGGCAGCAAGCCTTCGACTCCCATGGGAAAGGTACCCACTGTACCTAAGAATACCCCTCTGGCATATATCCTAGACAATTGGAGATATTTCCCTGGAACCCTAGGGAAAGATAAACAGAAAATGATAAAATATTGTACTAGGATATGGGGAGGGAAGAAGATTTCTAAAGATGTCGTTTGGCCAGTCTATGGGTCAGAAGAGGATTGGGTCAGACAACAATTAAACCTCTGGGTTAACAATAAAAAAAACCCCTTAACCCAGAAGAGAGTCAGTATGCGGAAGTGTGGCTAGAAAGACCGAGAGTGTCATGGTTTAGCGGCAGCTCAGCCCCACACAGTCGCTCGCTCACTCCCCCACCGGTAGATGGGGGAGAGAATCAGGAGGGTAACGCTCGTGGGTTGGGATAAGAACAGTTTAATAATTAAAATTAAAAGAAAACAACAGTAGAAATGCAATGTAAAGGAGAACAACGAGAATTAAAAGAAAACAACAGTAGAAATGCAATGTAAAGGAGAACAACGAGAATTAAAAGAAAACAACAGTAGAAATGCAATGTAAAGGAGAACAACGAGAGGCGCAAAGCCCCGGGGGGGTGGGGGGAAGGGAGGGGAGAGGGGGAACGAACTGCCGGAACAAACTGCCCGCGCCGCAGCCGTGCGCCGCCCGCCGACCCGACGCCGCGCCGCCTCCGCCCTCGCTGCAACTGCCCCCACCTCAATATATTGGTCATGGTGTCACATGGTATGGAATGAACCTGCCATTGGCCAGTCGGGGTCAGCCGCCCCCACCATGGCCCTGCCCCTCCCAGCCCCCCCCGCCACGCGGCAGAGCGCGGGAAGCTGGAAAGGTAGCCGACCCCCACAGTGAGGAGAATTAACCCCTTCTCAGCCAAAACCAGCACATTCTCCACCCCTTATTCCATACCATTTACACCATGCCCAGGTCCCATATGATGCAATACAACCATACCAACCACTTCTGAAGCAGCTCGAACCCCTTCATATGCTGCCAATATCTCTTTTTCAGTTGGAGTATAGCGGGCTTCGGACCCTCTGTATCCCCGACTCCAAAACCCTAGGGGTCGACCCCGGGTCTCCCCATGTGCTTTCTGCCAGAGGCTCCAGGTAGGGCCATTCTCCCCGGCTGCAGTGTAGAGCACATTTTTTACATCCTGTCCTGCCCGGACTGGCCCAAGAGCTACTGCATGGACTATTTCTCGTTTAATCTGTTCAAAGGCTTGTCGTTGCTCAGGGCCCCATTTGAAATCATTCTTTTTCCGGGTCACTTGATAGAGAGGGCTTACAATCAGACTGTAATTTGGAATATGCATTCTCCAAAAACCCACAACGCCCAAGAAAGCTTGTGTTTCCTTTTTGCTAGTTGGTGGAGACATGGCTGCTATTTTGTTGATCACATCCATTGGAATATGACGACGACCATCTTGCCATTTGATTCCTAAGAACTGGATTTCTCGTGCAGGTCCCTTCACCTTACTTTGTTTTATGGCAAAACCAGCTTTCAGAAGGATTTGGACTATTTTCTCTCCTTTCTCAAAAACTTCTTCCGCTGTGCTGCCCCACACAATGATGTCATCAATGTACTGAAGGTGTTCTGGAGCTTCTCCCTGTTCCAGTACAGTCTGAATCAGTCCATGGCAAATGGTAGGACTGTGTTTCCACCCCTGGGGCAGTCGATTCCAGGTATACTGGACGCCCCTCCATGTGAAAGCAAACTGTGGCCTGCACTCTGCTGCCAGAGGGATTGAGAAGAATGCATTAGCAATATCAATTGTGGCATACCACTTGGCCGCCTTTGACTCCAGTTCGTATTGAAGTTCTAGCATGTCTGGCACGGCAGCACTCAACGGTGGAGTGACTTCATTCAGGCCACGATAGTCTACTGTTAGTCTCCACTCTCCATTGGACTTCCGGACTGGCCATATGGGACTGTTAAAGGGTGAGTGGGTCTTACTGATGACTCCTTGGCTCCTCAGTTGGTGAATGAGTTTATGGATGGGGATCAGAGAGTCTCTGTTGGTGCGATATTGCCGCCGGTGCACTGTTGTGGTGGCGATTGGCACCTGTTGTTCTTTGACCTTCAGCAACCCCACCACAGAAGGGTCCTTTGAGAGACCGGGCAAGGTAGACAGCTGTTCAGTTTCCTCCGTCTCCAAGGCAGCTACACCAAAAGCCCACTTGTAACCTTTTGGGTCCTTGAAATACCCTTTCCTGAGGTAGTCTATGCCAAGGATGCACAGAGCCTCTGGGCCAGTCACAATGGGGTGCTTCTGCCACTCATTGCCAGTTAGGCTCACTTCGGCCTCCAATACAGTTAGCTCTTGGGATCCCCCTGTCACTCCAGCAATGCTGATGGGTTCTGCCCCTATATAGTTCAATGGCATTAAGGTGCACTGTGCGCCGGTGTCCACTAAAGCTTTATACTCCTGTGGGTCGGACGTGCCAGGCCATCGGATCCACACAGTCCAGTAAGCCCGGTTATCCCTTTCCTCCACCCGGCTGGAGGCAGGGCCCCTCTAGTCCTGATCATGGCAGTCACAACTCACTTCCTGCAAATGTGAATCAGGAGTCCCTCTATTACACTTAGAAATAAAATCTGCGCTTCTACTCCTCTGTCTGGGGACTTGTTCACTGGAAATTGGAGCAGCAGCTTTCCTGGAAGAGCCCCCCTGAGTGACTGTTCTTCCTTGCAGTTCATGCACTCGTGCCTGTAGGGTCGAGGTAGGCTTGCCATCCCACCTCATCATGTCCTCTCCGTGGTCACGCAGGTAGAACCATAGGGTGGCCCGTGGTGTGTATCCCCTTCTTGGAGCCAAAGGACGCTTATTCCTAACAGCTGAGACACTGCTCTGTCGAGGTGGGGAGTAGGACAGATCTTCTTTGAGTTGCTGGACCTCTTGGGATAGTTTCTCCACAGCAGAGACAAGCGAGGAAGAGATATTTGTGTCGTAATCTCGGAGTCTATCTATCACCTCTGCCACCGTTGGTGTCTCGTCATCTTTCCAGGACATCACTGCCAATGAGTTTGCATGCGAAGATGGTGCGCTCCGTACAAACTTCCGCCACATGGGTCGTGTGCACTCGGCTTCATCTGGATCTTTGGATGACCGTTGATCATCCAGGTCACCATAAATCACCTCAAACACAGCTAATTCCCTTAGATACTGGATGCCTTTCTCCATAGTTGTCCATTTTCCTGGGCGATATGTAACATCTTCTTTAAAGGGATACCTTTCCTTCACTCCAGACAGGAGTCGCCTCCAGAGGCTGAGGGCTTGTGGCTTTTTTCCTATTGCTTTGTCAACGCCCCCTTCCCCAGAAAGGGATCCCAATTGTTTGGCTTCTTTTCCCTCTAGTTCCAGGCTACTGGCCCCATTATCCCAGCATCGGAGCAGCCAGGTGGCAATGTGCTCACCTGAACGACGGCTATAATCTTTTCGCATATCTCGCAACTCGCTTAAGGACAGGGATCGGGTGGTCTCTATTTCATTTATTACTTCTCCCTCCTCTCCCCGCGATGGCCCTGGTTCTTCATCATCCCGTTCTAAACGAGTTGATGTCCGCTTCCAATATTTTGTCTTGTGTATGGGGGCAACTGATACTGGGACGGGTTTATTTTCTGAGCTAGCTCTGGTACTTGTTGTGGGGGTTTGAGTGGCTGCAGTGCCTGTCGTCCGGGCTGGATTGTCTACAGCGCCAGTCACTTTGCATTTCAATCCAGAGACATTCTCTTCCCCCTGGGGGCACTGAATGCTGTTGAGCAGGGCTCGGTATGCATGGGCCAGACCCCAGCATGTTGCAGTTATCTGTGTCTCTCTGGAGTTCCCAGCGTAACAACATACTTTCTCCAAATATTCTACTAGTTTTTTAGGATTCTGCACTTGTTCGGGGGTGAAACTCCAAAACACTGGGGGTGCCCACTGCCCTAGGTATTTGCCCATGCTATCCCACATGCCCTGCCACTCGTAACTATCAAGCCTCGGGGCAGATTTCTGGGTGATATTCTTAAGTTGCTTAGTCAAAACCAAAACAACCTGCCCAAAAACTAACAATAAGTGCACCTTAACCACCCAAGGATGTTCAAGATACAAAGACGTTGTTGTAACAAAGGCACAGACATCATAGAACAAAGTTGCAAAGGTATTATTCTGTATTTCCTCCATATAAAATCTCTCAGAGGAGGAGGTATAATTGCTAATTGCCTCAACAAGGTGGTATCCAAAGTACAGTAACGGTTTCAGCAAAAACCCCAAATACCAGATAAAGCTGAAAACGAGTGTTTGTATAACAAATCTTGTAGGCAAAACATTACTAATCACAGCAGAACACAGCAGACTCAACAAACCAACACCAATCTGTAACACCAACTGCAAAAAGGACAACATGGTGCTGTGACCAGCAGCTGTTATTATCTCCAACCCTTGAGCCCCACGTTGGGCGCCAAAAAGACTGTCGTGGTTTAGCCGGCAGCTCAGCCCCACACAGTCGCTCGCTCACTCCCCACCGGTAGATGGGGGAGAGAATCAGGAGGGTAACGCTCGTGGGTTGGGATAAGAACAGTTTAATAATTAAAATTAAAAGAAAACAACAGTAGAAATGCAATGTAAAGGAGAACAACGAGAATTAAAAGAAAACAACAGTAGAAATGCAATGTAAAGGAGAACAACGAGAATTAAAAGAAAACAACAGTAGAAATGCAATGTAAAGGAGAACAACGAGAGGCGCAAAGCTCCGGGGGGGGGAAGGGAGGGCAGAGGGGGAACGAACCGCCGGAACACACTGCCCGCGCCGCAGCCGCGCGCCGCCCGCCGACCCGACGCCGCGCCGCCTCCGCGCTGACGCTGCAACTGCCCCCACCTCAATATATTGGTCATGGTGTCACATGGTATGGAATGAACCTGCCATTGGCCAGTCGGGGTCAGCCGCCCCCACCATGGCCCTGCCCCTCCCAGCCCCCCCCGCCACGCGGCAGAGCGCGGGAAGCTGGAAAGGTAGCCGACCCCCACAGTGAGGAGAATTAACCCCTTCTCAGCCAAAACCAGCACAGAGAGCTAGACTTTATCCACTGAATGAAGTAAAAACTGAACAAAAGAAAAAGAAGGAAGAGTTAGACGAAACCCTTCTAACCCCCCCTCCTTATATTTCTCCTCCTGCTCCCGCAGCCCCTTCAGAGGTCCCCAGAGTGCCCACTCCCCCACCAGAATCGGAACAAGGGTCTCCCCCTCCTCCTAGACGCGTAACTAGGAGTCAAAAAGGGGCAGCTCAGATGTATCCTTTAAGGGAAATGCCCATGGGGGGACCCCAACCTGTGATTGGATATATTTTTGTGCCCCTAAGTTCGGCTGACCTACGAGATTTTAAAAGAACCGAGATGGGAAACCTAATTGAAGACCCACTCGGAGTGGCAGAAAGATTAGATCAATTTTTGGGACCAAACCTTTATACTTGGGATGAGATGCAATCTATCCTTGGTCAATTATTTACTACCGAGGAAAGAGATATGATTAGACGAGCAGGAATGAGACTGTGGAATGCTCAGCATGCCCAGGGACCCCAAGCAGATATTAAATGGCCACTCCAAAGACCTAATTGGGATAATCAGGATCCGGTGCATAGAACTCATATGCAGGACCTGAGAACTATAGTAATTCAAGGGATTAGAGAAGCAGTACCCCGTGGCCAGAATATCAATAAAGCATTTAATGAAATACAAAAGAAAGATGAGAGCCCTACTGAGTGGCTGGAACGACTGAGGAAAGCCCTTCAGCTGTATTCTGGGGTAAATCCAGATGACCCTTTAGGGCAAGCGCTCCTCAAAACTCAGTTTGTGGCAAAATCATGGGAAGATATCAGAAAGAAGATTGAAAAGTTAGAGGACTGGCAGAATAGAGGGTTGGATGAATTATTGAGGGAAGCTCAGAAAGTCTACGTAAGGCGGGAAGAAGAGAGCAGCAAGCGACAAGTAAAAATGATGGTAGCAGCAGTCAGAGAGGATCGCAAAGGGCGGACTGGTGAACACAGATCTGCTGGAACGAAACAAGGGAACGTGGTAGTAAAGAAGGAACAGAGATGTTGTTTTTACTGTGGAAAGAAGGGACATATAAAGACGAATTGCAGAGAAAGGATCAGGGATGAGGAAATATTAAAAACGGAATAGGAGAGTCAGGGGCTCTATATCTTAGGGGACCGGAGTCATCATGAGCCCTTGATAAAATTAAAAATAGGTCCCCATAAACAAGAGTTCACCTTTTTAGTAGACACTGGGGCTGAGAAATCGACTATTAGGCAAATACCTGAGGGATGTACAGTTTCCCCTGAAAAAGTACAAGTAATTGGGGCAAAAGGAGAATTTAAGACAATAGAATCGGGCCCCCTGAGTGCCAGCTGGTCGGCTCAAGCCTGTGAGCTGTACGCATTGTGGAAAGCCTTAGTGTCACTGAAGGGAAAGGATGGAACTATATATACAGACTCACGCTATGCGTTCGGAGTAGTACATACCTTTGGGAAAATATGGGAGGAGAGAGGATTTGTTAACTCACAGGGAAAAGAACTGATACACCCAGAATTAATTCGGCGAGTTCTGGGGGCATTGAAAATACCAAATAAAATAGCAGTTGTACATATAAAGGGACACCAGCGAGGCACGAGTTATCAAGTTAGAGGAAATAATGCAGCTGATACAGAAGCAAAACGAGTAGCAGGCAATTATAGTACGATTTTGACTATGCAACAAGTACCTGTTAGTAATAATTTGAGTTTTGAGTCTGCAGAAAAGGAAAAACTAGAACAAATGGGAGCTAAGGAACAAGATGGTAAGTACATATTGCCAGATGGGAGAGAAGTCTTGCCGAAGGGCATAGCACTCGAAATCTTTTCAAAAATACACAGTAAAACACACTGGGGAACCCAGGCGTTAGTTGATCATTTCAATCAACAGTTTGCCTGTATAAGCGTATATAACATAGCAAAGGCAGTCACGGCAGCCTGCGAGACCTGTCAAAAGGTTAATCGAAACAACATGAGACAAAAACCTCTTGGAGGACGTTCCCCAGCATGCAGACCTTTCTCACACATACAAGTGGATTTTACTGAACTACCCAGGGTAGGGCGTTACAAATATTTATTAGTAATGGTGGATCATTTAACACATTATGTTGAGGCTTTTCCTACCTCTAAGGCAACTGCTAACCAAGTTACTAAGGTATTACTTGAACATATTATATCTCGATATGGAGTACCTGATGTAATCGATTCGGACAGAGGAACACACTTTGTGTCAAAAATTGTTAGAAATCTAACAGGAAGTTTAGGTATTAAGTGGGAATACCATACACCATGGCATCCACAAAGTTCGGGAAAAGTTGAAAGGATGAACGGAGAAATCAAAACTATTTTGACTAAATTAATGATAGAAACCAAATTATCATGGGTTAAGTGCCTACCCATGGCACTATTAATTCTCAGAACCAGGCCCCGAGCAGATGTAGGGATATCAGCGTTTGAACTGGTGTATGGAATGCCCTATAGAATCGAAAGTCCATAAACAAATGTTTTAATTCGAGATCATGTGATTAATGAATATGTTTCACAATTAACAGAACATCGTAACAAGCTTTGGGAACATGGACTAATTGTGCAACGACCCCCATTGGACTTAAAAATTCACAATTTTAAACCTGGGGACTGGATATTGGTTAAAACGTGGAAAGAAGAAACCCTAAAACCCAATTGGGAGGGACCTTATCTTGTTTTGCTTACAACAGAAACAGCTGTCCGGACTGCTGAGCGTGGATGGACTCATGCTAGTCGCATTAAAGGCCCAGTGACGAGACCCCACTGGAAAGTAATCAGTACTCCAGGTGACACCAAGATAACTCTGAAAAGATAACGTAATGATAAGAACTTTAGTTGATTATTTTGCCGCATTACCTTTTGGTATAAAGTGTATATTGCTGTTTATATTTGCTATAATTATCTTTTTTTAATCTATTATATATGGAAGCGTACAAAGTGTGTTGAAGGAAATTGCTAAACTTATGTAGTAACACAATATTGAATATAGAGGAAAAGCTAATAAGCACTTTAGATATACAAATTAGATGCAATCATTTGAACTGCGATTGTTATCCATTTGCTCGTTGCAAGTGTAAGGTATGCCAGGATAAATGGTGGACACACTGTGAATATGGATACCCTCCGATAGGAGTTTGCACACAGTGTTGGAAAACCCAAAGAACTCTCACTGAGTGGAAATTAAAAACAATTAGAGTCGGAACAAGAAATTATTCGAGGATCCCATGAATGGTGGAAAGTTTTGCCAAAGGAATAAACCCTTAGTATTATTGTTACCATTCCAACGAATCAATCCCCTTTGTGGTTGAAATTTTGGCTACAAAGTGCAGAAGGGAAGTACTAGCTGTGTCTTGCTTAGTCCCATTAGTTAAAGCTGCAAAGTGGGAGGCCTATATAAACAGGCAGAAAGCCTGAAACAGCTGTTCTCCTGAAGATTTCCCTTGCTGCCAAGAAGATGGTACACCCCGTGGCTCGAAGCAACCGAGTCGACGGGCGAGGCAGAGGAGGAACAAACTGTGGAGAAAAGAACCAGAACAATGAGACGCAAAAGCAGCTATGGTCGAACTTCCCCAAGACTGGTAAAAGTGTACTTAAATTGGAAAAATTGACAGACACCCTTTTTCCTGGTATATCGTTAGTTTTATTATCGATAATAGCCCAAACTCCGGAAAAGGTTAGATCAACGTAAAAAAGATCGTGAAGCGGGCAAGTTATGGTATGAAAGCTGGTTTAATGTTTCACCTTGGCTAACCACTTTGTTGTCTGCTTTAGCAGGACCGCTTATTATGTTGATTCTGGGACTTATATTTGGACCTTGTATATTACGCTGTATTTTACATTTTATTAAAGAACGGTTTGACCCAGCTAAATTGCTTATTTTGACTACAAGGTCTGAAGCAAAATATAAGAGTGTATCTATTAATGAAGATGACGATTGTTGTGAATGCATTATGCCACATAAGAACTATGATTGTAATTGTGAGATATTACCTTGTGAGTGTTATGATAAATGTCGGAATTGTGGAAGAAGATTTGCCTGCAGTGCTGAAAATGAAAGTAGTGTCTAATAAACAATAATAGGATAAAAAGAAAAAGGGGGGATTGTGAGAAACTGAACTAAGGTATTGTTTATTAAGACTTATGTTAAGCTCAATGTAAAGGTTATGCGAAGAATACCTCCCAGGCATGCTTATGCAAGATAACCATCAGATGTCCAAACTTATCGACAGAGATAGGACAAGCAACCCCATATCACCAGGAAGCAGGAAACGACCCCCTAACAACAACTGAAGCATGCGAAGAGTACCTCCACTATCTCATTGAACATGGAAGTAAAGATGTATAAAGAGAGACTGTTTGAACTGCTCAGTACGGTAGTTGGCGGAGCGCAGACTCCCCTGCCGTCCAGCGCTGTATTTGCTCATATTCTACTTGCTACAATTAATAAAATTCTAATTGGATTATGATCCATTGTGGTCTCAATTTATGACAGCATTCTACCTGTTGTGATTTCTGAAGGTTAGTGGGGCAGTTATTGGTGACAGAAGGGGATGGTTCCCTGTTCTGGTGCAGAATAGAGAAGCTCCTCAGTAAGGAGGTTTCACAAGAGAAAAATTCCTGCTTTGGAGTTCTAGTAGATTTGAAAGTCTGTGTGAAGTGAAATGTGCATCAGCTATTCCAATGAATGGCTTCCTGTAGGTGGTGTAACTACCATGCACTCTTGTTTTCTCTTTGAAAACAGTAACACAGCATTGTGTAAACTAAATGCAGCTAGCTTGATGCCTTGGTTCTTCTTTAGGCAGTCTCCAGCTCTTTGAGCTACAAAGGGTAAAAAATGCTAGCACTGGTCTGATGTAGTCAGGCTAATTTAATATACTGTACAGTATGCATTGATCATGATGCCAGCCAAAGTATTAAACTTCTTTTTATCTTCTTTGATATGCAAATGACTCTCTGCAGTATTCCACACACTTGCCTTGAAATATCTAGAAGGAGACGTAATAGACAAATTATAAGCTGTCTGCTTAAGGATATATGTAAATATCCTCATTATTTTATATTGCCCCTTAAAAAGAAGAATTGTCAGTGATTCAAAAGTCAAGGCAGCTCTGAGAAGAGGGACAAAGTAATAATTCCTGGGGGAAGCTGAGAATAAAGGACTGTAGCAGTATGCAAAAATAATAGGAAAAGCAGGCGATGGAAAGTCACTATGAGGTCTTCAGTTTGTCATCCCACTACACTGTATAATGGGGAACTGTCCAGAGTTGCCAAAACTTCTTCACTGAGGCTGTAGCTCCTTCTCAAGGCTGTTGAAGTAGAGAGGTTAAGCAATGCCTGGAGGAGTAGCAGACCTTACCCAAGTAGCTGAGATCTGTAATTGTTTTCCAGTTCTGCTACAGGCCAGTTTCTCATGCCTTTTACTGTACAGTTAATCTGCCTCTTATTATTATGTTGCCCTTTCCCCTTGGTCTATAACTCATCTTGCTAGAGTAAGTATTTTAGCCTGGGTTTTGTGGAAGGAGACAGTGATGTTAGAACCTGGGCTCAGTTTTCAGGGGGCATGGGATGCTTTGTTGCAAAGATACAATAGTAAATGTTTGAAATAACTCAGTCATTCTCTAACCACCATGGGCAGGCTCTGAGAAAAGATCTCCGAGATCACTGCTGTAACTCAGAGCAAGAACAGTATTGTAAAAGTGGGAGTGTACTAACAGATAAAGTCTTCTGGTTTAAATGATACCAATGGGGGTGAAAGAACTGCAGCCTGAAAGGAAGCAGTGGGAAACTGGGTAGACAATTGGGGCAGAGTTCCCTGGAACCTAAAAAGAGCTGAGAGGCAGACCTGATGTGGGAGTATGCTGGTTTTGGCTGGGATAGAGTTAATTTTCTTCACTGTAGCTGGTATAGCACTGATGGCACATTGATGTTTTAGTTGTTAAGTAGTGCTATACTAGTTAGGGACTTTTCCAGCTTCCCATGCTCTGCCATATTCACATAAAGCCAGGAGGGTTGGGGCCACAGCCATGTCAGCTGACCCAAACTGGCCAATGGGATATTCCATATCGTATGACGTCATGACCAGTATATTAACGGAGGTAGTTGATGGGGGTGGAGAGTGATCTTGGCTCGGGGACTGGTGGTGTCAGGTCGGTGGGTGGTTGCATCACTTGTTTGTTTTGGTTGTTTATTCCCCCCCACCCAGTTTCGCTTCTCTCTCATTATTTTCCTTTTCATTATATTATTGTTGTTGTTGTTATTATTGTTTTAGTTTAATTATCAAACTGTTCTTATCTCAACCCATGACTTTTCTCACTTTTACTCTTCTAATTCTCTCCCGCATCCCACCATGGGGGAGTGAGCGAGTGGCTGTGTGGGGCTTAGTTTCTGGCTGGGGCTAAACCACAACAGGGAGATGGCCCAAGCAGGGCAAACAAGGCACAGATGTTGCTGCTTGTGCATTCAAGAATGCAGCCATCCTCTGTTAGATGACAGATTCATCCCCGCACTCCCTGGACCAGAGGTGATGTCTTTGCATTTAGTAACTCTGGATGGATTCTTCTTTCACAAGTTTGCTTGGTTGCTTTGTGAAGCTCATCCTGGTCACTGTAGCTTAATCTACTTAGCATACCTGCCATGTTCTACTTTGTGGGTTGCAAGGATACTCAACATGCACCAGGCTTAGTTACACCTACACAGTGCAAAATCATATTCCAAGCTATGGCTGTGGCTCTTGAAAGCCTCTTGGCCATGTGAGTTTTGCATTGTATCTGCTGTAAATTAGTCTTATCTTTCAACTCAATAAATAGCTCTTGCAGTGCACCACAGTGGTGTAACTATAACACTTGCAGCTTGTTTTTAGCTAGCTGAAGGCTCTCCTTCTTATGCTGCTTTTTTGCAGTGTAGACAGACTTGTGGATCTTGCTGTGAACTTTGAAGAAAAGGTCAGAGTGTCATGGCTGCAGTGCCATGCTTTTCAAAAGGAAAACCTGCATGTACAGGAGAATCCTTATGTCATTAGACCTAATCAATGGAGGGAAGATAGCAAAAATCTCTGTCCCCAAGGCATTCCCACCACCTCCTTCCTTGGGGGAGATTTGGCTTTCTGCCAGAACAAGTTCAATATGCTTTCACTTACTTGTGGTTTGTTTGTACTGTAGAATCTCAAGCCGATGCTACATGCTCTTAAGGGTTTGAACTGCCACCTTTTATTCCATTCTTGCTTTTTTGTTTTGTTTTAAGGGTGTGAGAAGAGCACAGAAGGAAGTAGCTGCTCAAGGATACTTAGAATTGCCATGTCAGAAAACTAATAATTCTGTGGTTTGGGCTGTTAAGATGGGTCATCCTTTGCTATTTGCAATCTAAGTGTATGAAAAGTGCATTTTGTGAAGTCACAATATGCTGCTGAGCAAACCCTTCTGTTTAGCTTGTGTTTTCATTTGTGTGGGTTAGATGCACTCAGGCACTAGGAAAATATTGAGCTGTTTGAAAGCTTATACGATTTCTGAGTGTTTAGTGTCTGGTGACAGTTTCTGGAGTTGCTCCAAATTGTCTGGATCTGACCAGTAAACATAGTCTCACAGGCCAGCTCTGGAGCTTTCTCAGAATAGCAGTGTTGCCCTAGTATCTAGCTAGTTTATGGAAAGGAAAAAAGTGTAGTAGAAAACTGCTTATTTTGACTCTTTTTGCAGACATACATACTGACTGTTTCCCACTCTCTATCTGTCAACTAAATACTGCTGTAACTCTGTTTGTTGCACAGTGAGTGGCGGATATACCTCTTTATTCCTCATACTGTGAATTCTGCACTCTGTTCTACCGTGAGCGGATTGTGGCGCTTTTGCTTTAGCTGTGCTGAAACTTAAATCTGGCAGTAGCAAGGCCCCTGACTGCAGGGTGCAGACAGTGGCTTTCTCATTCTGTAAATTGGTAGCTGCTGATGGCTGGTTGTGTGTGAAGAGCAGCTGGTGTGGTCGGGAAGATTGGCAGCTCTTAAAGCATTTCTCTTTGTGGGAGGCACAATGCGGCATGGATTAGATATCCCCATGATGTAATGGAGCTCATTGCTGTGGTTTTCAGTTGGTGTTGCAATGCAACTTGAAGCAGCAGAGTTCTGTGTACTTAATGCATGACACCATGGTTGTCTCAGTGTAACCATCATGAGGTTCCCACTCATAAGCCAGCCTTGTTATTTCTTCATCTACTTGCAGACACAGCCTGGTCTGTTTTCTCTGGAATTCTGAAGTCAGCTTCTTTGATCTCCAGCCCCTCTCCCCACCTCCTTTTTCAGGTAACTTTTTTCTATAAACAAGATGAAGCTACTTTCAGCCACCCATTCCTATTGATAGCCTAGGGAACAGACATACAAAAATCACCCTCTGCTGTTTTTGGCACAGTCTTCTGGGGGGTGGGAATCACACCTTGCATCCACTTCTACATTTGGGTTGCTGTGATGTACTCGGAACAACAACAATTGCTGCTCTCTCTTTCTACTAGGAAAAAACCTTAAGGTTCAACCACTGACATGAATGATGATAACCCTAAATAGTTCTCCTAGCCTATGCTTTAAAGACTTTGAATTGGTACCCCTCCTATCGTATTTGACACCATCATTAAAATTAGTTCTCCAATAATGTTTAAAAAGTGATGCAAGTGAATCCCATATTGTTCTAGTTTTTAAGAACACCTTGCATATTCCCTGAGATCTATAGGCAAGGGAGGCTGTTGGCCTCTTGTCACATCCCACAGCAGCTTCTTAACTGAAGCACTACTGGGATTCACAGAACCATCCTCAGTCCCCTTACTGTGTAAGTAACTGGGGTTAGTTTTTGGTTTTTTTGAGGTATACCTTGTTCCACACATACCATGAACATTTTCCCTACCAATCCCTTCTTTGTTAGTATGGATATCACTAGCATCCCACAGGAGTACAGACTGTAGAACCTACAGAAATACAATCAGCCATGTTTTGTAACC
The DNA here is from genome assembly GCF_963921805.1 of Phalacrocorax carbo. Taxonomy (NCBI): domain Eukaryota; kingdom Metazoa; phylum Chordata; class Aves; order Suliformes; family Phalacrocoracidae; genus Phalacrocorax; species Phalacrocorax carbo. The sequence goes on along the minus strand of NC_087515.1, from coordinate 42,978,054 downwards.
CCAAAAGTATCCTCAAATAGATTTAACTTTTTCTACTGCTGGCACTTTCTCCAAACTAGAAGTGTCAAGATGGACATGTACAAAAGCTGACCTCTTCCACTCTTCTCATAAACCACTGCAGGGAAGAGATTCTAAGTGATTGTACCACCAAACAAAACTGAATGCTTTTGCAGAGCTGGCTGCAAGCCCAAATGTTAGCAAGCTTTGACAGGTAGTGTCAGCCACCCCCTCTTAATTTTTGAGAATGCCTTTGTTTTAATCCTGCCAGGAACCTTTTTAAATAAATTGCTTTTTCTCTTGTTTCTTATGTTACCTGATGAAAGAGGAAGAACTGTTTGAAGGTAAAAGCTATTAATCCTTCAAGAGGGGAAAAAAGTGTGCTTCATCCATTCTGAAATGGCCCTGTTTTCTCCTGGAGCAGCCAGCAGGACTAAACCCCTGACAATCCCTGACTCAGACCTTATTGTAAGCATCCTTGTTCTCTTGTGGTTTCTTCCCATGCAAAGATGGTTTTAGGTATTTGAAGAATGCAACTCGGTGCCTGATAGGATTAAAAAGACCTTGAATGAGCTCGTAAATTGTAAATTCATTGATAACATAGACTCGGGACATCAGTGCCGAGATAAGCACCTGAGGAACTAGTTTAAAGCAGCCCCTTGTGATAGTCCAAGGCCAAAGGACTGATGAGCTAATTCAATAGTCATTGAATAGGAAACCCAAAGTTCAAGCAGCAGACAGGTGAGGAAGACCATCGGAGACCACTGGAGGACCCCCGAAGACCACTAAAGAAGACAACTATGCATGCAGATTGTCTTTTACATATGTTAATGAATCCTCGGGAACCCTATGACTATGTATGACTTTATAGCATATAATCTTTGGAAGTTTACCGTATCACTGGAGCACTCATGGTGGAGCAATCCCCAGTGCTGCCCAGCGCTGTAATAAAGGATGCCTGCTTAATAGTGACTGTGTTGCTATTGAGTTTTATTTCAGGAACTTTCTGGATACTCTGCTTCCTCTTACGGGGAGATTCGGACTTTGAAGGATAGTATCCGCAAATTTTTGTATCATCACCACTATTCCACTGTGAACTAGCTCAAGGACTTCTTCAAGGCATAGAATTAGGCTGGTTTTGATCCAGAATCATGGATGAACCATGAGCAGAAAAAGTTCTATGAAACAGGGTGTTTGTTTCTCTAAATTGTACATGGTCCGAGGTACCTTAAAGATGCATTTTGTAGGCTTATTAAAGTTTCTATGGCTCTTAATGTGTCAATTGATAAATTTCTGCCTGGCTCTGCTGATGTAAGTGGCTGCAGAGGCTGTTCTAGTAAAACTTGTGTAAGCCTGCTTTTCTTTGAGTCCTGGAACATAGGAATGTTCTGGGTTTCCCACTGTCACAAGCTACCTAGCTACAAAGATAATGTTTCATTTTGCTCAGATAAATATTTCTCAGCCATGCTGCCTGCACTCTACCCTCCACAGAATAACGCTGTGTAACAACTTTAGAAGTTGCATTTGGATATCAGATCAGCTCTAATTAGATTAGTAGCTGGATTTAGTACTTTCCTTGCACTCTAGATGTCCTTTCTGTTAAAGTTTAGAGGCTTAGGTGTCTTCCCTGGTGCAAATGAAGGGCTGAACCTTGTAGACTTACTGCGGGTGGTAGTGCAGTAACTATCTTAGTTTGAGTAACTGACCCAAATGTCTTTAGGAAGTGCTGGCAGCATGCTGGTTTTGTTTCGTAAATAAAAGTGATGTTTTATTGACTGAGTTGCACTGTTGAGGCACTCCCATTTTAAAATCTTCAGAAGCCAGAACTGATTATGTGAGCTTTTGAAATTACAGCTTACGAATTTGAGTAAGTATGGCCCAAACGTGGGGAAAGAGTTTGTGCTGCGGCTGACAGTTCATTTGGATTGTTGACTCATGGATTCCTGAGTGCAGAGACTGGGAATCTGCAGATATAAAGCAACTGATCACATTTGGTCCTTCTGTGCATTAGACAAGGCCAGACCTACCACACCTAAATGTTATGTCAGTTTTCATCATTCTCGCCATTGGTCTGATGTTCCTGTTTCAAAGATTTGCCAACGGTTGTCAATGTTAAGGGTAGCTGCAGCTTTCCCAGGAGATGTGCTAGCAAGATCTGGAATAGAAAGGCCTGCAGCAGCATCACAGAGCTGTACTGGTAATCTGAATATCACACTGATTTTTTTTATATATGCAGCTTTAAATCTCTTCCTGGAGGCTTTCCAATAACTTGCTTTCTATAAGGTTTATATAGTTCCTAGGTTCAGTAGAATTTCATGGAGCTGAAGAGAACATTCTCTGAGAAATCAGAAATGGCTCTTGCTGAAGCCTTTTGAGACAATGGAATGGCTTCCTATTTGAACTGATATTTGAGAGCAGAGACAAGATTTCTTTGGATGCAACACTGTACTAGTAAAGTGGCTTTGTTTGGGGTTTTTTACCCTTATGGTAGGCAGGCTGCTGAAGATTCACAGTTACTTTGCTTTAACCTGTGGGTGCTCAAGAAAAGCATTTTGCAGCTACTGCAATGTTAACGGATCCATAATTCGTAGCACCTGATGCACTAGTTTACTGCTTGTAAAAGTCTATTTCATTCATGTGCATGTCTGCCTCCTTCAGCATAATGGGGGAGGGTACTGGGCATGAGTGCCTGGAGATCTTCAGTTTAAAGGAATTAGGCCTAGCGTCCAACTGCTTTTTATGTTCTGGCTGTACTTGTGTGACTTCCCTGCCCCCTTTTCAGCCTAACTTCCCTTTCAGCCTGTATCCATTATGTCATAGAATCAGTCTCAGCTGCAGTATTGATTTAATTCAAGGAGGTTAATTTGGGCTCTGCAGTATTATGAGCTGATAAGCTTCTTATAGATGGAAAGATCTCTTAACAATCTTTCCATCAAATACCTGATAAAGAAAGGAAAGTATTTTGGGTGATACAGCGAAATAATAGCTGGATCCATTTGGGCAACCTGAGGCAGGGAAACAAACTCTGCAACTCATGGAGAGTTATAAAGCAGGTATGCTTACTGCAGCGCTGGGTGCAAGGGGGATTGCTCCTCCTAACTTGCACACAGCAAGTCATGACAGACAAAGCTTATATTGCTCAGTTATATACATATGCATTAGATTTCCTGGAACTAATTACAATACTTGCATCTTAATTACCCATGCATTTTAAGTCCCTTCTTCCACATATGGTCATGTGTTGGCCCATCCAGTAATCTTGTCAGTGTATTGCAAGGTGTGTTGTTTCAACTGGTGTTCTGACTCTTATCTAGATAGAGATGTCCTTAGTTCCTTTAGTCTTGGTTTTGACTAGTGCCCACTGCTAGGTTGTTTGCGCCCCCTCAGTACGTTCCCCATCAGGCTTGCGAAGCCCGAGGCCCTTACAACAGTGGCAGTCGTGAGGCTGTTGCCTGTTTGTCCTGGGTGCTCCTGAGTGGAACCTCAGGGATCATGAGATGGTTTCCAGACAGGAGTTTGGTAGTTCTGCAGTGTAACTTTGTTTAGGCACTTCTTGTCTTAAAGCCTTTCTGACTCCCCCAAAGCAACAAGTTCTAGTCATCATGCAGGGTGTTCCTGTTATCTTACAGCCCAAGGCTACCTCATTATCCTGGCTAAGTTTTGGCTCAGGCCCCAACATTTGTTGAGCTACACTAGATTGCATTAGTAACGTTTAACTCTTTATTCCCTGAATCACCCTTTCGTAAAATAGCGAACTTGCCCATGACCAGCCCTTTGCAGCACCATTCCTGGCGCATTTTGGGGGAGTGTGAATTCTAACTCATGTTAGACCTCTGTGAGCTGGGGCCTCTTCAGAACAAGGGAAGCAGCTGTTTGGACATAAACCAACAGATGATAGAACTGCATATTGGTCTCACAGCTCAGTTTCCTTTTTCTGTAAAAGGGAATTAGGTGATGGGAATGAAAATTATGAATGCTCCACTGACTGGTCTGAGTAGCTGGGGACACTGCTGGGCAGGGTGTAGGAGACTGGTAAATCCTGATTAAGAGCTCTGGTCTAGTAAGGGTTGAGTGAAGCCTTAGATATTTGTTTTGGTTTTATTATCTTAAATGCATGGATTTTTTTCACTACTGTTCAGCTAGTCCAGACTCTCCTCTCTGCCTATATAACTAATTGAGATAAAGAAATTGTTGTTAAGGGCTATTTGCATTTGACTTAGCAAAATAAATTATTGGAGGATGAAAAGTCAGCTGCTTTTTTGATAGTACGCATAATCTTATCAAATAATTCTTTGTAATGATCTGCATTTGTTGTGTCATGTTTTTGTGTAGTACTTTTGATGAAGTTTCTGAGAGTTGGTGTTCATATATGAGAATCCTTTTCTGTTTGTAGTTGTTTGAGGTTCTGCATAGACAAGCAGCAACGTTTTTGTTGCTGTTGTTGCATGTCAGTTAAATGGAAACTGTTTTCCCAAAGTGATGGTCAGTATATGTTGGGGAGCTGTAGTGAATGAAGAAAAATTTCTGAAGTCATTCAGAATTGCTACAAATTGCTCACATCCTGTTTTTAGAAGGCTCCAATTTAAAATTCAGTAAAGGATATTCAGTAAATTTCAGTAAAATATTTCAGTAAAAAATTCAGTAAAGGATCTTCATATATACACTTAATCCTAGGTTATGCTATATTCAGATTTAAAAAAAAAATCAGGATTTTAATGCATTATTCTATACTAGCTACAATGATTGAAACAACTGTGTCTTTACATACCCTTCCTGTTTAAAATGAACGAGGGTAATAGATTAAAAGCGCTTGTTTAGCACTTTTTCTTTTTTTTTTGGAGGGGGGAGGGAGATTGCTTTCAAGAAAGAGTAATTATTAAGCCTGGCTCACGGGAAGATGCAGTGAAAGGGAAACACAGAAGCAAGTTTGTAAGGTCAGAGAAATGCAAGGAAAGAAGGCTGAAGATAATAAAAGGAAATCAACAAAGGGAAGAGAATAGATTCTTCTGAATTAGCAGGTACCATGAAGAAAAAATGTGTTACAAAAGGAAACCCTCCCTTGGCTTTTTATTATTCATTAATAATTGTTTGGTGTTTTGCATCTGGAGTAGCAGCACTGCACTGTAGTTCTGTAGAAAAAACAGATTGATCTTGGTGTTATCAAAGTTCTGTTAACACAGGCAGAGAAGACAGTATTTCTTTCATAGCAGTTCTAGGGTTGGCTGGTTTATGTGTAGTCTAAGCTGTAATTTGGAGTAACACATTATTGAGAGGGTTGGGTTTTTATTTTACTTAGTACAAAATATTTACAGCTAAATGAAGGGAAATAATACTGATATTTTGGTTGATTGTATGCCTTTTTGCTTTTCTGAGAACACATCCACCAGATCATTATAATATACTGACAAGTAGCTGTGCTGCTGGGCAGCTTGAGCTGCTTAAGCAGCCAAGGTTGACCCTCTACTGCTGGGTGTGGCAGGGTGAGGGTGTTCTGGTCTTGCAAAGAATCACGGCAGATACAGCTGGCACTTCAAGTCCAAACTGTCACTGTGTGAAGTTACACTAGTCTCAAGCAGTATAAGACTTAGAAGGTGTCTTTTGCCACACTAGGAGTGCCACAAAATGCAAATAATCTTTTAAGCAAGAACAGCAAAAAGTTCTAGATGTCCTTGGCTTTATTAAAAGTCTTGTTCCTCAGACTCTTTTCTTTTAACTGCATGTCGCAGTATCCCCAAGCAGGATTACTCCCTCTTAAATGCAAGATTAATGGCATTATGATTTCCAAGAAGAACAGCAATTCTATTAGAAGACCTGCATACAGAAGACTAATTCTATAATTGTATGAGTGAAAATGGCAAATTTTTGTTTTTCTGACACTGGAGAAACTAAAATACCCTTGGTTGCAGGCTGCTGAAGTTTGTTCACTTGTGTCTAGAAGTATTCAACAGCAAGTTTAACAGTATGTGGCCTAGGGTAGAATGAAAGGGGTTTTTTATCCTTTTTTTTTTAACCTAAAGCTACGTTATTGGACTTGTTTTGCCTGACATCTATTCTTAAGCCTTGGTAGCTGTGATAGGCAATGTTATTCATGTGGGAACTGTTGTTGTGCACTCATGCTACAAGCTGCAGTTTTCAATGGGCAATCCATAAGCTACCTGCATGGTTTGTAGATAACAAAATACAGTGAGATGATGACTGTTATCTTGCAAGGCTTTCCAGTGCCTCTCATCTTCATTTCATTCAACTTCAGAGCCTGAGATACAGCTAAACTTCATGCTGCTTTTTTGTTGTTGCTTGACTGCCTTTATGGACTCCTTTGGGAGAAGTTTTGCTTGATTTATTTGCCAAATAAAATATCAATGTGGATTTGTGACCATAATATTTTGTGTTCACCACTTAAGGGGCACTGGGTACAGTGCCTTTTATTTTTCCACTCTGTGCTTTAAAAGCTTTTTTGGTGAAGTTACTGGTTTCCATTTTCTTTTCATGAGTGGACTACAAACATTCCTATAAACAAGTCTCTCTTAACCAAATTAAAATCCTAGGGTTCACCCAAAATGGGGTGGGGACGGGGATGGATGTGGCTGGACTGTCTGGCAACAATAAATAGAAAGGCAAGTGCTTTGAATAGAAGGGCTGCAATACTTGCTGTGTGGAATGCTTCCTCGTACCCTATTTTCCCTCCTTCTCCGTTTGAAAAAGGTTTTTTTGCACCTTCTTCCTTCCTTCCACCCCAGTTTCTTGAAGTTACTACTGCCTGGGAACAGCAGCAATGGGGAGAAGATTAAAAGGGCAGGAGTTTGGGGAGTTTCTGGCTCTGACTTCAGCATCTGGGAGGGAGAAGGAAGAGGCTGGACTCTGTTCCTGTCCCACATCTGAGCAGAAGTGTGCACAGGGTTGTATGGAGAGAGGGCTCCTGGGGCTGTAGGTTGGACATGCACTTTGTTTACTGCCTGCTAACATGGTTTTGCTGCCTGACTTTGACACAATTAAGTACTGTCTTTCTAGAATGCTGTGTAACCAGGGTGATGAAGTTAACCAAACATAGATGTTGCTATATCATCCAACTGAACATTAAGTCTGGGGACAATCAGTGTATTCTTTAATCATTAATGCAATAGATAATGTGTTTCTGTCAGAACCCCTCTCCTTTCAGACTCAAAGCCTCATTTTTAGATGCCAAAACCCTCACTCCTAGTGCTTAGGGTCCAAACCTCTGTTTTAAGGATCAGATTAAAGCCTAGCTTTTAGGTAGCAATGATTCAGGGTATAAATGGTTGGGAGTTACTAATGCAATCTAGTGTAGCTCAACTAAGCCTGGGACCCAGAGCCGAAACTTAGCCAAGATAAGGAGGTAGCCAAAAAAAGAAACAGCCTGCATGACGACTAAACCTTGTTGCTTTAGGGAGTCAGAGAGGCCTCGAGATTCGAAATACCTAAACAAAGTTACAATGACATTTGGCCTTAAGCAAAGCAGACATACAGAGCCATAAAGGTAAGGAACTGCAGAGCAAACACTAAACCAGAACAGACCACCCCTCAAGGTCAGTACATACGTAATCTTGGAACTGAGTTTGCGCGAACACAAGGGTTAACTAGCAGACACAGGGAGGAAGAGTACATCCTTCATCCAGAGACCCCTGATGACCACCCGGACACACCAATATGTATGTGCAAATAACGCCTGAATATGTATATCTTTTATCAGAAAGCTAATTAATATGTATACAAAGCATGTACTTAACTGGCACAATGAGATCTGACGGCATGCACGTTAGGAGGCGCGATCCCCCGAGCATCCGGCGCAGTAAATAAAGAATGCCTGCCTTTTAACACTACATTGGTGTTACGAGGTTTATTCCCGATTTATGTGACAGCTGGACTAATTTTTCAGGGAAGAGCTTGTTCTGCTCGATGTAATTCGTTACTTGTCAGTAGCGTGCTAGATAGAAGAGGTCTTAAACTCAAGTTCATCTCTACAGTGACTCAGCTGAAATCCCTAATTGTATCTGGAGGAAGAACTTTATTTTGCAGCTGTGGAGTATCTAAGGTGGTATTGAAAGAGCTTCTTTGTTTTGTAATGCCGCAGTTACTTTCATTTAACGTTGCAAGCTGCTGTCTTTCACTGTTGAAATACCTCACCCATGTGCCCAGAAGCCTTTGCTGAAGGGGAGTGGTTTTTCTTGGAGTTAATGTTCAGCCAGTCATATGGGTTTAAAAACAGCCAGTGTGTCAACAGTCGTGAATAAAACTCCATAGACATTTGAAGTTGGAGGCAGTGTTGTACTGTCTCAATTTCTACACAAAGAGTGAAAATGTTCATGGGCAAAATCATGACACCGAGGAGATGAGGTGAAACTTGCAGCTGCTTAGTTTTGAGAGTTCGCCCCCCCCCTCCTCCCCCCGAGGTGCCTCGTGTACATAGGGGAAAAAAGGGCTCCTGCCTCCAGGGCTGTCAAGACTCGTTAGACAAGACAATGCCAAATAGGTCAGCAATGTGGAGCTGAGTGGGTGGCTATTGCTTTCCATCCAGTGTTGATGAGTCTTCACAGCTCGTACAGTCTTATGTAAACAAACCTGGCAATTAAAATATGCTCATTGATCTAGCTGAAGGAGATGCGGTGTGGCCTTTCTGAAGTTTAGGTCTTCTGAAGTCTGAAACCACAGTTTCTTTACACGATTTATTTTCCTGGAAGTGGGTCTGTGCTCCCCCCCTTTCTAAACAAGAGAAGCTAAAGAAGTAATTATGAAGCAGAAAATCCTTACTTGCCTGACAACCTGGTTAATGGGCCAGTTCTTTTTACTTCAGGATTGATTTTATATTTTTCCTCCTCTCACCTAAGTATGCACTCATTTAAGGTGTAGGTGTGACTACAGATCCTAACCGAGCAGCGTTGTCGTAACTATTCAACCAGTTGAACAGTTGGGAAGGGAAAGAGGGGAGAGTTGCTTTGTGAATGGTGCTTAAAATTGGGCATGATGTGCTGTTTTCAGTTGACCAGGAGAAGACAAGATCATGCTATAGTGTTAGTGGGCTTCAGGGGAGAGTAAAGATTCCTTGTACCTGTTTATACTTTACAGCTGAAAATTGAGAGGGCAAAGCAAGTCATGACAAAATGCAGTACACAGCACTTGAGTAGTTTGGGAACAGGGCTGAGCAATGAGCCTAGGTCACCCAGTAACTGTAGCATGACTCATAGTTCCCTGAGGTTTCAAAAGATGGTTCTTCAAGGTTATGCTGTAGTTACTCAAGATGAATTGCAGTCAGTGAAAATACCTGTTTTCTTGTGACTTGGCTCTCCCCAGAATGAAATCCAGAATCTCACTAGGAGATTCTCAGTGGACATGAACACCTGTGGAGATATATGCAATTCAACTGATATTAAACAAAATGATGCAAAAATGTCAAGGATGGGAGATAGGATTTTTTGATAAAGGGGGACAAGGAAGCCACTGGAGGGCATTTAATAATCACTGTAACAGGAAGCAAAAAAAAAAGTCTGTGGTTTTTGTTGTTAATTAAGGGAAGGAAATGGTTATTTGGAAGCTGAGTGGGGAAATAACTGTATTTGAATTTTGTGGTAGGGATGAAAAGTTGAAATCTGGAGTGAAATGTAAGGGAAGAAGATGATTCAGTGGCAATGGTGTGTTTTATCTGGGTTTGTTATTAAAAGGGAGCAAAGCTGTTAGCAGGTAAGGCAAGGCATTAGTGTTGGTCATACTGAGTCAAAGACTGTGAGAGGGAAAAAGGCTGAAAATAGAAGTGGTCACAACAGGATGGAAGTGGGGGGAAACTATTTGGATAGAGCTATCTGTATAGAATTTACCAACTGCAGGCTCTACAGGTACTACTTTTAGCTTGTTAGTGAGAAACAAATTGTACTCTGTGGCCTAAATGAGTGTGTTTAATTTCATTTTTGCTACTGTGCACAGACATTAGGGGGAACACATGAAGCCCTTTGAGAATTTGGAAGCATAGACGTCTGGGAGAATTGCCTTTGCTAGTCTGCAAGGATCCTCACTGTGTGTCACTGTGGCGTGGCCTGGAGAAGGATATAACTACTGAGCCCTGGCACAACCTGTGAAGCAGGTTGGTGGTTGAAAATGTTAGCTATGTCAGAATGGGATCTATCTCTTTCATTGGGAAGGTGAATGCTAATCCAGGATGACGTAAAGCTATGCTTGCTTGCCACGAGAAGGTGCCTACATCAAAGAATAGGGCCTGTTGCAAAAAAATGCTTCTGTTACAGACTGATTTCTGGTTTTAGTTCCATGGCCGTGAAAACCTCACAAAGAAAACCATTCTCACTGTATGAGAAATTGCAAGCTGTAGGTTTGATTTGACTAGACTTTGAATAAATAGCTTGGCTTTACTGTAAAGAAGATGGAGACTCCCTTTCTACAACAAGTCACATAGAGAGGACAAGAGGGAATGGATACAAGTTGCTTTTGGGGAGATTCCAATTGGACATGAGAAGAAAATTTTTCACAGTGAGAACAGTCAACCATTGGAATAATCTCCACAGGGAAGTGGTTGACTCGGCCACATTCACTTGAACACTTTCAGGAGTTGTCTGGACAGGGTGCTGGGCCATCTTGTCTAGACTGTGCTCTTCCTAGAAAGGTTGGACTAGGTGATCCCTGAGGTCCTTCAACATGTGATTCTGTGATATCAAAGTAGAGCAAGGTCAGGCACTGTCCCAGTGGCAGAAGCAATTAAGCTATTTTTATTTTATAGTATTAAACTTATTATTTTGGAGAAGAAACTGAGGCCTTCTGAAACACAGATCAGCTATGTCCATTACCACTAAATGCATTGTCTTCATACAGTTTCCAGTACACCCTAGTTCGGCATCGCAGGTATTAGTTTGCTGGTGCTTGGATGAGTTAAGAAAATAAGTCTTAAAACAGCACTCCCCCAAACAGTGTGTCTCCAGCACAATGGTAGCAATGTTCTTGGCCTTTAGTATTCTTGATCTTGAAGCCAAGCTCACTTTATTCAGTGCCAGTATCTTGCACCTTCTGAAAGTGGCTAAAATTATGAAGGGGAGATAGATAGATAATGAGAAAAATAATTAAGTTCTCTTGCACTTTGTTTGTCATCAGAGTAACTATTGTTCCTCTGTCCATGGGGATGAGAACATCCCTACAATCTTCTCTGTATAAAACTGAGCAGGTGACCACACAATTTAGTCAGACTATTTTCTAGTACCTGTACACACTAAACTTGCCTGCTAGACATGGGTATGCAAATAAAATACATGGAGAGTGTGGTGTTAATGGAGTTGGTACGTATATTATAGCTACTTTGTGCTATGTAAGTTTCTTCTGTTGAAATTTGGTTTGTTTGCACAGCTAACTGATAACTGCTGATTTGTGTATAACTTAAATGTATATCTGCTTTGAAAATACAGGCTTTAAAAGCCACATGAAAAATTATGGAGTACCTGACATGATTTTTTAAATGTGGGCTGGTTTAGAAAACTCAGTTTGCAGTAGAAAAGCAGGTGTTATGTATAGTTACAAAATTCAGTAATATGCAGTGAACCTTCTTTCTAACTTGGGAGTTCATGCATATGGATTGGATGGTGGCAGATGACTTCATCCCTAGCTTTTCTTTACTTCGTTATTTGCGAATTGTAGCAGCTCATGTCACTTGCAGATCTAAGAGTCAGGGTAGCTTTTGCTCAACACAATTGCTGGCCTCTTGCTTCTCCCCTGTCTCTTTGCTACTTCTTAGGTTTTAGGTAGATTGGCTTTTCATGCGTGAAGCAGTAATATAATTATCAGCACTACGTATGTATTTTAATCTTACTGGAAATTTGCACCGTGCTAATTGAGAGTGGAGCCTTTTCCTCCATTTCTAATTCCAAGGACCCTGGAGGTCTATTAAACTGTCTTTGTATCTGTGTGAATGCAGTTACTTCATTAGCACAAAGTGTTTAGAATACAATGTGAAAGGTCAGGTATACAAGGCTTTCCTGATCGCATTTCAGAAAGGATGGGTTTTATGTGGAGGGGAAGAGAGAGAGAAAGGGATGGAACTTAAAAAGGAGTTTTTGAATGTCAAGTTTACAACCACAGCTGTGGAACATTCATGTCGAACAAGAATGTGTTGGATAGGTAGGCTGCTGTTATAATACATCTTTACAGCAGTTACTGCAATGCGTTAAATGTACAGGCCAGATGACTCTTTTCTATCAGAAGGTGTGCTCACCAAAGAAGCTACATAAGTCAAGGTCATCTGTGCAGATGGTTCTAACAACTGGTTGCTTAGAGCAGGAGCTTTTCTACTTGCAAAAGAACTTCCCTGACATAAGAGGCATTACCTGTTGTCATCTGAGAGAGATCAAAGAGTAAAAAAAAAAATAAAAAATTAAAATTAAGTTAATATCTATAGAGCCTTATTTAAGACTGTCAGAATGAAGTCCAAGTTAAGTGTGGGACAAGTTTCTCCTTCACGTACTGGTTGGGAATCTTCTGGTAGGGAAGAAGAGGAACAATTTTCCCTCAAAGTCTTTCTAACTCAAAAATCTGTCTGTCTTCCAGTCTCCTCTGGATGCAAGTAACACCTTCTAATGCTTTTGATGACAAAAAAACCCCAACCCAAACCAAAACCCAATCAGAACCCTGAACCCAAGTGTTCAAGACTTCTCTATCTTGGGACTCTTGCCACAGTGTTTGGAAAAAATAGTTTAAGTCCTTACTTTACTTGCTTTCAGGATTAAAACATGGCAGAAACAGCCTTGGTGATTGTGCTGAAGGCTATTTTTGTTTCCCCAGACTTTAACCAGAATTTCCATCTTAACATGAGAGGAGTCTTTGCTGGAACCTGATCATTTTTGAGGAAAGATTTGTTTTTGTTGAAAGAACACTCCCAAAAGTGCTTTTGGCTTTATTTCAAGTGTACTGAGAATACCGGGCTTTGGCTTTATGCTGTCATTGTACTCCATTGAGTTGACCCTAGTGCCTAGCAAAAAAATGTTTACTCTGCTGAGCCTAACTGAAGGAGAAACCGAGCTTTGACAGGCTGCAGGGCAGGCAGGAAGCCACTGGGTGGCGTGTGAGGCTAAACCATGCAACAGCTCAGCAAGTGGCATTGCTTGGTATTGTGCTCACAACTGTCACAGGGAAAGGGATCAGGCAAAAGGTACCCAAGCTCCTCGCTGATATCTTCCAGTGGATTTGTCAGGAGCTGGAAAAGCAGAGAGAAAGGAAAAGATTATTGTAGACCTAGTAATAGACCTAAGTATTCTGCGGGCCAGCTTGAATTGCTATGCTAGGATTGCATTGAGAGTCAACATAATCTAATGCACAGTTATGGGGCGGGTTTTGAATAACATCTGTGTCCAAAAACAGCACATGCTTTTAACCGTTGTCCTTTTCTCTATTTGCTTATCCAAAGGGTAAATTATTGGTTACTTTAATGAAGGTGAAATGGGAAACAAATCTCTGATTATTTTTCCCTTCTCTGGTGTACTGAAAACTTAAATACTGGTATCTTTCTTCAATAAAGTAGTAGCATATTCCCATTTTCCTGTGGTGTGTGTGGTCTGTTATACTCTGAGTTCCACTGCCGCTCACATCACTGTATCTGTGCAAGGTTATGTTGGCACTTCAGGATTATAGCTTAAAAAAAGTGGAAAATAAATTTTCCAAGTTGCAGTGAGGTTTCCTCTGAGAGAACAGCTCTGCATTCACCTCATGCTTAGTTTGCTAGATTGGTTTCAATTAGCTTTTCCTTAATTTATAGTCAATCATATTTGTGCTGCCTTTGACTTTTCAGCTTGTTACTTGGGGTCTCTGGATTGGTCTAGTGCTAGGGAGTTCCCAGCTAGTGGCTTGGTTGCCCACCATGAAGCAGGGAGATGAGGTGACCTGTGTGGCTGCAACCCTGCAGGTGACCTGGACAAGGGCCATGTGTTGATGAAGGAGCAGCATTGTCCCCTCTCTTGCTTTCTGTATGCTGTGGCATGGACTGGAGCACCTGGCATACTGCTCGAGTTGTGTTAAAGCTGCCCCTTTAACTTAAAATAAACCTCTTCAGCAAATCCTCTGAAAATTTACCTGTTAGTATTAAAAAAAACCAAACAACAAAACCAGAACAGCCTCTGGTAGGTAAGCAGCAGAAACCTTGTTATAATGTCAGTAATAAAGTCCAGTTATTATCTTCCTAGTATCAATAAAGAATCTAATTGCCTGCTATATTGGGGAATACTGTTAATTGGCTAAAACTGAAGTATGGGGACTATGGCTGGTTTGCAACAGCTGCCTGGAGACTTGAGGTTTGGCAGGAATACACCTTTTCTTAAGACCACACAGATTTCCAGATGACAGTATACAGAAATCAGATAGCAGGGGAAACATAGGCAGTGCTAGTCACTGGAAAAGGAGGGTGTTACAAAAGAATTGTCTGAGTATTTTGAAACTATTTCCGATGTAAACTTCTTTTCTAAAGCAAGCAAGTGGGGGACAGTGTCAATGAGCTTATGTTCTTCTTTGCAGATAGAGCCTGGGACATGCATACATTCTTGTTCTGGAAATGTGATTTATGGCTAAGACTGTTCTCTGATTCATAAAGAGGCATGGAAATAATTCACCTAGGGCCTGAATGCTCTGCCATGTGATTCCTTTCATGTTTAGAGTAAAGCTTATCTGCCATGTGCTAACCCTTCTTCTCTCCATGCTGCAAATTTAAGTAATTAGCAAACAAAAGCCAGCTTGTAGACTTTCCATTGAAGCTGCAAAAGTGCAAATAGACAAAGAAGCATCAAGGCACTTTTTCTTTCTTGTTTAAACATTACAAATGTCATTGATCATTTTGATACCGACTTACGGTATCAATTTTACAGAATTAAACTTGTAAGGTTAAAAAAAAATCTAATAGCAGAAAGTGTGAAAGGGTAGGCAGTGAAAAATCATTAGGGTGAATGTTAATGCAGGTACTCTGGTAGTGATTCAAGCAAACAAGACACTTTGCTGTAGCTTGGCTGAAGAATATTTCTATAATACACAGAAATTAAATGTGTAGCATAGTAAATGCACTCTGAAGAGCCATTTCCTGGAAGCCATTTTCATTTGTATCATAGCCCATCATTAAACACGGTGTGGCTGCCCCTTCCTGTGCTTTTATGCTGCAACTTTTCATTCTTTGCTGCGAGCTTACAGCAATGTTGTGTTCCTGTTGGGAGACGAAACTTCTGAGGAAGGTGTAGATGCTAAAGAAAGCAAAAGGTTGCTTCTCTGCTTATACAGAGTTTTGCTTGAAATAGCAGCCCAGAAAACAGGTTGCTCCTCCAGTGATGATTTAGGTTGAAATTTGTCTGGGGGAACAACTCTGTGACTGTTTGGTTTGGTTTGGTTTTCTCCTATTAGGAGTGGAGTGGTTTTGGATGGCTTTTTGTAGTAGACCAAAATCCGACAGGTTGTTTAAAGGTATTTCTCTTTCACAGTGACTTATTTTGCTTGCTTTACTGTATTATGGGCAGCTGTACCACTGTCTTATGCTGTAAATGAGTTAGAGCTGTACTATCTCTGTGTTGGTCAGAGCAGGTTGTAGGAAGCAGTCCAAGGGAATAGTGTGTGCTGACCCCATGTGCTGTTACACCCCTCTTCTGAATTCTTCTGTGTTGTGCTGTAGAGGTGGATCTGTCTGTGAAGGCCCTCTTATTTGGCTCATGACAGGCTGACTCATGAGCCCCACAAGCTAGGATAAATGGCAAGATTCCTAAATGTAAATCAATCATCAGTGGGCCTAAAGATTGGTTTTCTCTCAATATAGTACATATTGCCACTTCCTTCAGTGCAAACAGTGCTGATTAAGCTCTGAAAAACTAAGTGTGGAAAGAATACAGCACTGGTGCTTTCTCTCTGAATAAAACATGGTTTTATGCAACAATTATTTTTATGCC
Organism: Phalacrocorax carbo; assembly: GCF_963921805.1. NCBI lineage: Eukaryota > Metazoa > Chordata > Aves > Suliformes > Phalacrocoracidae > Phalacrocorax > Phalacrocorax carbo. Next base: position 42,962,146 of record NC_087515.1, on the reverse strand, counting down.
TCAGCCAGGGTTGAACTTGTTTTTACAGGTTTACAAGTCTACAGACTTGTAGAAATGTCACAAACATGGGAATTTGTGCACAATTTCTATATAACTACATAAGTAACCTAATTACCAGTCCAGATTTTCTTTTGGCATTGAAGGCAGCCATGAAATACAACTATTTTTCAGTGAAGAAAACTTATTATATTTGTACTTGATATTAAATGAGTCATGCAGTCAGGCAGTGGATAAGAAAGTTTGAGGGGAGGAAAAACTATTTCTCTATGGTGTCATCCCTATCCTCACTGTATGAATCATGACAAAAAAAAACAGGAAACTGACTCCAGCTCTGCAGGAGGGGTCCTTAATTGGGAATAAAGATGTAGAAAACAATCCTACACTACCAAGTTACAATCCAAATATTGCTGTGAGTGTAAATGTTTTTAAATTGCCTTTTCCTGAGCTGCAGCTCAAACAGTCTGTGCTTCAGCAATGATTTTTCAAACTAATCTTTGCTGATGAAATTTGTAGGATTTTAGATCTACCTGACCTCTTGTTCAATTATGTTTTGTTGTGAGTTTTTGGTTACTAAGGTGTTAGTATTTGATGGCAGATATTGAGAAGGAAGCGTTGAGATTAAAAACAAAAGTGCAAGACAAAATATTTTTCAGGTAGTTTAAACTGGCTTATCTTCCTCTCAAGGATTGCTTCCAAAACAGAGTACTTTCCTTTTTCTCTAACCCTTACAGCTTCTCAGTGAAGGATGCAGTGTTTTAGAGGCCAGGATGCGTCAGGACAGCAAGAATTTGTGAAGGTTAAGAAGAATTAAAATGATTGTGATTGATTGTGAGAAAAAGGAAGATATGTAATTAAAACTATTACAGGTAAAGTGGAAATAAAACTGCAATAAGATCAGTTTGGGGAGGGTGAAATCAAAAAACAGCAACGAAAAAACTCCTTTCTGAAATGCTCAAGGTAGCTTCATTTGACAGGGAAGCTCCCTTTTGAATTGTACCTGGTCTGATATTGCAGGGAGACTGTTCAGTTCAGCCTCTGACCCTACTGTCCCTTCTCCCATCAGTTCTCCTGAGGCTATTTGCAGGGAAATGGTGTCCTCCTGTGTACTACGGGCTCCCAACTCATCTTCCCCTCTTCCCTACATACCTTCTGAATACTCTTGCCAGTGTATTTAAGTGTGCTGCAAGAGCAGCTCTGCTCGGGGATGTTACTGCAGCCCTGGAAGTGGAATGCCGTTACTGCCACCTGGTTCCAGCTCACCCTTGGTCCCAAAGAGAAATGCAAAAGGAAATCTGGTTTTGTGTTTCCTGTCTTTTAGCCTAATAAATGTGATGCCCATACTTGGATTTCATAAAGGAAAACTGCACTAGTCCCACTTGCACTACCAGCTCTAAGATATGAGATACTTGTTTCTGTATCATTCAGCTATTAAGGAGGTGTGAGGACGTCCTTCAAACAAAATATTTCACAGTAGGTGGAGTGTAAACAGAAGGGTCGTCCTGTTTTGGGATGCATATTTCCTGACATACCCAGGTGTACTGTGAAATTCTGTAGATTCAGATCTCCTTCTCCCTGGTGTTTCTTGTGACCCAGAGCTTAATAAGTATGTTTGTTTTAGCATCTAGATTTTTAGAAATGTTAATTTACTTTGGGCACGGTTTGAAGCCATCTCCTGTCTAGATGGTAAACAGAAGTGTTAATTAAGTGTTAATGATTGCTCTAAGTATTTAACTTGGCGATAAACAAATAGCTCATTTTGAAATAAATGCTGCCTTTCTCTGAGCAGAGTGTGTGAGGGTGGGAGGGCTTAGAAAGGGTATAGAAGGATGATATGCATCCCTTACTCTATAGATACTAACTTTACAGAACAGCTTTTTTTGTACTTACCATGCTTGATGCTATGTGTCACAGATCCATGTAATCTGCTTATGCATGTGTGAGTAATGCCTGCAACTCATTACTAGCTTGTAGGAAATATTGTTGCAATGAGAGCTAACTTCTCTGAGTTGATGGTGGGTTTATCCTGCTGGGGTAGAATTTGGGGGATATTATGATAGCAGGATGACACACGAATGGGAAATGGGGGTAAAACATAGCCTGGATTACCAAAATGAGCTAATTCCAGAAAACACTACCACCTCTTATGTTTGAATTAAACTTGTCTGGATGTCAGATTTGTACAGTGCCACATGAGAAAGGAACTATAGGGGGTTATGACAAGAAGTCTTAAGGGGGGGAGGGTTTGGGACAGAAAGAATCAGGAAAGAGAAAGTCATTCAGAATTTTCTACTATTGATTGTTAGTTTTAAGAAAGGTATTTCTGTAGGAGAAATACTACAAGAAGACAGACTGTACAAATTAAATCTGTTGGTGACAAATTTAAACAAACCAAACAAAAAGTGTCACTGCAGAGAAGTGCAGAAAAGTTACGCAAGGGGTCCTGGATGGCTCTGAAGCCTTGAAAACAAACTTCTGCCTAGTCCAGGGCCATGAACTTAGCGATGAATAATAGGAGCTCCTGCTTGGGGAAAACATTGCCTCTTTCAAAACTGAGTATAATTAAGGAAGAGTGAAAACCGCTTTAATGCCTTTGCAAACAGTGATAAAGGTGGTCTTCCACTGAATACAAACAGTAACCAGTTCATAGGAGACTCATGGGAATGGAGGAGATGGTTGTCTAATTTGGGGTCTGAAAGATCATGTAGGAGCTAGCAGATGGGTTTGAGGGACTGGGGAAGTGAGAAGATTGGCCTCCACTGCTTCTTTCAGGGAAAGGATAACATTTCTGTAAGTTTTGGGGCTCAGGGACCCTGTACGACTTTTCCAGTGGCATGGTTTTATTCTATTACTTTTTGTGACATGGTGTCCTCTTTAGAACAAAATCTCTGCATGAGCTGCTTACTGCATCTGGCAGATTTGAATATAAATTTCATAACATCAGGCAAAAGCACCACTAAATCAAAGACCATAAGTGAGCCCTGCATGGACTGTGAGCAGTTCGCTTTTAAAAGGCTCTAAGCTAATGTACAATGAACTTAATCAAATACTGTGTTGCCAAATACATAAACGTTTTATAGTTGGGAGAGAAAAAACTGGGTACTGCATATTGGCACAAATCTTTGAAGGGGTGAGGGACGGCGTGTTTCAAACAAGGTGCACGAACAAAGTGGCAGGTGGGATGATTTAAACACTTGTTGCTCTTCTGCCTAAGAGCATTTTCACTGAAATGTATTGCTCTTAGTACCTGGATGCATTAGGTGATTTGCTGGTGTGCTGGTCTGTGGCTGGATGCCTAAAGTTAGATTTTTTTCTGAGAAGTTCATCTCACCTTTCTTTTCAGCATGGTCAGGCAAAGTGTAATGGTGTGAATGGTTGTTTTGTATGGTTTCTTAAAGTCCACTTTTGCTAAAGTCTTTTAAGCAACACGAAATATCTCCTGGTTTAGTATGCAACAATGAACAGTTCTTCAAAAAGCTGCTCACTTCTAAAGATAAATAATGTGTCTAAAAATCAGAGTTTTCAGGCTTAGCAAGTATGGAGATAATGCAACATCAGAATGTAAGAGTTGAAGATTTCCCGGTATATACTTGCAAACTGGTGAACAACTTGCTTAGAGGTGTTGGTTTTCCATCGGAGAGCAATAGAGCAGAAATACAGAATGGATAAATGTTTGCAAGAGGAAGGTAAACTTGTTTGTGATGAGTGCTTATCATGAGTTGGGTGATGAGGACAGGTAGCATATGTCATAGAAAATATTATTTCTGTTCTCTTTGCAGTTTATGTATGTATCTTAGCTAAGTGCATCAGAGCCTTAATTCAGATACAATAACTCTGCCTCATGTTGTTTCATGCTGGAAAAATAGACCTTTTCCAGTGAACTAAAATGAACAGATGCAGTTGCAAACAGCTAGCAGATGTTAGAAGCAAGTGAGCAGGGATGAGATTGAGGGGCCTGTCTGGGGTCAGCTAGCTCTCCCTGGAGCCAGGAGACAGGGAGGGAGCCAAGGAAGTTTTCCCTGAAGAGGTGGCAAACAATGCTGGAATGACATTTTTAGCTTAAGTGAACAAGGTCCCATCAAATTCCAGAAATCTATTCCCCTCCACCCTTTTTTTTTTTTTTTTTTTTTTAATTTTAAAGAGAGTCCAAGCATCTTGTGCTTGTTGTTAGGCAGCCCAGGTGAGACTGCTATCTTGGATATATATTTAGGGCATTAGAATAGTCAGTAATTATTCTTTTTAGTCACCAGAAGTTGTCTAATATCTAAAAAGAAGTAGTGGCTGTTTCGTTACCTCTTTGCAGAACAGGAGTGAATGGGAAAAGATGATAAATAGGAATAGGGCCATATGAAAAAACCATTAGCAAGAAAAACATAATTAGTCCCAACTTCTTTCTCGGTAGCTCTGAAAAAGCTGATTGTTTTCACCCACCAGTTTTGCAGAAGTTTTAAACAATCTCTGAAAGGGGTGGGCTACTGGATTAAAAGCTGAAAATTACTGTTGTGGGCAAGGTGCTTCCAATGATGCAGTTTACCTGGTTTGCTATTTTATATAAGGCTTTACACATGGGGCATTAAGAAACTTGGTAATTTATGGAAAACTATTTTTCAGTCTGCTGAGGTTGGAAGACACGCTGTTGATCATCTAGTCCAACTCTCTCCCTCCAGGAAAGGTCAATTAGCAGTTTCTAAGGGCTATGTCTAGTTGGGTATTGTCCATCTCCAAGAGTGGAGACTCCACAGCCTCACTGGGCAACCTGTTCCAGTGTTCTGTCACCCTTAAAGCTTTTTACTGTTTCTTGTTTAATACAAAATTTACTGTCTTTCATTTCATGGCCATCTTGTCCTGTCACTGGGTACCACTGAGAAGAGTCTGGCCCCCTCTTTACTAACAATGCTGTCTGCACCCCTGCCCTCTGCTTAGATACAGACTGAGCCCCCTGAGCCTTCTTTTCTCCAGCCTGAACAAGCCCAGCTTTCTGAGCATCTCATCATGTGTCTGATGCTCCAAGCCCATTATGCTTGTAGGCATCTGCTGGCCTGACTGCAGTGTGTCCATGTCTCTTGGAACTAGACCTGGCACAGAAGATGTCTCACCAGTGCTGAACAGAGGGGAAGGATTACATCCCTTGACCTCCTGGTGAATCTGAAAACATATATATGCAACCATATAGGGTGGGTGAAGTCTCTGTACACCATCAGATTCCTGCCCCAACTTGGAAGAGCATGGTGTGTGAATGCTTCTTGTATCTCTGTGCAAATATGAATGCCAGGTGAAGTGGATCTGTTTTTGCAGCTCCCAAAAAGGTGCATCCTCTCCAGAAAACGATATTGTTTAGGGTATTTAATTTCATCAGGTTTTCCTACAGTCTGTGCTGACCTCCTGAGTATGCTGACTCTTGCAAAGCACCTGGCCCTCCATGCATGTTTTCTAGGAAGGGAACCAAACTGAGGGTTGAGTGCCCCTCTTTTGGGGCCTAGGGATGCATGCACTCCTGTGGGGGCAGGGCCCCATCTTGGTTTCCAACCTTTAAAGTGCAGTAGCCCTTCTATATATAGTAGTGTTATTTTGAAGGTATGCTTATTTAATGAGCTCAGAGGAAAGAGTAATGGCCACCATGTAAGTATATATTAGATAGGATAAAGGCTGAAATAAAGAATATGAAACAAGATCAGCCAAATGGCCACTGCAGCCCTTGCTGGGACTGAGAATCTTCTAGTGAGTAAGCATTCTCATAAATGGTAGCATGGTGTTTGACCACAGGTTAGTTATTGTAAATAGGGGGAAAAGAGGCTGATGATCAATATTATGCTTGCCGTCAGTTAAAATCAGTCAGTAGGAAGAAAGGAGAGTACTATCTAATGGCAGCCTTACTTTATTTTTAAGTGTTAAGCCTAAGAGTACACTGGTGGTGTTATTTTTATTAATGAGAAGGTGGGGAAATTATTCCTGCAGCAGGATCTAATGTGAGCCTAACTTCAGTGCTGGTGTTTCATTAACAGCCAAAAAGCCTTTGTACGTTTTCTGAGTAATTTAAGTGACACTACCAGTCCTTACCACTGAAAAAATCCTCTGCAAATCTCTAGGGGAGAACATATTACTGGTTTGGCATTAAATCTATACTGAGTCTAGCCCAGCTGCCCTGCTTTGACTTGTAGTTGTGGCTGATGTTAAGCTATTTAGCAGGGTTTTTACTCTCACCTTATTGTAGTTGATGTTATAAATTCCTGATCCCAGTAGCTTGAGCGAATATGATCTGTGAAGTTCAGATGGTTTTCATGAGATTGCCCATACTATCTTAAATGCAGAGAGTAGTTTCCAGAGCAAAATTAAATACAATTATACCTCTTTTAGGAGTTATGCCTGTTGGCATGACTGGTTACTGGTAGATCAGGACATTACAAGCTCTTAAGAATGTGGAGGTTGGGTCTGCCACACTGTCTGCACCCCACTGTAAACATTGTCCCTTGTGTGGTGTAAGGAGGGGCATGGGGCAGGTGACACTAATACTTCCTTTGAGTCACTGTTGTAAGGCCCATGCAACCTTTCTGACAGAGCAATTTGCTTCATTTAGGAAATGCTCTGCTCCGTTTCCCCACCACCAGTCTAGGATAGAAAATATCACTGCTTTAATAGATAATACAGCATTTTTTTCGAGTGAAGCTTTCCTATGGCATTTACAATTTGAGCACAAAATTGTTTTCTGCCCAAGCTCTTACTTTCTGTAACTAGCTTTGCAGGCTGCAGTGAAGTGTTATTTTGTGGAAGGGTAATATCTTTGGGGGATGATAGCAGTTTTGTGCACTTATCTTTGCAACAACACAGAGAACTTGCTGTCTCTAGTACATGAGCAGCAAAGCAAATGGCACATAAAAATAGATAATCCTGTTCAGGCTGTCCTGCACCACCCTCTTTTCCCAGTGCTCCTGAAGGATGATTCCTTTTAATAAAGTCAGTTCAAACATCTAACTCCTAAAGGTAGAAACTGTTGAATACATTGTCTTTGCAATGGAATACAAAACCATCTGTCTGTTAATCCAAGAGGAGGACCATTGGTGGCATAGGGATAGTTTCAGTATGTAACTTGATTTCTGCTCATAACATATGAGCAGAAACTTGTAACTAAATGTTTTCAGAGTTCTGCAGTATGTGTTCAGCCAAGACTTGCATCTGGGCTCTGTGCTATATCGATTACCACAAGCTGTGCAAAGAAACAATGATTTGATCACTGATTGCATGTAGTAATATACTAGGCATTCCTGATAGCTGGGATTTGTCTTGTGTAAAACTGCAAAATCTTTTTATTGCCAGCTTCTGTACTTTGAGACTTTGACAGAACACTCTTAAGGAGTCACAATCAATTTAATTTGTCCAATTCACAGATACACAGAAAATCCAGGTTTTATATTTCTGTCTGTGATTTTAACCATGTTATTGCAAGATTGGTGATCATGCATGTATTTCATGTATCTATGTGTAAATTCTTGTCTCCAGCTGTTATATCTTTGGGGAAAACCAAATATCTGGAATGCTATTCTCACCTTTTCATTTTATCTAGTATCTATTGGGGACTCTTCTTAGTATTGAAATATACGTGACAATGCTGTCATCACAGTGTCTTGAGTAAAGATGAGCTATTACTGCAGCAACAACACATGTGTGAGTGTGATTAAGTATGCTTATTAAATGAGCAGATGCTGTGAAACTGGGGGGGTGGGTGGTGGGCAGAAACATTGTCTTTATATAGGATTGCTCTGTCCGTAACAGATCTGAGTAATGCCAGTCACTCATTCTGTCCTGACAAAGGTTACTATTTCCTTGGTTACACTGATTCAAATGTGAGCCCTTCCTGAAACATAATCTGTGAAATGATCAGGCTTAAAAAAAAATATAAATGAAACCAAGCAAATGTTCCTCCCTTATTCCAAAGAAAAGCATTTTTTGTTTTTTTTCATTACATATATGCCATATATATTTTAATATAAAAATCCACATGTAAATAAGAATGGGCAGATATAATTTAGCAATTAGCAATATACTTCTGATGGCAGATCTGCCAATGTGGTAGTTCTTGGTAGGGCTCAGGGATGACGCTGGGAAAAGAACTGTCAGATGACAGTGATAATTTACAGCAGTTCCACTGCGGACAAAACAATTCATGTAACCCATGCCCTTGGTATCAATAAGGCTGCATTAAAAAAAAAAATCAAACAAAAAACCCCACACAACACCCCCCCCCCCCCCAAAACAAACAAAAAAACCCCAACTCCAAAAAACCACTGTAGGCCAGCTGAAAATTTCCTTCTGGGTAGGGAGATCTTTTGGATGTCTGGTATCCCCACAATCTTCAGATGAATGAAGTCTTCCCATGTAGAAAAGAAAGAATTAAGGGTAATTGTAGTTGGTTAAATGCAGAATAACAGATGGGTTCTTCTAACCTTGTACTGGGACTAAAGTAGCTCTTAAGTTTTGAATGCCAGGAAACTATAGGATTTCTTGCCTTTTACCACCTGCTATTTCACTCTCACACTGAGGAGATCAGGCTGAAAGATTGAGTACTGGTGACAAACAATTCAAATACAGGATGTGTCATTAAGATTAGATTTTGTTTCATACAGCTGTAGTAGCTTTGACTTTTGAGAGCACAGGCTAATGTAGAAATATATTAAGAAACTGATGCCAATGAAAATAGATTTCTGCATAGCTAATCTGGCTTCAAGTTCATCCTGTATCTAATGCTGGTGCAAATCTGAAGCTCTTCTCCCTTGGGGGGGGGGGGGAACCCCAGACATTAGAGGTCTTCCCTTCTGATTTTTGTTTAGTTTTGTTTCATCTCACATTATGCTAGTATCAGGTTGTCTGCTATTTCTAGGAAAATTGAAACTTTATTGTGTGTCCTCTTTACACCTATTTTCTGTAACTTTGGAAATTGAAGAAAAATCAAAGTCCAAAGGAAATGGAGTTTGTGCTTCTACCAGGCAATTTTCTGGCCCATATTTAATTTTAAATTACATACTATAGATAAAATAAATGTGATTTTTGTTTCTTTACTGTATAAGAACAAAAATCTGGTACTAGTATTTAGGCTGTAACTATTTTCTATGATTAAATATTGCCTGTCATTGTACAATTAGGAAAGGTACCAAACACAGAAACTGAATTCAGAGAAATTAAGATATTGGTGCAAGCTGCAAGCATTTGAGATGAGTATTTTGATGCATTGTGAAACAAAGGTATCTTCCTGTGAACAAACTATAAGGGTCAAGAAACTGGAGAGTAAGTAAATCTTTACAGTGAACTTCAAAAGAGACTTGACAGTTTGGACTTACAAAGGCAAAAATAAGATAACATTGGTGGCCAGGAAGCAGTCAATTAAGAAGTTTAAATCCTGGACTTAATATCTCTGTTAGTCTTTAGCCATGGCTGTAGTGGAGTCAAGATCATAACTGTGTTCCTACAGAGCTTTACCCAAGGTGAGTTAAAAATATATGAAGTGTGGATTAGCACTAAAATAATACACTATCAAGTCACTCTGGTGAAACATCAGTGGCTGTTGTACAGTTGATAGTGCTTTTTGTGGCCTTGTGGAGGTTCTGTATCATGCTGTGTTTTACCATGAAGTCTAGGTAGGAATCCTAACTTCCCAGAAGGTATTGATCTTGAGTGGTAGCTTGGGAGATCTCAGACTAAACAAAGGCATTGAAACACATAAGCATAATTACTATATAGAATAAGTTTTCATTGTCTGTAAACATAAAGCTTTATAAATTACCTATATGGTGCCTTTTAATAACAGATGGGTTGGAATTACATTAATACTTTTTAAATATAGAAGTCCTGACCAGGGAAATGCTGGGACATTTCTCTGCTGTACAGACATGACGCTTGTCACAGAAGTACAACACTTCTTATCTTCAAAAGCAGTAAACCAACCTCTTCAATGGGAGTTCTGGTACATTTTGAAGAACAGTTTTTCAGCATTTGTAAGATTTGTAAAACTATTTAAAATACCCATGTAACCTATATCTGTTGTGCCTTTAAAAACAACGGTGTCTACCTTCCTAATGCTTCCTGGTTTGACTGTTCCAGCATGCTCTGCATGCGGATGAGAAAGTGTAGTCAGTAATAGTGGGTATCTACCTGCTTAATTTGGAACTCCAAGAGAAACCCATCCATTTATTTTGGCCAAAATGCCATGTGATGCCCATGTTTAGCACTCTGAATGCAATCTCGTTAGACAAAGGATTGGATTGATGCTCCTGAGGGGTCTGAGTGCCAAAGTAAACTGGCAGTGTTTCTCAAGAGCAGGAAGGTAATGTACCGTAATTACAGATTTATTCTTATTTTGGATTCCTGAAGCTATTAACACTGTATAGCTGTGGCCAAGGGAAAAACCAATTTAGTGTGCTGCTGTAGGTTTCTTTTACTGGTTGTATTCTCACTTTCACAAAAGCTGTCATCTCCTTGATGTTCTTTATCTTGAGCTTGCCTTTTTTCTTTGTGTCTTCATTGAGACAAATGGGCACAATGCTAAAATACCGTTTGGATGTGATCAAATTATTGTTTGGTGGCAATGAGTCTAAATCAGTAACACTGCAATTCCGTAGTTGTAGCCTTGCTCTCCTGAACTTCAAGGACTGCTGAAATTCAATGGCTTATTAAGAGTGCTTTGATCTTGTTGTCTTATTAAATTTGTGGCAAAGTGTGAGCCTTCAAAAAGACCTAAAAGGGCTTGTCTTTGCTACTTCAAGAGGGATGTCATCGTTAGTCAAATCTAAGAGTCTGCTTTCGAGTTGAACTTTCAGCATTCATTCCATAAAAAATTCCCCTGACACAGTAATTTCTTTAAGAATGACTAACCAGAAGTGTGGATTTTTTTTCCAGATGCAGCATATTTTGTGCACAGTAGCAAACTACAGAAAGAGTAATATAATTTATTCATCGTTACAGGGACACTATTAGAAAGTTATGATGAGATATTCAGCCCTTTGATCTGGAAAGTCTCATCTTAAGTTTCAATACCAGCAGTTTCTGGCCTGGTGTCATGAGCAGCAGGCTCTGAGGGTACAAAAAACTCCTAAGGAGTGTGTTTTTGTTTTCTTGGCAACCAGTTTGACTTCTATGGATTTTTAAGTTATTTTACTCTCTTACAGCTTTTAGGCAAAACTGGAAATGGATGGTGTTCAAGCTGAGATCTCAGCTGATGACTACATAATTTAGAAGATATGTGGGGTCAGAATCAGGTTATGGTCAGTATCAAAGATAGCTGAAAATAAAACCAAGAAATTAACTCCATGTGTGTTTCTACACATGGTCACCCATAAAAGGGCCCTGGCCAGGAAATGAGGAGGAGTAAAGGAGAAAATACGGGTCTAACTCCATTAGCTGTAGTTTCCTCGAGGATTATGGAGGCATGTGGATCAATGTAGCAGTGAAGGAATAGTAGCACGTTTCCTGGGAGCTTTTCTTCATTTAGATTCGCTTTCACTAGATCGAAGTGTTCCTGACTTTGCTGCCATACACTGTGTGTAACTGAATGCTGTATTTAGATCTTATGATACTTATAAATTCTCTAGGGTGTCTCAGATTTTACATCTTTTACCCAGTGCATATGCTCTGAGATGGATATTACTGGTTTTGCATCTTTGGTTTATCTGTAGTTCAACTAAAGCTCACTTGATATCCTGAGTGCTCTAAGTAGGGAGGCACTTTTACAGGGAATTGGAAATCTCTGCTAAGGTTTCAAGAGTTGCGTTTTTTTCTGTAAATGGAGAGCACTCATTTGCACCACTCTACTAATTGTAGATTGTACTGTGATTAAACTGTGATTAAAAGGATAGAGAAGGAGAAATTGGAAAGGAAATGAAGCTTAAAAACAAAACAACAACAAAGAGCCTGTAGGGTTCCCTAGCAACAGGGATTTATAGAGTTTTCTAGTGCGAGGCTGCTTTTTTGAGAATTTGCCCAAAAACCAGAATCAGTGCTCTGCTTTCTACTTGGGGGCATAGGAAAGATAAGTAAAAGATTTCACTGGCCCTAGACGTGATGAGGAATGGAAGGCTGAGAGATGTTCTCTAGGGATCATGTACTTCAGACTTCTGCTTTTGATTCTTCAAATGACCCTCTGGAAATATGTTCACCTCTTAATTATGTTCTATTATATATTGTCTTGTTTATTGACTCTTTTTCCTTCTTGGAATTTTGTTCTAAAACCTTACACTGAGGTCAGGCTAGGTTGTGTAATTTTGTTTCTCTATAATAATTTCAATTTCCAAATACTTACCAGCCACTCAGTCCTTGTTAATGTGTTTCACTTTATCTTCTTTCATGGCTAGGGGTTCAGTTTGTTTTGTGGCTGTCCTTGGAGTAACTGTTTTTTCCATCGTCCTTCAATGGTGTCATGAGTCAACTAGAAACAAATGGTGAGCTATTGTGGGGTAACTGGAAATACAGTACTGAGCTCAAGCAAATGTCTTCTTACTTGCTATGGTTATTTGCTAGTGCTCAGCTTATATTGTCCCACAGCTCTTGTCATGTCAGTTGAAAAGATATGAGAGCTCACTTCATCCTAAAGAAGTGCCAGAGAAAAAAACGTTCCCTAATATTTGCAGGATTTGGATTTCCAGTTCCAGGGTTTGTCTTATACTACTGAGATGAGTTTTTACAGTGCAACATACAAGTTTGGTTGGATCTCTAGGCTAAAACTTATCTGCTTCCCCTGAGCAGTAGAATAAGGCAGCTGGGTTTTCAGGAGTATATTATAAGGCTTTGCTCGTGGCTTTTTGTTTAGGTGCCTAGACAGGAGCTGTGCTCTTCAAGTTCTTGCTATATGGAAGGTCTTAGTGTCCCTATGAGGCTTAGCCACAAATCCTTCTGTTACAAATGGCAGCATGATCAGGATCAGAGTAGTTAAACTTCTGATTACTTTTTTTCTTAAGCTGAGAGGTATAACTAATGTTTTTCCAACCCTGTGGCATTGCAAAAACACTTCCTTATATAAATTGCCTTGGTACACACTGTACGCATCTCCTTGTGCTCTAGATATGAGAGGCAGCCTGTGACTGCACTTTGTTAGTTGGCAGCACTGAATCCTGACCTAAATTAAAACTTCATATGCATAGGGACAGTGCCACGTTTGGCTTGAGTTCATGTGACTATGTAGGATAATGGGTTGCTATGGTAAAAATTGTGGTGATGACAGGCCATGTGATGTCAAGCTAATATAAGATGTTTTTAGCAAAATGAAGAAAATACATTGAGAGGAATATTAGACAGGTATTTTTGATGAATAATGCTCTTTATACTTAATGAAAGGAAATACTATTCTACCTGCACTACTTTTCTTTGGCCAGTGAATCCAAACCAGATGGGGCTCATGTAAACATCTGGCCATTTGTTCTGATCAGTGTGCTCAGAAAAACATGGGATCTAATTGACAGAGAAGCATTGTCATTTTAATTAATGCAGGCAATTTATAAATTTCCTAAGATAAAGCTGAATCACAGATGCTCCTGTGAGTGGAAGAATAGTGTGTTTAGAGGAAAAACAACTATGTCCAGGGAGATGTGATGGTCCTCATTTTTGTTACTCAACTTTCTTAAATCTCTTTTGATAAGTATGAGGTAGAATGTCATCTGTTTTCAAGATTTGGAGAAGTTCAGTGAAGTCTGGTGGATTCACACTAGGCTTTATTAGGCATTAAGATGTAAAGAAGGGGTACACAGGTCCTGTATCTGTTTTTCAAGTGAGCCTTATTTTTTACTGTGGGATGTCTCAGTTCCTGATTGTTCATGTAGTTCATGTAGTTGCAATTTTTTAAAAATGTCATACTATCCTTCATAAGTACCCTTAGCACTCCTCATTTCATCATGCTTACAAACTAAAGTTTTATGATTATTTTTTGGCTAATTTGTGTCTCTCAATGCAGTTGTGAGTAAATGGCAAGAGAGACACTGCAGTACATGAAAATGATTACTATTTTTAGTACTGAGGCATAAAGATATTGGGAGATGTTATTATCAGATAATCAAGTCACAACATAAAACTGCTTAGAAACACCCTAAGGAATCAGTAAAGTACCTCTTAAGAGGGCACTGTGACACTTCCATGAGTTCTTTTATATTTGATTTTTGACTTGAAGCTTTTGCTTGAAGATGTTAAGCTGTTTTCTATAAAGAAGATGCTAAAATGTTCTTCATGCCCTGGCAATGGTCAATTTATAAAGTAATAAAGAGCCATAAAACAGGTATGTGGGCTGCAAAGTGGTAAATCTACTAATTGTCTAAGGTGAGGTTTCAGTATTTTTCCTGTATTAAATAACAGCACATTAAGTACTGCAAACACTGTATTTTATCACATGTAATAGGGGTTTTGAAGGCTATGTTTGTTCCTTGTTTTTACTTTTAGGAAGACACTGTCAAAATATTAAGTTGATTTCTACTCTGACAATTCAGGGTAGGGGCAGGAATGAGTACTGATAGAACCCGCTGGAGAGAAGCTACACATTCATGGCTGCTTAGGCCTCTGATTTTCAGAGGTTTGTTCAGTGCCGTAAGTATGTTGAATTACAGTGCTGTATGTAGCCACAGCTATTCACACTCTATCTTCAGAAATGCTGTGTGGCCACTTAGTAAGGAGGGCTGACAAGTGGAGCAGTTTTCTGCCATTTGGGATTTTCCTGTAGTTGATGCATGTACTGATTTTTCCTTTTCTTCTAGGAGCTCAGTACTTACAGTGCCACAGAAGTCAGAATTCACTGACATCTATTTGTAGTTTTATGAAGTCTTCTCACATTGGTGTTATGCCTCCCTATGTCCTACCAATAACAAAAAATACGAGCCCAAACTGGGCAATAAGTCTAGTTGAGTTACTGGCTTGCCTACCATGCTGTTGCTCAGCAGTAAATGGGTATGAAACTTGCCTGAGCCCTTAAGATATAAGAGAAGCTTATTGGCATGGTTATAATGGAGAAAGAGCAGTATAGCATTGAAAGGATATTTATTATAATTGCCATCGCCTGTTAATCCCTCTTTTCTGAAGATAACTACCCATAAGCTCAAAGTATGATGTCTTTTTTTTTTTGTTCTTTTTAAAAGGATGAAAAAATCTTACCCTTGACAGTTTGTTTACAGTCTGAGATGATTTCCTATCTTGTGAACTCTTAGACTGCAGGCCTGAGAGAAATGGCTGCAGGTTTCCTTTAACGCTTGACCTTATGTCCTTCCATTCATCACATCTTATTGCTGGTGTCATTTTCATCCAGAAGAACTGATTTTCAAAGATTCCTTTCAGCTTTTCATCTGGTTTCTAAAGTTTTTTTTTCTCCCTAAATGGATTTTTCTCAACCTTACTGCATTCTGGTTGAGGAATGAGTCTTTTAAATCCGCAATCTATAGATGGCTGCTGCATTGCCTCTTTTCAAAGCAATACTGAAGCAAAAGAACAGTGATGGTGATGGTGTGGTTTAACAACTGCTAGGAACATTTCATTGATACTTCCTGGTGCCTACCCCTTCTCTGATGTTATGCTTGCCTTTCCATAGTTTCTCTGGGTCCTAAGGTTGGCTCAGGTTAGGTTGAAGGGTTTACAGTGAGTTATGATTGTCCCAAATCATCATCACCAGGAGGAACATGGTGTATTTTTTATAATGTTTTATAACAAGCTTTTATACCTTGCTATTTCCTGACTGTCTTGCATCTCCACATTACATCCAAATTTGTTAGATATATGGTGTGTATTTTATTTGTTGGATAACTGTTCCTTGTTTTCTGTTACCCCCAAAATGATTTTTATGCAGCTCCTGGCTTTGCGTTTATTTTTATTGGTCCATTGATGAATTCTTTTTAGCCTTGGGATTTCCAGTGTCTGCCGTATCACCTCATGCCTCTATGCATCACACCAGGGGATGTTCATGTGGGTGGTTTTGTTTGGGGTTTTTTGTATGTGATGGTGTGGGGTTTGGTTTTTTTTGTTTAGTTGGTGTTTTTTGGTTTGGTTGGTGTTTTGTTTGTTTGTTTTTAAAGCAAGAGTAGTCTCTTTTGGGATATCTAAGATTCCTTCAGCTGAAGAGTGACATGTAGCCTTCGTGGAGTACCTGCTGGGATGAGCCAGCAAATCTTCTAGTACTTGGCCTTTCTAGCCCTGCCCCAAATGTTTCCAGTGAATGCCTGGAGGCCCTTCAGAGTCACTCTATGCAGAAGACACCCTATACCCTTGGGGAAATCCTGTGCCAGTTACTACTACAGTGGGGATAGCAAAGACTAGCTAGTACTGTTGAGGGAGGACATAGTTTAAAAGTCTCTTTGACTATGTAAAAAAACCTTTATGGGCTGTAATGAGCTAAAGGGCTGAATTTTTAGTTCCTCTCTTCTAAGATATCGAGAAATCTGAGAAGCTTAGAAAGAAAGCTGTAGAATAATGCAGGATAAGGTACCAAATCTACTTCTATTCATGTTGCTATGATGGCAGCTTTAAACAAAAAAAACCCAAAACTCTATCTATATTCTTCCCATATCAAAACAAAACCATCCTCTTCCCCCCAACTGCAATACCAAAAATACCTTCAGTAGAAATTTAACATAGATTTAACAGGATTGAATTAGGCTATCAAGTAAACTGACAGATGGCTTTTCTTCTACATAGAAAGCAGTTAAGTACAGAATATTTTGCCAGCCTCCAACTATTGAAATATCATCAACTGGATTTCCCTCCCTTTCCTTTTCTACCTCCTGTCTTCCCACCCAGGCTGCCAGGTTAATTCCCTGGATACACACATCAAAGTCTGAGAAGCTGGCTACTGCCAGCTGGGGTTCAATGCCCAGATGTGTAGGGACAAGTATGGCTTTTTGATTCATGACCTGGTGAAGATTTCATAACTGCTGCGGTACCTGGGTCTGTGGGAGGGGATCTGTGTGCCAGCTCATCCCTACACAGTAGCAGTGTCAGCCACAGCTGCCCCGGGCAGTGTTTGAAACCAGTCCAGCACTCAGTGCACCTTGCCCTGTTCTTGTCTCATGGGTTTACTACTGGCACAGTCTCCTCCTGCCCCATCTTCTCCCTTTTCTCCTGTCAGTTGGCCTTTTCCTGTCCCTCATAACCACTTTCTTACTCTCAGCCTATTCCAATCAAGTGACTTACTCTTCTCAGCACAATATATTAAGAACAAATTGAGATGACTATGCAAATGAAGCCTCAACAATGTTTTCTTGATCAGGATTTACATGCATCATTGGAAATACAAGAAAGACCTAGCTGGACTACATATTCTTTTAATGCAATCTTGTCTTCATTGTGCTGAGGTGAGGCAGTGGAAAAACTATAGGTTCTTTTTGCCCTCTAAAAACACTCAATGAAGCAGAGTTCCTTAAGGAAGCTTGGCAGTGAAGGTGCTTTTTGGTTCATCTATTTATTTCTCATCTTCCACCAGCTTATGCGGAGCAGAGGTGTGGACTTCTGCAGTAGTCGGTCCTTTATCAAATAAAAATACTACAATTTAGTTTTTTGATGAGCAAAATAATTGGATTTCTCTATTCAGCCAGCATCATGTGGCATTTTGAGGACTTGGTAAACACGATTGCCTGCCAAGTGTTATGTCTTAAGGTTGTTGAAAACTAGAATATTGCTCTTAAAAGTGAAATACAAGGTTTAGATTCATGCGTCATCCAAGTATTTCAGGGACAGCTGAATTAATTCTTGTTTGTAGACTGCAATGTTTTAAATTTGTTTTCAGAATTTTATTTGAAAGTTATTGAAGGTTAAGTACAAAAGTGTTTCTTTATCACTAGTGTGCTATGTAAGCTTCCAAGAGGGAATACCTCCTTAGCTTTTAGCTCTTCTGACCAGAAATGTGACTTGCTATTCACATTTTCCAAGATGTAAACCCTTAGTTTTTAGCACCTTTCCTAAGAATGCATTCAAATGGGCTCCCTTAGCAGTAGTTTGAGGACATGGCAATTCGAGATAAGTGGGTGTTATGGCAAGTATTAGCTTGTGTCTGTCTTTGCTATTAAAAGAAAAGAAAGGAGAGAAAATGTCAGTTGTGAGGGATTGACCTTGTTTTGACAGACCACTGGTGAGTGACAGTATTTCAAAGCTGAATGTCACAGCCAATCCATTCTGGTTGCTTCAGAGTCAAAGATGTGAGGGAGCAGCCTCACAAAGAACACAGTCTTATTTGCAGGGTTGGGGTAAGGTATAAATGGCCCAGAGAACTTATGAGTCAGTCCCTTAGGTGCTCTTTTGAAGGCTGCAAATAAAGATAGCTTCTGAAAAGTCAGTGTTTGCTAGTAAGTCAGTGAGAAAGCTCAGGTACATGCGGAGAAGCACTTTCAAGTAGAAGTCAAAACTTGAACCTGGCTTTTGGTTTAGTTAATTTTCTTTCTTTCCTGCTTGCTTCAGCAGCCCACATAGCCATCACTTCCCAAGTAGAAGAAGCATTTGAAGCCTGGAAGTAAATGATGCATGTCAATGATGGCAGATATTGCACTACAGTGATTATCACAACTGTAGGTCCTATCTGCCCAATGAGATTGGTGGGCTCCTGTAGACTTAAGTGAGCTCTGCCTCATGGAGGTAGAAGGGAATACATCTTTCTGCCTCTGACTTGAATCAGAAAGGCTTATACTTTAAATCACTAGCTGTACTTCTGTGTACAGACCCATATTTGTAAGTACCCCTTCCAACAATAAGTTATATTTTGAGATCCTTCTATGCAAGTGTGAAATTGGAGTAAAAAGAAAGGTTTAGGTTGAGAGTTGTTGCACATATATATAGTACTGCATGCTAGATTCTTTCAAACCACTGGAGCTTTCTGATTTTTTTTCCCTTCAGCATTTGTCCTCTGGATGTTTTTTCCATCAGTGAGTGTTTTGTGGTGTTTTGGTTTTTCCTTCTCAAAATATATTTATTTATTTATTTATAGCTGACTTTTTTAGCATTACATTAAGTACTGTTTTGTCCTTGCTTAGATCTGGAAGACATAACGATAACCAGAATTTGCACTGGGAATAGGTGCAGGAAATAGCTATTTTATGTAGATAGTTTGGTTTTCTGTTCTGGAGTCCCTTTTTCCCATATAGCCTGACATGAAATTGGATGTTAGCAATCAAAGTGATGTGAACCAACCTGTGTCTAATCTGTAATACAGAAATTTCGTACCTTTTTTTTTTTCTGTCCAGGACCAATAATCTGGTTCTAGATTGCATTTATTTAACAAGACTATTTCATTTTTCCTTCTCTAATATTAAAAATAAACTACTTTCAGTAAAGCAAACAGACTAGGTGAAGCTTGTATGATTTGTTAATTTATCAAGTGTGGCTGCCAGGGAATGGGACCCAAGACTTTCGTCAGCTGCTTTGAAAAATGTATGTTTGCTTTCATAATGGACCTGGAGTGTAGGTGAGTGCATGAGGTAGGGAGCTAGCTTACCTCTTTAAACAGAAAATGTTCTTAAGAAAACATGCTGATATGTGCACAGTCGTAATTGGTAATTATGGCAATTTCTGAAAGGGAGGGAAGTCAAATGTAACTGAAAGGACTGCAGTCGCCCCCATCCCCGTACTCCCCGCCCCCCTTGTAGAATGCTCTAGTTCAGACCTAAGCTAGTACGGAAGAACAAGAAACACAGCGGAAACAGGAATATGAAGTGAGTTGAGGCAACTCATTTTGTTTAGCACCCTAAGGTACTTTCAGTGCTAGCATGAAAAATGCTAGGCCTTGGTCTATTGCTAATATAAATTGATTGACCTTCTCTGTGGACTATGTAAAATTTTTACCACAGGAGAATCTGACCTAATACAAAAAGCTGGTGTTAGTATGACATTAGGAGCTCTTGTACAAGAGTCATTAAACTCAATTTAACTTAATTTAGTAAAATGGAATTCAAATTTGTAATGCGGAAGTGATTGAGGACACTGCAAATTTGTCATTCGAGCTATTGCGAGAAGTAAAGTTATATTCTGAAAATGCAAGTTCTCAGACTGAAAGCTGACATAGCGGGGCATGTACTGCTCTGGGCAGGTCTGTGCTGGGCATTGGTAAAACAGTTTCTAAATATCAAATTAAACAGGATAACACAATGTACTGTCATTGCACCTGTATAGATTATGGATGCTCTTCTTGCTGCTATTTCTTCCCTGTAATTCATATCCCATCTTACATGGGGCTTTTATTTTGCAAATAGTTATTGGTGAAACTGCATGTAAGTAGCTCTCTATTACACTACACTGCAGAAACTGGGGACGAATAACAGTGTGTGTCTTTCCTGAACTTGGCATTTACAGACATTGTTCTGCTCTCTCTATACTTTTTCTAGTGTCGTGTCATGAAAAGTTTTGTAACAAGATGCGTCATCTCTATGCATTCTTGTCCCATTCAGTTGATGCTCCTTAGTGAAGGAGTGCACTCTGTGGTGCAAAGCTGCAGCCGTTTCCTATTAAATACTTGAAACTTGCCTGTGATATTGATACAAGGTTTTTGGTTGGGAAACCTGTGTGGGAGAGGGTTGAGAGGAGTGTAGATTTTTACCGTGGCAGATGTGTTGTCTAGAAAAACTTCTTCCTATTGAATATAAACATGTTAATTTCTCTGGGTAAGAATCTTCAGAGGAATCTTGAATCTTAATGTAGTAATTGGGATAGATAGCATTATTTATGAGAACTATTTTTCATTTCAAATTTAGATTGTACTGTAAAACTTTTGAAAAGGTAGAACTGAGGTGTCAAAAAAAGCTCTTCAATAAAAGTCTGCATCTGCTCAATTTCGTTTTTATTTCAGTGTAAATATAGATCAGGCATTTTGTCCTTCTAGCCCTTAACTAAGACCTCTTAAACTTATTCATGCAACAAATATTCCTTTTACTTGAAAGCAAATGATAGACAAAGTTTATCTTTATAGCATTCAAATATCCATTTATGGTTGGGTTTTTGCAAGATTGAAGCTACAGGTCATTATGACACAGCATGCAAATACTATATTATTCTTACTGAAGTTAAGGAGCTATGAAATGTTTTTGACATTTTCCAGAATAGCTGCGTATGAAAAATCAAATCTGGATGGAAGCTGCAGTGCCATAAGATGAGTAGGAAGAAGTGTTGTGGGCTTTTAATGATTTACAGAAATGTTGACATGTACTGTACTGATTAGGGAGTGGATACCCATTTTTTCCAATCCAAACAACACTTTTGTGAAATTTACTACATTAACTCAGTAATAATGCTGAGGCATTATCTGTTGGTATAGATTTATTTTGGAAGGCAAGTTCTTGAGACAAAGCAAATCTTCACAGTGATCTTTGGCTGTACTGATTAACACAACCTCTGTAATCACCTGTACTGTTGGAAGGTGGGGTGAGATTTTTTTATTGATGGTCATTGACTCTAAGCTCTACACACAAGACACCAGCTAACTGATTTGCTATAGAAAGAACTGGTATATTAACATTTGGTTTCAGCTGTGATTTGCTATTGGTTATTTTGTTAGACTATTGGCTGTTTGTTTCAACTATTTATTACCACGTGTGTGTTTTATGTGCACAGGACAGTTGTCACCGAAATCGGGAATAAACCTCGTAACACCAATGTAGTGTTAAAAGGCAGGCATTCTTTATTTACGGTGCTGGATGCACGGGAGATCACTCCTCTTAACGTGCATGCCGTCAAATCGAATTGTGCAGGTTAAGTACCTGCTCTATATATGTATTAATTAGTTTTCCGATAGAATAGGTACATATTCATCATATGCAAATGTCACTTGCGCATGCCTGTTGATGTCTCTGGGTGGTTGTCAGGGGTCTCTGGATGAAGGATATACTCTTCCTTACTGTGTCCACTAGTTAACCCTTGCTTTCATGCAAACTCAATTCTGAGATTATGGATGTACTGACCTTGAGGGGTGGTCTGTTCTGGTTTAGTGTTTGCTCTGCAGTTCCTTATCTTTATAGTTCTGTACATCTGCTTTTCTTAAGGTCAAATGTCATTGTAACTTTGTTTAGGCACTTCTTATCTTGAGGCCTTTCCAACTCCCCCAAAGCAACAAGGTTTAGTCGTCATGCAGGCTGTTTCTTTTTTCAGCTACCTCATTATCCTGGCTAAGTTTTGGCTCCAGGCCCCAACATTTGTTGAGCTACTCTAGATTGCATTAGTAACGCCCAACCATTTACTCCCTGAATCACTGCTACCTAAAAGCGAGGCTTTAATCTGATCCTTAAAACAGAGGTTTGGACCCTAAAAGTGAGGGTTTGAGATCTAAAGACTAGGCTTTGACCCTTAAAAGAGGGGTTCTGACAGAAACATATTGTCTATTGTTTCATTCGCATTAATGATTAACTAATGACTAAAATATAGATCAAAGAATACACTGATTGTCCCCAGACTCGATGTCCTGTTGGATAGGGCTGTACAAGGAGTATAGCAGCATCCATGGTTGGTTAACTTCATCACCCTGGTTACATTTCCCCCCTTTGAAAGTTTTGAGATTATTTTTCTCAACACTTTCACTACAAACTAGTACTCAATATCCTACCTCTAGTTACCCGATAATATTAATGCCTGTTAACCCCTATGCGATAGAGATTTCCCTATCAAAATTTTCTGGACCATATTTTCCATTTGCCAATGCAAGAGTGACCTTTCAATCCATTGACATCTCTTTTGCTAGAACCTTCTTTAGACAAGAATAGACAAGGAGGATTATCAGAACCACGACCAGCAAAAGCAACACTGTGCTTAGTATAGATCTTACCCAAGAGCTGAGATTCCATCCCAGTCCATTAAATATCTTATCAATCTAATTTTCCTGCATATCCTGTTGAATTTTGTGCGTGTCTTTTTCTGCTTGTCCTAACAGGCTCAAATCATGTTTGACATCCTGAGTTAAATTCGTATATGTATGCAGCAATGATATATTTTATCCTTCAGATATCCACAGACTCTATACTCTTTTAGCAAGAGCATATCTAAGGCAATCCTATTCTGCAATGTCATTTTATAAAAATAATCACCCTTTTTTTGATCCTCTATACTTAACTCCTCTTTTCCTATAGAGAAGTTTCCACACCAAAACAAACACCCATTTACAGACAAACTTATATATATTTTAAAGTCAATTTAGCAGTCTCAGGGTCTCTATTAATAGGCAATTTTCCATGATGGTGCTTTCTTCACTCAAGTGTAGTGTATCCATGGTTCCACTCCTACTTTGATTGCACTGTAGATTGTTAACAGTACCTGTAAAGGTCCTTTCCACTTCTCCTGCAGTGGTTCAGAGTTCCAGGTCTTTATGGACCTGAGATCACCTGGCTGATACTGATGTTTAGGTGTATCCAAGGCAAGCGATCTAGTCAACACAATATATCTCTGGAGAGCTCCAAGAGTTTTTCCTAAAGAAACCAAATACACTTTTAAATTTGTTTCCCCTGCTACCTTCATATCGCTTGGGATGAGAGGAATTTGGTAAGGTTTGCCATACAAAATTTCATATGGGCCATCTTTGGTTCTTGGTTGAATTCTAATTCTCAAGAGAGCTAATGGTAAGGCCTGCGGCCATTTTAAAGACACTCCTTAACAGATCTTACTTATTTGCCTCTTCAGTGTTTGGTTCATCCTCTCAATTTTCCCACTTGATTGTGGTCTCCAGGGGGTATGTAGGTCCCATTTTATACCCAAAATTTTACTAACTTGTTGAACTACCTCTGCCACAAAATGTGGTCCTCTATCAGAGGACATTCCCATTGGCATCCCAAATCTTAGTATTATTTCCTTCAGCAATATTTTAACTACTTCTCTAGCTTTGTTGGTGCGGCAAGGGAAAGCTTCTGGCCATCCAGAAAATGTATCAATCAGCACTAACAAATAACTATATCCATTTTGTCGGGGTAACTCAGAAAAATCAATTTGCCAATAATCTCCAGGAGAGTGTCCTTGTTTTGTTATTCCTAAAGGTGGTTTCTTTTGGTTCAGGGAGTTATTTTTAAGACAGATTGGACACTTAGCTACTATGGATTTAACTATTCCTGTCATCTCTACACACACTACAGATGCTTTCAAACTCGAAACCATAGCATCTACACCCCAATGTGTTTGCTCATGCTTTTCTTTTGCAAGTTCTGTCATAACTTGTGCGGTTACTATTGCCTGTTTTTCTGGCGTTACCCACCATCCTTCTGTATTTTGTGATGCTTCCAATTGTTCTGCTAATTGCTTATCCAATTTATTGTACCTCGGTTTCAAGTTTGGAATTTTTATCTGTTTTACTGGTACTAGTGCAAGGATACCTTGTTCTGCAGCCTCTGCAGCTTTATCTGCCAATCGATTACCTATGTTTACAGCCATCTGACCGAATTGATGAGCTTTGCAGTGCATTACTGCCACTTCTTTTGGTTTCTGCACATCTTCCACAAAGTTGGAGAATTTCTTCTTTATGTTTTATTGATGATCCTTGGGAGGATAGCAGTCCTCTTTCCTTCCAAATAGCTCCATGAGCACGGATCACACCAAATGCATATTTGGAATCAGTCAAAATACTTACCCTTTGTCCTTCTGCCATTTGCAGACCCTGCTTCAATGCCACCAATTCTGCTTTCTGTGCTGAGGTATTTGCAGGCAGTGTCCCTGACTCCATTACCTTGGTGGTGGTAACGACAACATATCCAGCCATTCACTTCCTTTCTTGCACACAACACCCCCCTTTCTTTCTTTCTCCCACACTACAGCATCAGTATTCAGAGCTCAGCACTGCAAGATTGGAAATTCAGAGTTGAAAGTGAATTCTCTGCAAACATGTCTGCGCCCATACCAGGGTGTTGCTGTATGCAACATGAGCTTTTCTGGACTTTGCCATTTTGTTGTGAGTGCTGGTATCCCCCAGAATTGTGGCAAGCAGTGGCAG
The DNA here is from genome assembly GCF_963921805.1 of Phalacrocorax carbo. Taxonomy (NCBI): domain Eukaryota; kingdom Metazoa; phylum Chordata; class Aves; order Suliformes; family Phalacrocoracidae; genus Phalacrocorax; species Phalacrocorax carbo. Next base: position 42,937,266 of record NC_087515.1, on the reverse strand, counting down.
CAGCAGATGCCTCTGAATAGAATCATAGAATAATTGAATCGTTTAAGTTGGAAAAGATGTCTAGTTATCACTGAGTCCAACTGTTAATCCAGCACTGCTAAGTCTACCACTAAACCATGTCTTTAAGCACTACATCCAAATGTCTTTTAAATACCTCCAGGGATGGTGACTCAACCACTTCCCTGGGAAGGCTGTTCCAATGCTTGACAACCCTTCTGGTGAAGAAATTTTTTTTTCCTCATATTCAATCTAAACATCCCCTGATGCAACTTGAGGCTGTTTCGTCCTGTCTGATTGCTTGTTATCTGGGAGAAGAGACTGACAGCCACCTTGCTACATCCTCCTTTCAGGTAGTTGTAGAGAGTCTCCCCCAGCCTCCTCTTCTCCTGGCTAAACAACCCCAGTTCCCTCAATTGTTCCTCACAAAACTTCCCTTCATCAGCTTTGCCCCTCCTTGGACATGCTCCAGCATGTCAATGTCTTTCTTGTAGTGAGGGGCCCAAAACTGAATGCAATATTCAAGATGTGGCCTCACCAGTGCCGAGTACAGGGGCATAATCACAGCCCTACTGGCCACATTATTCCTGATACAAGTCAGGATGCTGTTGGCCCTCTTGGCCACCTGGGCACAGTACTGGCTCATATTCAGCCACTGTCAACACTCCCAGGTTCTTTGCTGGGCAGCTTTCCCGCCACTCTTCCACAAGCCTGGAGGGCTGTATGACGTTATTGTGACCAAAGTGCAGGACCTGGCACCGAGCCTTGTTAAAACTCATACAGTTGGCCTTGGCCCATCGATCCAGCTTGTCCAGATCCCTCTACAGGAGCCTTCCTACCCTTGAGCAGATCAACACTCCCACCCAACGGCGTCATCTGTAACTTACTGAGGGTGCACTCAATTCCCTCGTCCAGGTCATTGATAAAGATATTAAACAGAACTGGCCCCAACACTGAACCCTGGGGAACACCACTTGTGACTGGGTTTAACTCCATTCATTAGAACTCTCTGGGCTCAGCCATCCAGCCAATTTTTTACCCAGCAAAGAGTATGCCTGTACAAGCTACTGGCAGCCAGTTTCTCCAGGAGAATGCTGTGGGAAATGGTGTCAAAGGCTTTACTAAAGTCTAGGTAGACAACATCCACAGCCTTTCCCTTGTCTACTAAGTGGGTCACCTTTTCATAGAAGTTGATTAGGTTAGTCAAGCAGGACCTGCCTTTCATAAGCCCATGCTGACTGGGTCTGTATGTGCTCTGTGATGGCACTCAGGCTGACCTGCTCTGTAATTTTCCTGGGCGCCAAGGTCAGACTGCAGTTTGCCCAGAACTTCCTTCTGGCCCTTCTTGTAGATGGGCATCACATTTGCTAACTTCTAGTCAACTGGGACCTCTCCTGTTAACCAGGACTGCTGGTAAAGGATTGGAAGTGGCTTGGTGAGTGCTTCTGCTAGCTCCCTCAGGACCCTTGGGTGGATCCCATCTGACCCCATAGACTCGTGTGTGTCTAAGTGGTATAGCAGGTCACTAACCATCTCCCCTTGAATTATGGGGACTTCATTCTGCTCCCTGTCTTCCAGCTCAGGGGGCTGGGTACCCTGAGAACAACTGGTCTTACTATTAAAGACTGAGACAAAGAAGGCATTAAGTACCTCAGCCTTTTCCTCATCCTTTGTCACTGTGTTTCCACCTGCATCCAATAAAGGATGGAGAGTCTCCTTAGTCTTCCTTTTGTTGCTAATGTATTTATAGAAACATTTTTTTTTCTTTTATGGCAGTAGCCAGATTAAGTTGTAGTTAGGCTTTGGCTGATGCTCATAGCTGGATACTGCATGCTACTGTCTTGTGCTGTGTAATCAAAGTTTCTGAAACAGACTGGGCAGGGGTATTACTATATTTTCAATCTACAGTCTACCACCTGCACACCCAGGCCCTTTGCTTCCTTTAAAAATATAGATATTCAAAAAATCTCATTTATTCCTCACATAACGAGTAATAAAGGCAAGAGTCACTGAAAGTAGGGGAGGGAGCAGAACATGAGATAATTCTAATGGAACATAAGTGAGAGATTAGACGTAGGAGAGCTGGGTGCAGTGACTAAGACATGAATTCCTGTTTGGGGCACACATGCTCTTCATGTGGAAGTGAAGCATTGCTTTGTACAAATAATGAATTTGCAGAATGTTATGTAAAAGACATCAGCTTTTGTAATACTGAGCATTATTTCCAGCAGTAGGTCTCAATGTACTTTGCAGAGGAGAGGTGGACCAACATTTTTCTTTCTTTAACACCTAATTTTTGGAAAGAGAGCAATGGTTTCATATCAGTAACTTGTAAAAAGTGTCATGACCCAGGAGCTATTCTGTGTGTGTTGGACTCTAGGGTAGGGCTCTGTCCACACAGGCCTACATATAGAACCACGCACTATGTATGACAACTTCAGATACTTTACATAAAAACAGGCACTGCAGGGTTTTTCTGTTTACCCTTTTGCATGGCTAGAACCCCCTACTAATACAGGAGAAGAGAAATGAGAAGTTGGGTACTAGTATGAGCGAAAAAATAGCATAGAGAGATGCTTTGAGATTGTCAGAGCAATGACGGTATCTTGCTTTGATGGTTTTGTTATATAATTGGGACCTTAGTCTGAATATTAAGACCATTGTGTTTTACTGTGATATGTAATTTGAAGTTGGAACTGCTCACGCTTAAAATATCCCCCCACCCTTTTAAGCCCACTGAGGCTTTCATCATCTAATTGTTCATTGTGTCTGGAAAATTTGGGCTTGTCCCCAAAGGCCTCTTTGCCCTCCCAGGCACACATGGGAATCCTGCAGGTAGAAGGAAGATGGAAAGCTGTGCATGCTTAAGTACTCCTTTTGTGAGCATGCTGATGAGCACACGGAGAGATGCATGTCTGGGATACTGGAGCAGGGAGGAGCAGGGTGGATAAATTGAAAGCTCTTAAGATGAGCATTGCCATGGAAACCACCGCCTTTCCTCTGTGTGTGCAGCAGTATATTGGATGCTTACCTCTTGTGAAGTCAAGCTCATAAGTCTGTGGTGCAGAAGTGCCTCAGAGGTGCCTGGGAGCTATACTTGCAGGAAGTTGGATAGGGCTGCTACCATCTTTGCAGCTGAGGAGCTGGCCTGCAGTTTCCTAGTCTAATCAGTGTCTGCCTAAGTTTTCCCGTTTTGTTGTGAGAGGGAGCAAGTGTGGTGCTTTGTCAGGCCTGCTCTGATCCCTGCTGAGGAAGAAAGCATGACTGACCCTAGTGGGACAGGGAATCTCTATCCTGTTCTCAACCCTAGACCTGAGTTTCCTTTTGTGCGTCCTTGATTTATCTACCTGTAAAACAGCATAGCTTTTTTTAAAGAAGTACAAAAAGATCAGGCCAACAACATCTGTGATCCAAACTGATAAAAACCCCTCAATAAAAAGCTCTTTAAGTTAATCAAAGAATAGGCACACCACCTGAAGTTGCTACATATGCTAGAGAAGAGGCATCTGGTATGTCCTCTGTGCCCTTGCAGTCAAGGAGGGTTTGCATGGCAGGATTCTTCCTCATAACCCATATGCTAGCTTATTTGAAAACAAAAATAAAACCAAAAACAAAACCAACAACCAACAAACCAAAACCCAAAACTTAAAATTCCTGCCCACTCTATGCAGATGTTTTAATTAAATTTTTTGTTTTGTGACTCTGGCACACAGGACACATGGGATGTGTGTGTAAGAAGGCACTGGAAGCTGAGGTAAGGAGTCTCTGGGTTGATTGCCAGTTATAAACATCCCTCCTGGAGATGTCCAGACCTTGTGACAGGGCAAGTCAGTGTGGCACAGAGCTGGGCAGAGAGAACCTGTACCCCACCCTAGACAGGCAAGGAAGAGACAGGGTCTTGAGTTCACTGTCCCACAAGACACATACACTGAGGTGTAAGTGATTAATATTATACCTACACCTCTTAGGTCAGATTTCCAGCTTGTATTTTGTTAATTTTGTAGGTGTTGGAAGGTGATCTGTATTTATGAACTGATGTCCGTTGGGTTCAGGCATGTAAATATACCTGAGAAATCTCTCAATTATTCTGGGGTTCGTTTGTTCTACCTACACAATACTATGTGCTATCTTTGTATTTTGCTTTCCTGAATATATCTTTGAATCTCTTTAAATGATTGATTACTTGTTCTTGTTGAGGCTTAGGTCTTGTTCTTTCTTCTCCTGTTAAAGAAAATATCAAAGTGACCAAGTCAATGTTTCTGTCTACAACACTGGAATAGTGCACCTTTCTAATGTTGTGTGGCATGCCTCCTTTGTTTTAACCTGATGCAGGTTAAGAAAAAAATCAGACTGAAAACATGATTTAAGTGTTGTGATCGTACTTTACTTTCAATGTTTATGGAGCCTTCAGAGTTCCCGCTTTTAAAAATTTTTATTCTATAGAAAAACTGTAAGCTGGGAGTCTGAGAGAAGAATTGGACTCCAAGAGCTGGAATTCCAGGAGAACCTTTGGTTCTTGGATGCAGATCTTGTTAATATACCAGATCTACAAATCTTTACAACTTCTAGAGAGAATCACTGATTTTGGAATATATTTCTTGGTTTCTGCTCCATGTGTTTATGAAATGGTCATGTTGTGCCTTTCTTCATCACACTAGAGGCAGTCAGCCTCTTGGCAGGGTAAGGAAAGGATGTTTCTAATTACTGCTTGCTTCAAGCTAATGCCACTTTCAAATGTTGCTAATAATACAGCAGTAGTTCTGAACCATCCTTTTGGTTTTTTGTGACCTTCTGTGCTGCCTTTACTGCCTTCTGCAGTTAGTTTATTGCATTTAAAGATAAAAGGGAAGAGTCCCAATACACAAGTCTTAAAGTTCTCTCAGCTCAGAGTAGGTGTGAGGGAGGCGTGACAACTGTGAAATAATTTAGTCTGTTGGCACCCTTCTATGATATACATGAAAACTGTTATGAAATCTTCTAGCTGAATTTGTACTAAAGAGTGGGGCTGTGGATGTAAATTCGGAGAGTCTATGTGCAGAAGTTTAGGACCCATGTATTCCTTTAATAGGCGTCTTACTATTTATGGGTTGCCCTTGGGAAGATGCTGAAAGAGTAATAATTGCTCATTCTTTCTGTATAATAAAGGAAGTTTAATCTCCTTTATATACCGTATATTACATCATTGTAGAAAATCTTTCAGAAAGCTAGTATTTTAGATGGATTCATGGTAGTGAGGGTACAAAACCATAATTAGCATGTGTGACTTAATTGTTCTGGAGTGTGATGGGGGTTCAGGTGGGAACTTAAGTCACTGCTGTCTGAAGTGAGGTTAGATAATTGTTCTAGAAAAGTATAAAGCTTGCAAGATTTGGTATTTAATGCCAAGATATTAATTGTCTGGGGAGAGATAAGGTTGTTATATAAGAGTGAATCTGCTGAGGGTAGAATAAAGCCGCTAGTGTGCTACCATTGTGAAATGCAGAGATGTGTTTTAATAGAGAAATCAGAAAAGAACTAGTTTTTATCAGGGTGGAGGTTGCTGAGAGTTGTGAACGATGGCAGAAGCAGTTTTATTGTGTTACAGCTTAATGATGCAGTGCAGGAAAGGTAGTGCTGAATCAGAGCTACTCTCTAATCATTCATCAGGGTCAGGAGAAGGGTGTTCTCTGCAGTGGGAACATGCTGTGCCTGAGCTCCAGGAGGTATGTTACCAGCCAATATATGAGTGTTTTTCCAGGGTGTTGCTGCATAAGAAATGGGAAGAAGGGCTAAACAATTTGCTGCTCTTAGGTTCCTGCTGAAAGGGATTTGAAAGAGACCATTTCATTGCACAAAGGTCTGTCTTCCGACTGCAACTGGTTTACTTTAGCACACTGACAAATGCATATAAATCAAGATGCTGAAGCAGTATATAGGTTATTCTTTTTTTCTGAAGAATCCCAGACAAGGTGTAATTCTGAGGAAGCACCTCTGTTCTCAAACTTAATGAATTGGAAATCTAGATAAAAAAAACCCCTGGGCTGTGGCACCACACCTGCCCTGCCACAAGCCCTTAGTGGTATTTGTCATCATTAAGAGAAGAAAAAAGGAATGCAAATGATGTCAGTTCAAATGTAGTAGTAATAGCTGAGAAAACTACACTGGGCCAAATTTTACATGAAGGAAAAATAGATGGCCTAAAATATACTGTACTATTAGAAATCACAAAGAGAAGTATTGAAGCTGTTACTTCAAAGTCTTAAGAGTAGGGATCTAGAAAAAGGAAACCATGCTGGCTCTGACAATAAATAGTTCTGTGACCTTGAATGAGTCTCAGCATACACAAAAAAATTGATCCTAATGTCTTTGCCAGCTGATTTTTTTCTATGGATGGCTATACTTACCCTTAGATTCTCACTGAGCTCTCACCAAAGAAAACCAGAGGATTTAGCACTACCATATTTTGAAGAAATGTAACTCTAGTAGAATAATGGTATGAGTTGGCTTTCTGAGAGTGACCTATGGAGAATGACTAGATCAACCAAGTAAATGACGTGGGAAAGCAAGAGGTTAATGATTTGCTGCTGTTCACAGAAGAAATCTTTCAGCAATTGTTTTCTCTTGGGTAGAATTTCTTCCAGGTCAGGAAAGTTTTTCTGAGAGACGAAGTACTTGCTTCTATTATCTGAAATCAAAGCTGTGATCTGAAGGCTTATGCTAGTCCAGAATACAGTATTTGCTGGCTGATTTTATGGGGTTATCTTCCTCACATTGTAATACAAATTTTTCATTGTAGTAATGGAGCATGCGAGTAGGGTGAGCTGAGTATACTGAAGGCCTGTGGTATTTTGTGGAACTCCCCTTGCCTGTTGTGCAGAGAGGGAGACTCGGAGTGTTCTGCTCCTGTAAATTAATCTGGGTGCAGTGATTTCTGGCATGGCATTTTTAGCATTCTGTGTTAGCCAAGAGGTAGGGCTGGGCATTTGCTCTTAAGACACATGAATTTTTATTCCAGGGGAAGATAGGTGGTCACACAGAATATTTTTTGGAGTGGGGGATCACAACCTAAGTTGCCCTAGCAAAGGTCTTATGGTCTCCCTCTTCATCTGTAAAGCCTTGCAGAGTGGCACATATGCTAAGAGATGGGAGACATGGGGTCAAACCTCCTCAGGAGGAGCAGACTGCCCATTGCTTTGACAAATGGGAGCAGGGAACGTGAGCAGAGATGCACCTGGGTGCTATGTGACATGCCACTGATGAATACTCTCTAACGGTACTTTAAAGCAGCAGCATAGTAGTGTGTTTATAGGTAAAAGGTACTATTTACCCCATACTTGACTACCTGCTAGTGTCCTATTATCCAGCTGCGTTAAAAACAGAAATGCATGACAAAGTTGACTTACACACCATCTGGGGGCTGGTTTCATGACCACAAGAGAGTTATGCAGAATATAAAGCTTCTATGGCTGTCAGGAACATTCAACAGAAGCCTAGTGGATAGCTTGCTAAAATCCTTGTGACATCCTAAATATATTTGAGGTAAGAAGCCTGATAAAGTACAATGGGTCATGGCTAAAAAACAGCCTTCCATACAACATCTAGAACTCTTAAAATAAATTAAAAAGCCTTTATAAGAATTTGTCCCATGTCAGAAAGGCTAGGCTGAAACCTGCCAGGAAGCAAGTTGTAGGGCAAGTCAGATGTATCCAAGGAATAATAATAGCAGTTAGGAACTCTGGAGGAATAAAGAACTACAGTAATTCAGCCCACAGAGGAATAAAAAAAAAGGGAGGGGGGAGGGGAAGAAAAGAAAAAGATGGCATTCACTAGTAGCTCAACAGCCTTTGTCCTGAGGGGCGAGTCTTCCAGGCAATGTCAGGCAGATGATAAATTTATGCTTTGCAAATTGTTCTGGAGACCATTGTCCCTTTAAAATGAGATCCCATTCCAGGCACTTCTTCCACATAAGTACAGCTTGTGCAAATGAGTAAATCTTGCTTTTTTTAGTAGAACCTGGGGAGCCTGTTTTGTAATTGGAACATGCAGGAGGGAATCCCTAATGCTCACTACACCAATTATTCAGTACAGTGCTTTCTCTGTTACCAAAATATCTACATTCGACCTTTTCTGAATCTCAGGGAAGGGGCTGGGCACCTGCTCAGCAGTGGTGGGAAGAGAGGTATCTTGAGGGTAAGGTCGTGTATGGTTGTGTCAGTTTGGAATGCAGTTCTGCTTCTGTGATACGTTTCTAATGTGACTTTAGGCAAGTTAATTGGTGCTCTTTGATAGACTTACCCTAATGCCAAACAGCAGTGATAAAGCCAGTTTCCTCATAAAGGTACTATAATGACCAATGCTTTCTGAAGTATTTAGATATGATAAAGGTGAAGAGTAGCAAAGAAAATAGATGCTTGCTGGTTTGAAATGCATTGCATGCAGTCTGTGCTTATTTAGCTGTGGTAAATGAACTGTAGCTTATGAAAGAGAAGACCTGAAACTAGACCTTTTTCATTATTAGTTATGTGTTTCAGGCATTTTCTCCCCATCCTTCTAATATGCTGTTGTTATGGCAACAGTGTTTCTATCAAGAGATTCATATAAACTCCTAAACCCTTTTTGTACTTTTACCTGTTTTGGCACACTCAAGGTACTTAAATACGTATGTCCTTGAGTTGTTTTTCTTTCAACCAGAAGGAATTTTGTAATGATTTTGAGCAGAATTTCACTTGCGCGAAGGCTTTGACAAAAATTATTTCTGCTGTTAATTTAGATTGTGTTAAAAAATAGTACTTAAGAATACAATGTTGTAATTCCTCTAACTGTTCAAAGGTTGGACAAAGAGGCCTCCACAGCATCTTCCTTGCAACTTTTAATAATCGTGGATGAGTGGAGCTGGTATCATCAAGTTCACACAAAATTTACTGCAAAGGATTGCATTTAATTTTAGTTTTGCACACCCCATTCATGAGCTCCTGCCTTCCTCTAACAAGACCCTCTGGAGGGAGAAGATGTCTCAGATATCTCAGGATGTGCAGCTACACACATAGTGTGTCAGAGGTAACTGTTCATCCCCCATAATAAACAATAACAAAGTGGCACTCTGACAAGATCATGAAAAAGTCACGAGGAGTCCCAAAATAACAGGTGGCAGTAAAGTGTTATTGGGTCTCCTAACCAAAAGGAAAGGAGGTGTGTGATATTACAAGTTACCAAATGGCTGAATATGGAAAAGACAGCTTCATGATCTGCCCTTATGAATCCTAACCTCTGTGTGTCACTGATGAATGAAAGGTATAATTATTTAGGGGGGTAGGGTGTTTTTAATTTATTTGCGTGATATTTCACTAGTTGGATGTGTTAACGCAAGTTACCTTATGAAATACCTTCTGGGCTTATAGCCTAGAAGCTTGTGCACAGTTCTCTTGTTAAAATGCTTGGTGCATTCAGTTATTTTTCTTAATTGTTCCTCAAATCTTAGTTTTTATTGCTCTGAACACATCGGTAACTTTTCTTACCTGTAAAAATGCCTAGAAAGCACCTCATGAAAAAATATGAAATAAACCATGATCAAAACTTGGCACATCTTAGTAACACTTTATACTGAGTTGTGCCTTTAACTTTCTTGTGTTCATCTGGGGCACATTCCTCAGGATGGACTTCTTTGAAACGTTTCAGATCTCAGAGGGCAGTGACTGGAAATCCCAATTTTTCTACTAATAGTGTACTGCAATGGGCTGTATCTGCTTCTATAGTTTGAAAAATATAAACTGTATCCTGATGATAATAGATTTTCTATATTAGTCTTAACATAAATCTTAGTGAAAGGGTAATCTTGGGCTGCCTTCATTGCACATCACATAAGACAGTTTGCATTGTAGTGTTCTAGGTGTGCTGAAATATTCGTATGTGTTTGGGGTTTGGAGGGGAAATGAGGGTGTGTTGATATTTGGTTGAATTAAAAAATTTGATATTACTGTAAGCAAATGCATCTGAAGATATTTACCTGCACTTGGTTTCATGAGCTTTATAATTTTTAGTCTCTACACTGGCTTCTGCAGCTAGCAAGCTGTTACTAGCACTGGTCTCAATAATAAGCTTCTATGTGACTTTTGTGTATAGTTTCAAGCTGCTGGAAGCCCTCTGAGAGAACTTATTTTCTTTGCCTGTTGCTCTTAGGCTATATCTACGTATGCGAGCAATTTGGTGTGCTAGTGGTGAACCAGTAGCTGAAAACAGTTGGTGCCATGGCCCTTACCTCTACATTGTGTGCTGCTTGTCAGGTTTGTTTGGGACTAGATTTAGCCTGGCCACCTGGACCAAGTGCCACCATCAAATGGGCTTTAAAGCTGACTAAAGGGTCAGTCATTGATTCAAACTCTTCTGTACCAATGAGTCTTGGGAATGCAGTCACTGAGCATTTTTAGAGGTGGTGCTGTTACTGCCCTCATGCTCTGTAGGGTTCCAGGAGTCTGCAGGCCTGAGATGGAAGTAGAGACATGCAAGGCAAAATTTGGTGCAAATATTCTCAACTTGTATTTATCAAATATTTCAGTATCTAATAGATGATTGCTATGAGGGGAGATGAGAAGGTGATTAATCTTGACGGTGTTTCTAATTCTTAGTGTGCTCTTTTTTTGAGGTATTTGCATTTATGTGTCTGCATGGTAAGCTGTTTACCTGATCACTTAGTTGGTTTTGGCTCCCCTGTCCCCTGTCTGTCTCCACTGAGATACCTCATACTTTATGCTGCCATATTGTACCCTGTGCTTTGTCCTCCATCACGTACCGGTGGAAAAACTCTCATTATGTGCTCTCAGATACATTAAACATACAAATGGGGAAAGACAGGAGGGTGAAGAATGGAAGATGAGAGTCAATTTTTCTGTCAATCATCACTGGGCTGTCTCACTGTATTGAAATATCACCAGGCAAATTCCTTCTCCACACAATTATGCCTTTTTTAAAATAGATATGAACAAGTTGCAGCTGACTGTAGTGTATTCTGCCCAGCTTCCACATCTTTTTAACCACCTTATCTAAGTGGTTTTTCCTTTTTGGGAATTGGTTAAGCTAATGCATGTTTGTATAAAAGGAAATACGATAATCGTAACCTGCTCTGGTGGGTTCCCCCCTGTACTGGTCTCTTTACCAGTTGCACAGTGACACTAGGCATTCTTTATTGTGTACAATAAGCACTTACCAAAAAAAAAGAAGTAAGCTTTTTTAAAACCAATTAAATACAGTTCTGTCATTAGTGGTATTCATCATTCATTGGCATTTGTTAGCTGACCCAGTTGGTTTGCATTGCAAAGTAATTTAATTTTCCATGGACAGGCTATAAATGTGTAACAAGCTATATTATTCATATGTAAATATTCTTTTGATTAAATCTGTCTTTGCTTGCTAATGGCCTAAAATGCTTTGATGTTTATTCTTCTATAAGCTTAAGGACCAGGATTTCAGCCATGCTGCATTTTTTCAGTGGTTTATGTCTGCTCCCACAGTGTCTTTTATTTTTCACTCATTAAAAGTTACTATTGCAACACTTCCTGTGACTAACTAGGAGAATTGGTACCCTATATATCAGAGTTCATTGTCTGTTTGATCAAAAATGCTGTTTTGGTGGATTTCTGAAAATTAATTGGAACACTTTTTAAAAAACATTTTCCTAGGTTGAAACTGAGATGAATATAAGAAATTCTGAATTCTGGCAAGAGAGCTTTTTCCCGTTCTTACATGGTGTTCCCAAGCCTCTCATTAGTGGGCTGTCAGTTTTATAGCCAGAAGGTAGCCTTCTCCCAAAAGAAAACTGTGGGAATTCTGTTTGAAACCATCACACTAGTTTTATTACTATAGCTAATGATTATAAAGATAAAATTTCATGTTAAGCAGTACAGATGACTTAGAGGCTAATTGCCATCAGTTTACAAAAGCCTTTTAATTTTTTACTGCCTTCAGGACCTAGTCTTTAAAAGCTGGCCTGAAGAATGAAGATGCTCATGAATAGGTTTCCTTACACAGCAACCTTGTCATGTGCCATGTGACCTAAGACCAACCTATAGTTGACATGCTAGTAATTGTGTTAGTGATTCAGGGACTGGACAAATCAATTGTTACTGTCAATGTCTATTTCCATCATGCCCTGTATCTTAATTAGAGGCTGGTTCATCTTGGATCTAGTGGCAACATGCTACAGACAGACAAGTGTCTCTGCTATCTATGGCAAAAAGACGTGTAGTTTTTGTGTAATAGATCACCAGTAGGCTTAAAGGCTAGGAATGTAATTCTGATCTCAGAAGCAACTCATCCTGATTTACATCCATGTAACAGAGAACAAAATTAGACTCTGAATGTCTTAGGAGACATTATCCAATTAGAGAAAAGGTCTGGTTTGCACATTTACTATATATAATAGTATTTCTCTTTCTCAGTTACTGTTGGTCAGACCTGTCTGTGAAATGCAAATGGGTGTGTGGGGGAGTGAGAGAGAATGTCATCTCATAGAGGAAATTTGAGCAGGAATAGAAAGCTTCCACAGAGAATATATTCAGAGCGAATTTGTCCATTAGTCACTTACCCCTATTGCTTTTCCAGTTGCCTTTCATCTCCTCACTTGCATCTTCTGAACATTTTTGTCTTATGTATGTAATTGTAAAAAGGATAAACTTAGGCTATCGATAATGCCCTGCTGAAAAGAGCAACAGTTAATCAGAATTAATCCATGATTCCAAGAGAAAAGGTAGCAATAAATGTACTGTCTTCCTATCTGAGAAATGGACATAACTATGTGGTAATGGATCTGTTGTTATTAAGAGACACTTAACAAAACTGTGATGGCTTATCTTGTGAAGGCGCAAGGAGCACACTTGAGAGATAATTAGCTCTTGGGATCCTCTTATAGAGAAAAAGGTAGAGCAGTTTTCATCTTCCTTAAGACCTTTCCAGCTCAAGCTCTTCACAGGGAAAGAAATTAAGAAACTGTGTGTAGAATCCTAGATACACCAGTTATTATTGCTTTTACATTATGAGATATTATTTATGTTAGTACAGCTGGAACAGACTTGTAAACAACTTGTGTTTTCCAGCCTAAGAGTCTGGGGAGAATAATGGAAAATGAAACTAGAGTTTCCATGTCAGTGATATTTAGGACCTATGACAAAGACAGACTCCTGGGAGAAAGGGTGCAAAGCTAGCAATATCCCTTCTGCTGCTACCCCTACCCAATGTCTATGATTGCAGCCATGTGATGGAGAGAGAACTACCTTTCCCCCACCCTGCCTCTTTGTATTGTCTCCCTGGCTATACCAAGATTGTGGGAAGCCTGAGTAAGATGAGCCCTGCATATATGTGAGAGTCTAATCTGATCAGAAAAAAACCCTTGCATGTAATTAGGAATAGCTAAGTACAAGTCTAAAGAAAAAATTGCTGCTAGTAAAGCTCCCATATGACTGGGATAATGCTGAAAAAGCAGCTTGCTTTGTAGGTATTAGTCAAGGATATATATTTCTGGGACAAAACATTAAATGTAGCCTTCTTTCTGGGCAGCTATTTCAGTTATGGTTCATTAAAGGAATTTCTTGCCCTATTATTTAAACTCTCAGGTCAGGACTACAGCGTGATGTGGAACTGGACGAAGTAGTCAGCTGAAGTTCTGTATTAGCTTGGATATGTGCTGCTTAGTTCAATGCAGTGCTTCTTTAGAAATCCCCTTAGCCTAGCTTTAGTCCTGATATATTTATGTGACACAGTAATAACATCTCAAGTACATAAACTAGTCTACTACCAATCTGCAAACTACAGACATAGCTGTTCCGTTTCCTGAAATCTCATGGCCTGTAGTTTCACTCTGGTTGTTGGGGGTGGGGTGGGAGGGGTGGGTGTTGAGGTGGGTTGTTAGCATCTGAAGTCCTTCACCAGGAAGAACAGCATTTTCCTGTTGATTATTGTTTCTTCCTTACCCTAGGATCTACTTGGGTTCCTTTCTATCTGTCTGCTAATAGTTGTACACCTCTGCCTTTTCTTCATTGTTCTGCAGCTCCACGTTGTGTTCAGAATTACTGTATATGGCCATTTTGCTTACATTAGAGATTATTTCTTTGTTCCTTTTGTTACTCCTAAACCAAGTTTCCAAGCCTGTGCCCCATTTCTTACCATCCCATGCTTGTAGTTGTACACTGCATCCTGTATCCATGCTTCCCCAGGCCTCTGATATATCATATAAGGCTGCATTTTTCTGTACCACATTGTTATGTTAGTCTTAAAACCATACAAAGATACACAAAAGTAAAACAAATTAGTCATTGACACCTAGGCAATTAGAAAATTTCCTGTTACAGCAAAATGAAGCTAAAACCGAGTTGTGTGCAGGTCAAGATAAGTTCAGATAGAGCAAGCCTGGTAGGTCTCAGTCCTGATGCCCTGCAAACTCAGTACAAAGCTTATGGGCTGTTATTAGCAATGCCAATACCATATCACAGGGCTAGGCAGTTACATACTGCATTGTGAATATATCCTGTGATGACCTTTGCTATGCTAAACTAAGACAATTGTTCAAAGGCTGTTTTGCATAACATTTTTTTCTTACAAATGAAAACAGCTATGGGAGGATAACTTTTAGTGTTTCCACAGTGATCCTATAACCTAGTAGTTTAAATCTGTAAAACAACGATTTCCACTGTGGTGTCATTATTGATGATTACTCATGGGTCATCATGGGTTCCTAAAACAGGTATGTTCCTAAGAAAATAATTCATCAAAGAAATTAAAGCAGTTTATGTAACACACTTGGCAACTTTTTATTCTGTATGCGGAGTCTGAGGAGTTGCAGGCAGCTGACAATGGAAGGTGATGTGTGTAGGTGTGGCAGTGTATGGCTGGGCACATGGTGTGCGAATTCTGTGCTCTCATACCAGCCTTCATTTACTGCCAGGTCTCTCCTGAAAAGACATCAGCAGTGAAAAATGTAAGCAATATTTTAGTTATTCTACTGCTTGGCCCACTGAAATAGTGGAGAGTCAGAAGTGTTTATTTGAAAGTATAATGTTATGCAGTCACAGCAACTGATCAACCCTACCCTTGCAGAACTGGTGTTAGTCTCAAAAAGACATCAGAAAAGGGGACATTACTGTAAACCTTACAGTAAACCCCTCTGCTCCCCATTTCTCTTGTGCTCTTTGTAAAAGTGAAGAAAATTTCCAAATGATCCCTTCCAAAAGCAGACTACAAAAGGTTTACAGGTTCACCCCTCTTGGCCGTAGCTGGTAGTGTTTTTTTCCTAGGACTCCTTCTCTCTTTGCTGGCTGCTGCTGCATGTTGTTGCAAAGAACATTCCAAAAGCCAGCTTTTGTCAATAAATGTCCAAAGCAAATACTTCTAGATCAATTTCTCTTGAGAAACATTAAAGTTTCCTATGTAAGCAATATCTAAAATTTAAGATTAAAGGAGAGGAAATATGGGGGTGTGGTGTTCAAAAGTAGACTTTCTCCAAACCTGGAGTTCCTGAAATATATTTCCTTATAGGCTGGTCTATCTGCTGAAGCAATGACTGCTATAGCTACTCTGAAAGTAGAAAGTCTCTTGATCAAGCTGTGTTTAAGAAACATACCAAAAGGAACAGGAATACCCAGCCTGTTGGGGAGTGGGCGGGGGCAGAAACCAAAACAAACTACTGCCTTACTACTGCCTTCATGGGGATCAACTGATATTACCATTTGGTTTGCCTGTGGCCAAAGTAGCAAAGTTGGGGGGAAGAGTTTCCCATGTTCAGCAGTTTATAGGTGTCTGCTGCCAGAAAGGCATGCTTGTATCTGTTCTTTTTTGACCCTATTTAAACTGTGTGAGAACAGTGCCTAAAGAAATCCTTGATGCCCACGTAATGTTAGCTGACTTGATGGACAGCTTTGAAGTATATGGTTGACCTGGATTTTGGGGCCTGCTAGATGGAAAACTCTGACAAAGTTACTGTAATTGTTTTGAGTTAGTTTTGCAGCTGAATGTATATGACAATAAAATCTGCTAATATCCCAGGTATCTGTTCCCTGCAGCATTGTTGTAAGCAAGGACACACCTGTTTTATGTTGAGATGCTAGCTTCATGATCTAAGGTGTGAAAATGACCATTAGGATATCCCGTCAAAGATGATTATTCAACTTATCCAAATTATGTGTAGAGCCTGAAGTTGTCACTCTGTGATCACATGAGAGGTCTTAAATGACAAAGGCTGTTACAGACCCTTCTGAGCAAGGTTCAGCTTCTGGTAAACCTGTGTTCTTCAATAACCATGTGTCAGGGGAAAAAGTGAGGATACTGTTCTGTCTTGCTCTCACAGCATCCTAAATTTGTGGGAGCCCTCCCAAAGGATCCCATGTGGCAAGGTTAACCTTTTTTTGGAATAGAATGCAGATCTTTACCCATGGGTCTCTTACTATGGTTTCTGAAGGCAATTTCATGCCTGACACACATGCTGCTTTTGTATTGATTAGTAACACAAAATGGCACTTCAAATTTTTCTCTCTATCTCAGGCTGGGGGGTATTCATGTGGTCAGTAAAACATAGCAATGTCTGCACTATGAGTAATTTTTCTTATTTTTGTCTTGGCTTATTGCAGCCAAAGACAAAATCTATTGGTTTTTTCTGCCTCTACTTATTCACCTCCTATCCCAGATAAGTGAAAACATCCTGGTATTAATTCCTGTTAGAGGAATGGAACAGGTGAGTATCATACTCACCTGTTGGGAGTATGATGTTGGGGAGATTCCAATTGGACACGAGAGGGAAATTTTTCACAGTGAGGACAGTCAACCATTGGAATAATCTTCCCAGCGAAGTGGTTGACTAAGCCACATTGGACACTTTCAAGAGTTGGCTGGATAGGATGCTGGGCCATCTTGTCTAGACTGCACTCTTCCTAGAGAGGTTGGGCTAGATGATCCTTGAGGTCCCTTCCAACCTATGATTCTGTATACACTGGAATGAGTGTTTTTATGTAACTTTTTGCCAGCTCAGTATCCCAGGTGACTGATTATTTTGTTTAGAAATAGAAATTACTGGGACTCCAGCTAATATTTCAAAACCTTTCACAGCACTTTTGAAATATTGAAAAGGGGGGAATGTTAGAAGCTGCCATTAGCTGTGGGAAATATTCAGTATTGAACTTCAAAATTATTTAAGTGATTGAAGGAACATTTTTTGTACCAAATACCCTTAAGAGGGCACTTACTCACCACTGCATTTGTTTTGAATATAATCTGTTATAATAATGTGATTTGAAAAATTTCTGCTGCACTAGGTTAACATTTGACTGCAATGTGTTTGGGCCAGTTATGGTTACCAACATCAACAGATACAAAGTATAAAACAATATTGCATTAAGTAGGTTTAATGTGTATAACAGTTCTGTCAATTTACAGGAGTGCAATTTCCACCCAGAACAGCAGGGGCAAAGCAGTTCCACACCTCTTAAAAGAAAGAGCTTCCCCTTACACATCTGGATTATGGTGTGATTCGGGGTTTTCTTTGGCTCTGCCTTTGCTTTTCTCTGACAATCATCAGCTGTAATAAACTTCCATGCTTCATCCTCTGGAGTTGTCTTTGTTAGTAAATTATCTCTTAACTAGGGGTGCAGTAAAAGACTCTGAAAGATACAGAACAAAATTGGGCTATCAAATGCCTATTTCTTTCTAAGCCAACTACTGAGAAATGTTCTATTTTCCTAGAAAGGATCTTTTTAATAAGAAGTTCTGCCTTAAAGTGCTTGTTTGTAATGATCATGGCAGCTGGATGGATGTGCCAATGGTATCATCCGATAATTTCCTACCATGTTTACAGTGTCTTCATTTTCAGTTTGGCTAAACTAGCTAAGGTACCTTTTTATGTGTCTTCATACTGTCCCCATAAGGGACAGCCTCCAGCAATAACTGGGGAAATTTCTCTTCGCAGATAACAACACACTGCCTACAGGCAATGCTGACCACTTTCATATTATCTCTTACCCCTTTAAAATAGCATAAAGCAGTACTGCATAGGTGGGGCATGTGACACATCTCCCTACACTGGATTACTTATGTATGAATATTGCTCCGTCTTCATAGGCCCTCTCAACTTTGCAGTTTCTGTAGCTGTATGAGTGTGTGAAACGCCTGAGAGGTGACAAGCTACAGAACATGATGCATGTGCTGTGTTTAGAAAGACAGGACTGTCAGTGTGTACTAAGGCAAAGCTCTAAGGAATTGATCTCTGCTTTAGCTGTATCATATATTTAATGCTTGTTCACAGATAAAATAGGATTTACCGTAAGATCTCCATTAGTCCAGACCTAGATCTTGGTGTCATAGTCTGCTTCTTTCCACATAAAACATTGGAAAATGAAAGTGGTTGGAAAATGAAAGTGGTTACTGTAAACTTGGCATTGCTATAATTAGATTATGCCATATAACACTAGCAGTAATTTAAAAGTAAATACGTACATAACTTTTCTGTCGCATAAATGAACACAAAGTTTACTTATGGAATTTTCTATTTGGAATGAAAGGGGAGCTGACTTCCCCTCTTCCCTCCCCTTCCTTTCAGATCTGGCATTTTTATGTGGACTTGACAGTTTTCTTAACCGGAGACAGCTAAACTGTATCACCAGAGCTGAGCTCTTCCATGCCAGTTGAAGAGCTGACCTGCTTCAATTTTAAGGCCTTCACTTTCCATCTCATATTAATTTCTTTCATCTGAATCTAAAAGAGTCAGAATGTGCCTCAGAGGCCTGTGCACAAATATTAAGACAGCGTACAGGCCACAGACTGAATAACTAGATAATCACCTTGCAGATTCAATTCTGTAGCAACACCGGAATTTATGGTGATAGCTATCCAAATCTCCCATTGTGAATTTATAAAGGCATAACTGGTTATCATTTCAAAACATACTGAATGCATGCACCCTCATAAAGCTTTGTGGTCATGCAGTTGTACAAGTAAAGGCAATTACTTTCAGTTACTTCTAGGCAGCAATGGAAGTTGATTTTGGTTTTTTTTTTTTATACTACGTTATAACTGAAATTCAGTCTGTACCCTGGTTTCTCTCTCACAGATGTCTTCAGCTGAAACCAGCTGACATATCCCAGATCCCAGGGGGATCTGGCTTTTTAATAGCTTTCCATATCTTGCTAGCCTTTGTTTAATATTCACCTAAACAGAGGCCAGTGATATTAAGAAGCACATATCTCTAGGATAACATTTAATTTTTGTATCACTAGACAGGATATAGTTTCTGACATTGGAATAATAAAATCTTCTTTTTGGAGTTTATGAAATATTGCTTTGTACCTATATCACCAGGTAAAACTGAGTCGTATGAGATAAGCACTACCTCTTGTGCTGAGGTTAATTGAGGAATACATTTAGTTACTTCTCCATAGACATGTAGGACTGCTGTCTTTTTTTTTTTTTAAGGCCTTGACCAGCTTATTGAATACTTAGGTAACAAAGCTGATGAGGGCAATTCCTTTTTTCTTTCAATAAATTAAAATAAAAAGTTGTCTGTTTTTATATATCTAAAAAGCATATAATATAATAAAATTATGATATTAAATAATACATAATTTAATATACAAAATATCATATAATATATATGATATAAAAATGTATATATTATTAAATTTGTTCTGACTTGGTAATGAGGGACTTTTAGGAGTTTACAAGCTTATGGAAACGCTTTGAGTTCTATGTCTTTCTGAAGAGGTGGTTCGTAGTGGTTTTGGTACAAACTAATTCTGCATCCCTTGTCTTCATATTTTGTTGCTAGTGCTGAGGAGATCTTGGGTCTTCAAGCATTCCTAATGTCACTGTCCAAAGCCTTTCCAGGTACCACTGGGTGAAACTAGTGTAATAGGTACTTGCTGAACAACAGTACTTAGCTGCTCCCTTCCTGCTACTAGGAAACAAGTCAGTTTTGGAAACCATAGGTTTTCTCAGTGCACTGAGCTGACACCACTTACTTAACATCTGAGAAATTCCTCCACTGATTAAGCAGATGTGCTGGTGTCCTAGGTGAATGTTTAAAGCTATTGCCTATGTGCCATAGCAGGCATGCAGAACCAAAAAAGCTGTTTCAATGGGTGGCAGTGGGGACACTTGGTTGTTTAGTAATTTTTTTGGCTATGTTTTAACTGCTCACGCTGAAATTTCTTGTGTTGCTTTCAGTGGAGTTTTAAGGGGACTATTTCAGCCAAAAAGATCTTGCTGCTCACAAGTAAAATCCCTTCTAAATGGAGAATAGGCTCGCTGTGTCATATGGTCTCATGGCCAATGTGAAATGTTGTAGACAGAGATGGTCCTGAGGAAAGCTGCTGTAATTACCACTAGCAAGCATGAACTAGCAAGCAAGTCAAACTCTAAATACTGCTAGAATATTTTCTACCCACTTTAGTTGCTTTTATTGCTAAAAGGCAAAACTGACATCTTCTTACACAGGCTGACTTAAACCAAGGTCTGAACCTGACCTTCTAGATCTTATGTGGTGTCTTGCATGAGAGCTACTTCACTTGTACGAGAGGTTGTTTACAAAACTCTGGAGTAATACAGGTCTCAGCTTATGCAAGTTTTGCCTTTGAAGACTGTTTATGGTGAAGAGTTTAGCAATACAGAGCATAAATAAATAACGTAATGATACTTATAATGGAATTGCTCAGACATTAATTACAGCTTCGTTAAGCAAGATTACTCACTGTGATCTCTGCACTACAAATTAGGTTTTGATAATTTGACCTATTTTTAATTTTAATTTAGTGAATTAGAAAAATAAATTGCCAGGGCAGAATGCTTAGAAAAGAAAAATATTTTTCTAATATTTTTTGAAGCATTTATTTAAAATTATAAAAATTACCCTCATGTGTCTGTTTATTCAGGACAGGCAAGCTCATCTAACATATTTTTCAAGGTAACATTTTATATTAAAACCTTTGGGACTCTTTAGTTATTTTCTTTCATTTTTAGTTCCCAGTCATCAGAATTCTCTCCCAGTCACAGTTCTTTTCTTACAAAGTACATAACAAACAATTTTTGATGCAATAAATTTCTTGCTAAACTTTCTTCTATGCATGTCAGGGAGTTGCAACCCGGTCTGGTAACCCATTCTGGAATTATTTCTGAAGAAATCTATGCTTTATAGAGATCTGTTTGCACACAGAATCAGAGATGCCATATCTCTTGTATAGGATGCACATTTTATAATATTTAAATGTGAACTAAATCCTAGTCTATGACCTTAGAGTCAAAACTATCAATCTTCAATTATGTAATTGACTAAATTATATTCATATGACACTCAAAAGCTATAGGAAGAAAATATGGCACAAGGTAGGATCCTGAATCTCAATTTTCCATTCCTTCCAGACCCAGTTATTACATACATGGCCTTGAATAACTTGTAGAAGTGTAACTTATTTTTTGTATGGTTACACTTGTTTTAACATAGCTCTCTGCTGTTTTTTTCCAGAGAGCAGTCAGAAAAGCCATCCTTTCTCAGTGAGAGTAGATTCACAGTGTCAGTCAAATGCCCCCACTCTGAGCTAGTCTTTATTTATAGCATTTTAGCTGCCTTCTCCATTATATCAGCCCTCAGTGTGTCAGCTGGATATCAAACTGCTGAATTAATAGAAAAACTGTAGTAAAAAGTACTAGCACAAAGGTGATAAACACTTCCACAAAAATTACCCTCAGCACTAATCACTTAGGCATTGTGAGAAACAGCACACTGAAATGTTCCTGAAATAATCTTACTCTGCCTTCAGCTTTTTAAAAATAGCCCCAAAACATGCATAAACATCAGATGCTGTGAAACAGACCTCCCCTGCTAACTGTTTGTAGCTCTAACACATATTTACACAGTTATGGTATTTGAATGCCTGTTAGTATTATCTGTATTGTTTAGAAACGTCTGTCAGATGTAAATTGATAAACCTTTTTCTCATAGTATCAGCATTTCTCCTTTTTCATCTGCTATGGCAGAAGTGGAAGTTTTCATTATTATGACTGTTAGATTTGTTCCAACTGCCTGAGCCGTAAGGTTTCAGGGCAAATACATCACTTTTAACAGTAACTGGTGGTGTGTCTGCTTACAAACACCAGAATGGAGTCTCAGGATGATGGTAAATCCTTTAGCAATTTAATTTATCTTTTTCAAAGATGCAGTCCATTGAACATGCAGAGCAGAGCAATGGTCTCTTATCATTCCTCTTCCCTCTTGCAGAAGTATGTATTTCACAAGACGTCAGAGAGAGACTGTCTTGGCAAGTCTGTAAGCACGTGGATGGGGTTCATGCAGAATGGCTAAAGGAAGAATGAAAGATGCTTGAGTCTCCCTGCCTTGGGCTTGATATTGGTGACCAGGCAAAGCTGGCTTTCTGTGTTATATCAGTGACGGTGACTTTCCTTCTAGAGAATATCTGAGCCAGAAGCATGGTACCAAAAGCAATAGAGTCTGCAGCATTTCCAATCCCAGCACTGGTGGTCTGTCATCATAGTCATATTTATGGTTCCTTTTATCTGTCCTGCAGGTTTTCAGGTGGTTTTTTTTTTTTTTTTTTGGCCCACAAGTTACACTGGCGGTTTGCCCAAGCTTTGAGTTTTTCCTTCCAAGAAACAAATTGAAGTCCTTATGCTGTCTCTTGTCTCTAAGAACTTGATGTTGAAATCAAACACCAAGTATTGCAAGATATATGGTGAAAACCCCAAAGCCTGCAGTGGCAAGTAAGTGGCTTTTATGTGTCCTTTCCTATTTAGATTTTAGATCAGCTTTGTTAACTGTGGCCATCTCTGTCTCCCAGAATCTCTAATTTACATAAATACATTTTTCCCTCCTTCCCTTTAAACCCAAATCTGTTCTTACTCAAGACCATTTTTTCCTTCTAAGTTTTCTAGCCTTATGCTCTATGCAATTTTGTGGATGGATATAGATTCGTACATTTTTGTATGTAGTAGGATTCTCCAGCTTCCTTAACCTATGTACTATAACAGATCTGACCCTTGTGCTGAGTTTCTTCAAAGTTGCTAAAATCAGATCTGATCAGCTAATGGGTAATTTAATGTACCCAGTAGTATAGGAGATTTTTGGTTATTGAAGGCAAACCAAACTGCATGGAATGCATTATTTAACAGCTTTTTGGAATTTGTTGCATCAGCCTGCGATGGACTGTCTGGCATCACCTTCTTGTCGCAGAAGATAGATCAGTCAAGACCTTCTCCTCTCTCATTCTCTATCTGAAGTAATGGCTGAAAGTTGCAAGCCTAGACCAAGCATGCTATTCTCAAAGAGGTACTGCAGAAGCCGTGGATGTGTGAGGTACCCCAAACTCCTGTAACACCCTATAATCAATGCTCATTCCTTTGCTGTCATTCAGAGGCTGTCAGTCTCTTGCAATGCTGACATACGCCCCCTAGGAGCCGGTGTCACACTGCTCAGCCTCTTCCCTTGCGCCTTGTCATCAAACAGTCAGCCCAGTAAAGGCTTTCGATTGCTGCCACTTTGGCTTGGTTTTAGAGGTTGAAAGCCTCTGCTCTCTATTGATTTATTTGTATAGTAGCAGCAGGGATGAAATAAGGACCTGCTTTTCTATTCGCCCTTCTTTCAGCTTCTTGCAGCCCAGCAGGAGTTGGTGGGATGTGGACTACCTGTTCTCAATCCAGCTCCTCCCTGGTGTGGTGCTGCAGTGAATGCTCTCCTCATGCTGCCCCTACTACAGCCAGCTGTAACAGCAGAGTCCCTGACACTCTCAGCCAATGATGTCTTTAACCATTCAAAGCTGATGTAAAGAGCTGTCAAGGGGAAACCATTTTGCAGCATTCTGTCATGAGTTCCATTGGTCTGGCAAAACCATAGGACTCCATCTTTGAAAGCCAGCTAGTAGTGTTTATTTACCTGTTCATCTCCATAGTGACATGGCGGTCCCCCAGAACACTTACCAAAGACAAGGGACAGCCCCTGCAACAACTAAACTAGACAAAAGTACACTGTTTTTCTCTAACACCTGAAAAATCTATACAGGGAGAATAAACTACTAATCCAGCACTGTGCTATATATTGGCCAGAACTAGAGATCAAACACAGATTACTTTTTTTTTGAGGTCCAGGCTAATGTCTATTAAAAGGCATACTCTCCTTTCTTTTTAGGTTATATAATGGACTGCATGAACGCTCTCACATTCTTTCTAGCTTGCATTATTGAGAGGTGATTAAGTAATAGGACTATCCCTAGAAAACCATTTATTTTGATTAAGGTTTTAAATTGAGATATTACTGTCAGTAAAATACAAATATTTTTTATTTTTAACTTGCTTTCTACAAGTGGCTGCACCCCCCCCCCCCCCAGCATTTTAAGAGACAGCCTGTATTTGGTTGTCATATAACAGGACTTCCTTCTAAGAACTGAAATGATGCTCATTTTTTGCTTACAAGCTAATCAGAACAGCAGCAGACAATGTTTAAAAATGATATTTATTATGACGTTTTGCTAAACAGCAGATGTGGGTTTGCTCAAGCTTGTAAATGTCAAGGAGCAGAGCACCTAGCAACCAGTTTGCAAGATATTTTCAGCATGCAGAGAAGGTTCATGGAGCCTGTTGACAGATGTACTTTCCTTAGTGCTCAATAACTGTCCCAGCTGCAGCCTCAGATAGGCTGTATTCCTCACCTTTTTTTTAATTAACAATCCACCTACTGCAGTATGATAGGTGTGCTCCAACCAGATGTCTTCTATCTTGCCCAGGTCTCTGAAACCAGTTCAGAGTCCTTTTATGTAGGGAGGGTAGTGGGCTAACAACTTTCAATGTTAAATCCTTGCATTTAACATTGAACTAAGATGGTCATCCAGTCAATTTTTCTGTCCAAAGGCAAGATTTGTAAACCCTGACAAGGGTTTCTTTCTAAAAACTTCCTGTGATTGAGATCCTGCCTGTTCTCTGAGCAGTCAGCTAAGAGAATCACTGTCCTTACTGGTAGGGAGACATTTGGGTTCTCCCTTTCCTTATAACTAACCTGAATTTTTCTTTGTGAAGACTTAAGCCTAATTGTTCCATCTTCTACTTACCATAGGTGTGGAGAACACGTAGGATTGCAAGAGCTGCTCTTGTGGTCCAGAGCAAAGGTCTGTCTAACACTGCAGTTTGCCTCCAACAGCAGTCACAGTAAGATGCCTGAGGAGGAGTAGAGCAGGATAAGCATACATGATACTGTAATCTTACAAAAGTGTGGCCAGATGAATTTTGGCTCACAGGGTTTTCTGAGCCCGTTGTGGCTTATCTACTTAGTAACCTGTAGTGCATTGCTCTTCTAAGTTCTCAGTTGGATTATTTCTGTCCTTGCAATGGGTTTTTTACATTTTTGAATGCTTTTATGTCTCGTCCTTTTTCAGATGACTCCTCTTCAGAGTGAACGCTCATTTCATCTTCCCTCATAGGTCATGGTTTCTAGACTTCTGATTGTTTTCTAGTTGATCTATGCCTTTCTTATGGCATAGTTTCTTACACTAGCCATATTATATCAGCCAAGCCTTCACCCATGCTAAGTACCTTCTTTATGTCCCACGTATTGATCTCATTATTACCATGATGTGTTTTCTGGGAAGCATGTTCTGTTACAGATAGCATAACTGGGATTTTTGGCTATGATTTAAACAGGATCTGTGACTTGCTTTTGAAGATGCTTCCATTCTTATTGAACTAAGTGGGACAGAAAAGCACTCATTCTTCAGATGGCTATGTTTGAAATCTGTAATGATGGAGAATATACATATCCCTCTGCTTCTGAGACCCATTCTCAAGGGTTTTTTAGCCACACATTCCAGCCTGTCCCTGCAAATTTGGAAGGGATGCTCTTCTTTTGCTTTTTATGTAAAAAGATGATCTCGTGCTTTCCCAACCTGCTGTCAGCTAAGTGGTATGTTCACTGTCCCTGCAAGTGGCATGTCCAACATGTGAGTGTTACTATATGACAGTGCACTGCAGTGTATTTAGTATTGTGGCTAAAATAGGAGAAGGTAATCTGTAAAAACCCATCTCCTCTTCACATATTTATGTATTTTGTTGTGGGGGACATTCTGTGAGTCTCCAAATGAGTGAATCAATGTATACACAACAATACTTAAATGACTAACTCCTGCTTAGTTTCCTAAGCTTCCATTGAGTAAATAGATGTTAGACTTCTGTGTTGTAATAGATAGAACCTTGAAAGTATCTTATAGATATGCTGCAGTCATATGAGGGCTAACACTGAAAATCATACTTGCTTATGGACACTGGCCAAATAAAGATTTAAAGGGGAAATTCAAATGGCTGCAACATTGACAGAAAGGTAAGACTAGCTGAGTCCAAGGGAGCCCAAATATATGTTTGGGGCTGTTTTCCCTTTTGCCAAAGGAGCTCTGCTGTTCTTCACAGAAGTATTGAGAAGCAACACACAAAAAAGTTTGTGGCTTTCAGTGGTGCAATGATGGGAAGGATGGAGTGACAACAGGAAAAAGGCTTAGTCCTGGATGCTGTGCTGTGCTCTGTCCTTGTCAATGAGAGTATGTG
Source organism: Phalacrocorax carbo (assembly GCF_963921805.1). Classification (NCBI taxonomy): domain Eukaryota; kingdom Metazoa; phylum Chordata; class Aves; order Suliformes; family Phalacrocoracidae; genus Phalacrocorax; species Phalacrocorax carbo. The sequence goes on along the minus strand of NC_087515.1, from coordinate 42,910,734 downwards.
AGATGTGGATGAGTCAGTAGGATTACTCTCATCTCTAAGCATTGTTCAGGACTGGGACAATTTTCAGTATCTCAAAGGACAGGTGTCTCAATGAGTATCTGTGTGATGGAGAAAGCTTTGTCTCTGAGAGGAATGCAGAGAGGTGAAAGCAGTCAGAACCAGGTGTCCTTGTTCTAAGCGGCTGCATAATTTAGTGGTTTGATGGCCGTGCTGCTTTCTCAACAGCTGGCTGGTTTAAGGTGATATTTTTGTTTAGAGCTATGTACAGATTGTCTGGTCATATGTATCTCAGAGGGAATTTTTTAAAGAAGGGTTATGTTTGTGGAGGAAGAAAATGTTGCTGCCTTTTCAACCTCCTTCCTCTCCCTGCCCAAAAGAAATCAGCAGTCAGAAAACTCTGACTTGGTGTCAGTTAGAAAACATTGGCATTATTCTGAATGCCGACAAAATCTTGCTTCGCAGTGAGCTGCAGCATTTTCCTTCGCTGTTCCAAATCAGTTGGTAGGAAGGAGGTTAATAGATCTGACAATTTTGTGGGTCCTGGTCCTTAGCAAGTATTCTGTCCTGGCTCTTACAGCCGTCCCAGCAGCTGAGAGTCTGTCCCAGACGTTATAAACTCTTTATCACCACTCCTTTCAATCCAAATCTTATTAGCTTTCATTTGCAGAGAGGTTGCCCTGACATGGCAAAGATCATGAGCTGTATTTTTCAGATGCTGTTACTGCATAGCAGCTGAGTTGGCCAATGTAACTTTAATTTCCTTTTGGCATCCAGCCTGAGGGAACATGCAATGAGCAATTTCCTCAAACATAGTATCAGTAGGAAATTAATCTTGTTCTGAGCCAGCTACGTGATCTAAGCAGGGGACAGTATGATTTTCAGCTTTGATACTCTGAAACAGGTATTGGAATATAAAATCAGCCTCAGTACTTAGATGCCTGTATTTCCCCAGGGGGCATTTCAAGTGATACAACTGGTTCCTTATCCTGACATTTTCTCAGAATTTCTTTATACTGTAGCTATCAGCAGGTTCTTTACAAAGTACTGTATAGTCTACCAAACCTGTGCAAACATTTTATTTCATGGTAAGGAGAGACAGTTTAGAAAACAAAACAAAACCGGGCAGGATGGTATTATATTTTCAAGTCTCTAGAATCAGCTCCTCCATTATTAATTGACCTCCTTAGTTTCTAATCTTGATCTCTATAAAACCACACTTATTTTTCTCAATATTTACTTCACTTGTCACTAAATTTTAGTGTTTTTATCTGATTCTTATCTTTACCTCTCTTTATCTTTCCATTTGCTAGATTGTTCTAATACCTCAGTTTTCCAAACCATTCCTCACCTGCTATTCTTCCCATTGATCTTTTTTTAAGCTGTGTAAGCATTACTTGTGATACCCTGGGTAGATTTTCAAGATTTTTCCTGAGCTGTAGACTTTTATACAGCCTCCCCCTCCACCTGCATCATTGTATGTCACAGTTCGCATGAATTCTTTTTCTGATACCTGTTACTATTATATTGCCATGTTCTTTGAGTTCAAATATAGGACTTGCTTTACGATAAGGAGTTTGCAGTAACTGCTACTGCTACTTAGCTGTTGTTCTCACCTCCTCCATCCATTTCTTTCCCTTTAGGTTGGATCTCTGGGGCTGAGACTTGCCCAGGTGAATCCTTAAACCTGTTATGTGTCAGGGACAAAAATGTAGGTCATTATAATAAAAAATCAGCTGGTTTAATCTGATTTCTGTTTTCATGACCAACAAGTGTTCAGTACATTGGTTCTCAGTCCCTCCCAGCTGGAGTATTTCGACTCTGTCCATAATGCACAGAATGTTTGTGATACAGAAACTTCAGTGTAGATTACTTGCCTCTTCCACCTCCTTTCTTTCTTCTCCACTGGTGGGTTCCCCTTTGTGGTGGTAGTTTATTGGGGGTTTTCTGCTCCTTTGTCACTGCTTGGGCACCCACCTGGCTTTGAGTTAGGACAAGTTTCATTATCATTGTTTGCTTTGCATAAGTGCGCTTTGCTTTTCTTGATAATTGGCCCTGATCATTAAAATCTTCCTCCTTCATGACTCCTGCTCTGCTCTTATCATATGTTAGGTCAGATGGTGCCTTCAGTTCCTGGTTTTTTTTTTTAAACAATTTTCTGAAGTCTTGTTTGGCTTCCCAAGCCCACCTGTGCAAACACTTGTTACAGAGAAAGGTGAGTTTAGAATTATTCTTTAGCCACCTTTAATCTGAATTAAATATGACTTATTGTCACCATGCTAGAATAAATCCCTGACAAAAGCAGGGATGCACACTAACTTGATGGTCAGTCTATTCAGCATCACCTGTATTGTCCCTGGCCTCTACCAGACGTTTCAGATGAATTCTGATGTAGAATTGCATATTCGTAAGTATCTTTTTAACCTCAGGCAGGTAATAGTTGAGTTGGTCTTTTTTTACTCCAGAATTTGTAAATGCAAATCTTTTTTAATGGGAAGTCTTAGTTCTCCACTGAATTAAATTGTTTTCCTTGAGTAATTTTATAGTGACTTGTAAAATGAAGTATCATCAAGCCATATATAAATATATTTGTACTTGTAGCAACTGCCAATGTATTGCCTTAATTTTTCAACAATGAATTTCTACTTAAGGAAGGTACGTTCTTTACCTTTCCTCCTTCCTTTGAAGCAGCTGACTTGATTCTTCCATATTTATTTTATACTCTGTGTACATTTCCCAATCCAGAGGTAAACCCACATCTTTAATTCATACCACTCTGTAAAATTTTTGCAAGATTCTAATTATCTTCGTCACTGATTCAGAATGTTGTATATTTTTTTTGAGAAGGGATGTCTACGTTAACCAAGAGCTCAAGGTGGGGCAGGCAACTAATTTATATTCATTCCCTTTCTCCCATCATAATAGAATTTGTGGTTTATATTTTGCTTTATGTTTTCCTCTCTACCTACTATCAAGCCAGTTTTATTTGAGCAGTTCAGCTGCCCTTGGTTTGTGCTGTTCTCTTATTATTTTGGAAATGGCTCCAGCTGTTTAGGAGTTGTTAATGATTTTGCTTCTTCAAAAGAGAGCATGAACTCAGTAAGCATGCAGATAGGGCTTCTCTCTATCTAGGTAGCTATTGACAATAACTGGCAGGCAGGGTGAAAGTAAACACAAAAAATGCAGCCCCTCTCTTTGGGTTAGAATTATTTCAGTAGCTGTGGCACCTCTTCAGGACAAGGGAAAACCTACCTCCCAGCAGGAGCCTAATCATAAGCGTGAGGGAATGGGGAGCAATAAGGGGTTTTGGCTGCTAACAGTTTCATTTAAATTCAGCTACTATTTTAAGTACAGAGTGTGAAACACTCTGATGGTACAAATTCTCTGAGGAGTGGAGCAACTGTGTTTATTTCTGTTGTTCCAACAGTCAGTTGTGAGCAAGAAGCAGTATCACATTGCTGCACCTTTTTTCTTTTCTTTTTTTTTTTTTTAACAGAAACTACTTCTGGTCTACAGAACTTTCTTGACAAAGGCAGCACAGAGTTCTTCCATTGCTTTTGTTATTAATATCATGCTAGAGAGACCATATGCCTTACCTCTCTTTCTCTCAATTTCTGTGGTTTGACTTGTACGAGCACAAAAATACCAGAAGACATAAGTGTCACAAAAATACTTCAGGAAGCAGAAAAGATGAGGCTTGGGAAGCTTTCAGTCCTTTTTCCAATAGCCCAAACTTTGGACCCTTAGTTTAGTCTTTCAACATTTGAGGTTTGCACATCTGCTTGAGCTTGCCAGTCATCTTTGAATGTTTTCACATCATACTATATTACAAAGCTGTTGATATAAAGTGCATTTTGTAAAATGGTATTGAAAAATGATAGGATTCCATTAAGTAAATGATCAGAATTAAACCGATGACTAATGTTTAAACTGTGTTCCAAAATTAATTTTGAGCTCCAGGCAATAACTGCTCATTATTTTGAATCATACAGACCTCTGTTAATTTGTAGCCCTCAATGCTGGAGTGTGATTCAAGATCAAAGCTGCCCAACATGTGCTAGCTGGAAATATATCATGCTAGTATGTATCTGTGGGACAGGGCGAGCCTTTTGTTCGTATCGTCATAGCTCTTAATAACTCAAATTTTTTGTGAAATGGATGAGAGATTAGGAGGAATGATGGAGAGAGGGAGCTTCTTTCAACACATCACTGAGTCAAAGCTTACCCCAGGTGAGGTTTGGTGGTTTTCACTTAAATGTATGCAAAACAATAATTTGTTAGCCCTTGGAATGATTTCTATCCCTTTGATGCTGCATGTGCTTAAGGTAGAATAGGTACATGAGAAAGTGGGAAGAACAGATAGCTCTCATATGTGTGTTGCAAACTGAATGTCAGTGACAATGTCTGTGCCTTTAACCTCTTAGTTTATTACTGTAGCAGCAAGGAAACAAGAGACATCTGCTCTCTTGGATTCAGAAATATTCACATAATCCACCGAGAGAAACTAGAAGGAAAATAAAAGTGGAAGTGAGGTCTTGCAGCCTCCAACTCCTACAGTATAATAGCAGCAGTGACACTAAGGGTCACTGTGGTAGAGCAAGCAGTGGTCTCTTCATTTCAAAGAAACCCAAACTGGCCCATACTCTTTTCTCTTTTGCATGGTGCAGCATAGTTCTTCTGGAGGTTGTAGTCCTTCCTTCACCTTCCCAGTCAAGTCAGCCTGGAAATTGTTTCAAAGCTAAGCTTGCCACAGGAGATTTGCACATGGAAGTATTTCCTCATGGCATCAAACAACTTTGGTCCAAGCCAGTTAAAAATTGAAAGATTGGGTAGAGGAGAAGCAGTGATTTAAAAATAGCAATATCTCTCACAAAGTGTTACAGTGGGTCAGTATGTTTGATGGCTGTAAGAGTTTTAAGCTAAACAATGAGGAATCTCATTCCTTATGATAACAAAAAATTAGGTATAAGAATGTTTAAAGTGTATTCTAATAGTGCCCATCACTTTATGGTACGCAAGCTATATACTCTGTTGTATGCAAGCTGTGTGGCTGTGATAAGACTTTTACTGTCTTGGTTTGGGCTGCTTAATACAACATAATGAAAGGCTTGGGTTTTGTCTTAGATTTACCCAAGAGATTTCCAAACTGAACTGCCAAAATGTATTGAGCATAAACATCAGTACTGTAAATATTTTATATAGAAATATATAGAAATATAGAAAAAGTGCTCTTCAGAGGGGTTGAATGGGTGATCAATTCCTTTCTAACAAAGACAACAACAAAAAAACCACAAACAAACAAACAAAAAACCCCAAACTCAACCAAACAAAAAAACCCCACCCCCAAACCTGTAAATTTAAATTTTCAAACTAGGGAAAGTTAAAATCTGATATTAAAGGATCATAGCCACAATATACACGCTGTAATACATCTTCATTGATCATCTACATGATAAAAAGTTTGTAAATAAAGCAGTCGCCCTACACCATCTCTGTCTACATGGGTTAGCTTAATTCAGCACTGCCTGTTTCATCTCTTCAGGAATATAGCAATACTCACTATGGGAGTGAATGATATTTCTTCTAAACCTTGTGAGTTGTGACTTCTGTTCAGGCTTTTCCCTGCAAGGTTTTTGATTTTTTTTTTTCCCTTCCCTCCTCATTGGTGCACAATTTGCTTAACACTTTTTTAATGCCACTAATTTTGCTCTGTAAATTTTATTGCTCTCCAGCCATTTGGCTTTCTAGCAAGACCTTGTGTGTTGATGTTGCTCTTTTTTACTGGATTCTGTTTGGTAGAATTATTGTCAACAAGTTTTTCCTCATCCTTTCTCTTGCTGAGTTGAGAACTGTTTCAGAAAAGCTTAAGTTCTGTGGGGCAGTCCTCCTCCTCCCTGGTACACAGGCATGGGATGGTCTTCATATTTACCTTATTCATCCAGCTTGCATTAAACCCACCTAATATTTGCCTTGAATGACATTAGTTGTATTACTGCTTTTCATGTTATTTGCCTTCTCTATTCTTGATATTTGCCCATGCATTTTTTTAGCTTTTTCTTTTCATAGTCTGTGCTTTTTCTGCTGTTCCCCTATGGTTGTTTCTTATTTGATTGTCTGTTGAATCAGAACAAGCCTGCCTGAGTGTAAAGAAGGTCTGTGCTATATGCACAGCTGCAAAAGAAACAGGCCATTCTTTTGTTATTGTACTTTTCCTAGAAAAAAGTGAGCTTTGACAAAAAGAAAAATACTTCTTTTGAAGAATGTGGATTTTGTTTGAAAAGTCAAATTAACTGTTAAAAAATCAAACTCAGTTATTTAAAAATTGATTTTTGGTGCTCTTTCTGGCAAAAGCTTTGTTTTTCTGGGATGTAAAGAAAATATTTTCTCTGTAAGCTTGCTGTGGGGATTGGTTCCTCATCACATGGGGCACTGTCTGTAGGTGAATGGACAGGATATTTCATACTTCCAAGAAAGGTTTGAAATTTTGCATAGTCTGTCTATCTGGGTGATAAGTGAGGGCCTGGGACTATTTCAGAATGTGAGATAGACCCTTAACAGCTGCAGACCTGTGCTTCTGGGGGTGCTGTTTCTGCTGTTTCCAAGGTTAGTGATCCAAGACAAGCTCCCATTCAAGTCTGTGGGTCAGATCCTGAGCTGATGGAAATGGGTGCATTTCAATGCAGACATCATCTTGGCCTGAGCTGATTCAGGCTTTTCGTCAAAGTTTTCCATTGAAACAGACTTATAAGATATATTAAACCCATGGCCTCTCATGTTGGATGGTAGAGTTGGGTGATAACTGCAGTACACAGCTTAACTCAAAAACAGTTTGAGTTTTTCCCCCCTTTGTGATTCAATTACTTTGAGAAGTGTGGCACAAGCAATGTAACATCATAAGGAGAGGCTGCTCCTATAACTGTAGCTCCTTAACTGCAATTAAGATAACTGGCAAAAGGCAAATCTCAAAGGAGTGCTTAAAAAATGTGCATAACTCTACTGTGGGAGGTAAATGGAAAGAAACTCACCCATTTTCTGGTGAAAGGCTTGGTTTTATTGTTTCAGTGCAAACCTTGCAGCATTTCTGCACTGCATATGAATTTGATACAGACGTGCCCCATCTGTCTTCATGTTCAATTTAGGTGTTTTATTAGATGAGGAAAGACTGTTATAAAGGATGGGACTGTGGGAAACTCTAGCCCGGGAACGGCTAGCAGAAAGCGGGCATTGAAGTAGAAGGACAGGCTCAGGGTCGGAGCGACCTTGGGCCCAGCTGTTGTTGACCGGTAAAGGAGTGTGAGAAACAAGTAACTGCTAATTGCAAGGCTGAACACAAGAGATAAGCATGGGAGGAGTTGGCATCTACCTCCCAGCCAAGGATGAGCTATGCTTTTGCAAATAGGTATGAGCTAATTTACGAACGGTATAAAAGATATTTGCTAATTGCCAATAAACGAGACTTGATGATCATCATCGGATGGTGCCTGTCTCCCGCTGGTTTTCCGTCAAATGGTGACCCTGACGTGATACCACGGACGGTCCAGCGTAGGGTTCGGGTCCTGCAAGCAGAGGGACGGCAAAACAGACAGCGCAGCTGGTCTGCGTACCCTGGGCGACCACATAGGTGGGCTCAGTCTGCGTGCCCTGGGCGACCACATAGGTGGGCTCAGCCGATACGTGCTGCCGAGACCTTGGGAGCTGCAACGGCGCCGACGAGCACAATGGAGAGGCAAGCAGCATATGATTTCTTTACATCTCTTTTAGAGAGGCGTAACATTAAGGGTATAGATTTACGTAAAGAACTACCGTTGTTGATAAGCTGGGGATGCGAGAAGGGACACTTTGTAAACCCACATACGGTGCATGAACTGGCAGAGTGGAGAAAGGTGAGGGACAGTTTGTGGGAGGCGGTGTTAGAGGAAGATAAAACTGCCAAGAAAATGAGTAAGCTATGGAAGGTAGTACATAACGAGTTATTGCAGATACAAGCAGAAAAGCAAGCTGTGCAGCAAGCTGTCTCAGCTCAAGAGTGAAATCGGAGCTACGGCTCAGACTGGGGACTTAGCTCCCCGGGCCCGCCTGCGGTTTCAACTGTCTACCTGCCCCCTGGGCCGGCAGACCCCTCAAACTTGCCCTCGTCACCCGCAACTCCCGCTACTGCGAATAACCAGCCCGCAACGGTACCGGCTCCCGGCTTAGACCAGGAGCCGATGCCTGGAGCGGAATCTGACTTGGTAGAAGCCATTGCACGGGAGCGGCGAGGGGCATGGGCGGCATTAGCGCGGGAGGGGGCAGAAAAGGGTGATCCTGAACTAGTTGAAGCCGGTGGTACTCTCGCTTTTCCGGTAATTTATAGACCGAATCCCGGGGGAGGACTGCAGGCGGAGATTACTGCGTTAGACTGGAAATTATTGTCCCAATTACGGTTCACTGTTAGTCAGTTCGGAGTATCGAGTGAGCCTGTAAGACAAATGCTGGACTATCTGTTCACTGCACATGTCTTGTTGCCTGCCGATATTAAAGGGCTCGCCAAGTTGATTTTTTCGCCACACCAAAGATTGCTGTGGGAGGCTCACTGGCAAGCTGAGGCACAGGCGTCAGCTGCAACCCAGAGGGCACCGGGAGATCCCCTTCAAGGCGTTACCTTGGATGAACTGTTAGGACTGGGAGCGTTCTTTAGAACGGAGGCACAGGTTTTATTGGGACCAGAGAAGTGTAGAGAAGCGATGAGAGTTGCTCGAGCAGCTATGACTAAGGTTAAGGATACAGGAGAGATCCCCTTTTATATGGGAATAAAACAAGGGAGAGCCTATGATGCTTGTTTGTGGGATGTGGTGATAGATGACGATAAGACAGCGGAAAAGTTAATGAAACCTTGGCGGGAAGTGATTAACTGTATGAAAAAATATAAAACTGAAAAAAGATTAGCAACAGCCGCCTCTGATCGGCTAGACAGCTGTGACCCCAATGCTGGAAAGATTGGAATTGGCTTAGACAATCTCTCTCCTCCCTTCTCGGGGATCCCAGTTGTCGTACCTCGAAAACCCCTTATTCCCCCCCCTCCCGCCCCTGATAAATCTACATCTGTAGAAACTAGCGGAGGAGGAATAAGCTTGGGAAAGGGAGGTGAAGATATTGAAAATTTATGTGATGTAGTCTCTCCGGTGAAGGAAAATAAGCCGAGCACGTCTAGTCACCGTTCTGTGCCTGCTGTGTGTAGCCAGGTTGACTGGCGAAAAATCGGGTTAGAGGCATTACAGAACGGGGACCTAGAGACCGCCGATTTGTTAGCTCAGGCTTTCCCTGTCATCTACCAACCGGACCCTGCTAACAATCAAAATTTATTAGCACACCATAATCCTCTTGATTGGAAAATTTTTATGAAGGGCCCATTGCTGCGTCAATGTGTTATGGAAAACTCCAACCATGCTACTAAAAGCATTTTAATTACACTTCCCCTAGACGCAGGCATTGAGGTGATGCTTGAACACATGAGTCGGGTACCTCCCGGCCCCCGAGCTATGTTAGTTGAAGCATTGAGGGAAGTTGGGCAGGGAATGGTACGCGTTCAGCAACAAGTTTGTGCCGCTCTCACCCCATTGGGTCCAGCCAAAAACTCTCAACAGTAACCAAAGAGGGTCACTGCCACATGGACTTTCCCAATCCCACTGACATGGCTCACAGCAGAGCCAGTATGGGTCGGGCAGTGACCGCTCAAACGGGAAAGTCTACACCAAGCCCGTATATTAATAAAACAACAATTAGATCAAGGACATCTCAAGCTGTTACATGATCTACGGGCAGTAAATCAGCAAATGCAAGCGATGGGGGCTTTACAGCCTAGCCTTCCAAATCCAGCCATGCTACCAACTGACTGGCATTTACTAATTATCAACTTAAAGGACAGCTTTTTTACTACAAAGCTGCATCCCTAGGATACCCAGCGATTTCCATTTACATTACCGGCAATCAACAGAGAGGATCCTGACTTATGCTTCGGATGGACAGTATTGCCACAAGGCATGCAGAATAGCCCTACTCTGTGTCAACTCTTCGTAGATGCTGCATTGAAAGAAGTGAGGCAGCAATGGCCGGACACTATAATTTACCATTACATGGATGACATCTTGTTTGCGCAAGTACAACCTTTCTCAGCACTGCAAGAATTATATTTACAGCAACAGCTCCAGCTACACGACCTAGTAATAGCAGCAGAGAAGATTCAACGTTCATCGGTATGGAAATACCTTGGGTGGCGCATCAGTGACTCTCAGTTTTTCGCCCAATGTTAAAGGGCACTGACCCTGCCGCGCCGGTCCGACCGACTGCTGAACAACACACTACGATACAACGTCTTAGCTCCGAGATCGTCCAGAGAGCAGTAGACCGCCTGGACCCCGATCTCCCCATCGATCTCACCATACTCCATGGTTCTACTCACATTTTGGGTGCACTTACTCAGTGCAAAAAGAAAAAGGGGGGGCAGATAAGGGTGTTGGAATGGCAAAAGTTTTGTTTGTGCAAAAGTTTTGTTTGTATTAAATCACTTATGCCTATTTGCAGAACACGATAACCCTCCTGCGTGGGTGCGTCAGTACAACACATTGCAGGTATCCCTCACAACCCAACGGGTCAAGCAATAGTGGAATGAGCTAATGGGTTGCTGAAAACCTATGTTCAAAAGTATGCAGATATAAAAGACCCGCAAGAGCGGCTGGTAAAAGCACTGTTTGTGCTAAATTATTTATGTGTATTTGGCTCTGAGGGAGTGCCTGCTGTCATCGTTCACTACAGACAGAAAAAGGACGAGCGGGAGTTACCCCGCGTTTGGGTCAAATACAAAGACCCGCGTACGGGTCTATGGTCAGGGCCTGTGGAGGTTTTATATTGGGGGAGGGGGTATCTCTGTGTTTCTACCCCTACAGGGCTGCAATGGATTCCAGCTAGATGTGCCAGACCCGCCGCCTCCCCCACACAGCGCGACGCAGAACAGTTGCCCACCGCGGCACCAGCCGAAGCGGCACCTGAACGGTTGGGATCAGCGGAAGGAACCCAGAGGAGCGCTGTGCAGCACTCACCAGTGAATAACCACGGTCCAGGAGGAACAAAGGTCCCAGAGGGTGCATAGCGCCCGAGATCTGGTCTGTTTTCTACTGAGAATTCAAGGCGGACTGATAATGAGCTCTGCTGAACAGAAATTATGGGTATTAGCCCTTTTAAGTGTATGTAGCACTGCCTTTGTGCCTAACGTTTTTGACCCACGAGAAAATATCTGGGTCACGCTAGCTAGATCATTGAATACAACTAGCTTTTGTGCCAGCCTAGCAACGCCCGACTCCCCATTTATCACATGTCTTATTGGGGTGCCTTTAAGTAATGCAACCTTTATGACTTTTACTCAGTCCGTAGCGGAGCTGCAACAGCAGCATAATATAACTCGGAAGCTTCCCTTTAAGTGGCGTGATGCCCCTTCGCTGTTTGTTGAGTATGATATCTGGGATGATGTACTCCCCGTAGGCCCAGAACCACAAGAGCTTGCCCTTGTGGGCTCTCTTAATGCTACTGCTTGGTGTAACTATACCTCTGTAAATATATCACGCTCTAACAATATGCCTATTGCGCTACCTGCAGGTTTGTTTTTAATTTGTGGAGATCGGGCTTGGCCTGGCATCCCGTCACATATAAAGGGAGGGCCTTGCTCTATAGGTCGCCTAACGTTTCTTACCCCTAACACTTCAATGATTTATCAACATCATAGAAAGATGAGAAGCGAAAGGAGCACTCATAAGTTTGAGGATAACTGTGACTCTACAGCTGAATTTTGGAATCCTACAAAGATCATAGCTGTTTCCTTCTTGGCTCCTGGAGTTGGTGTTGCTCAAAGCCTCACGACATTAAACAAGCTAGGGTGTTGGCTAGCTAAGCAAACAAATGCCACATCAAAGGCATTATCTGACTTATTACTAGATGTAGACTCTGTAAGACAGGATGATCCATGGCATTGGTTTAACAGCTTGTTTAATGGATGGGGCATTGGCAATTGGATCAAGAGTATTTTGCAGATGGGATTAATAATATTTATACTGTTTATTATTATATTAATGTATGTCCCTTGTATATCGCAATGTATGCAACAAATGATGGAAAGAAGTATGAGTGCCGTGTTCCTTTCTCAAGGAACAAAAGAAAAAGGGGGAGATGTGGGAAACTCTAGCCCGGGAACGGCTAGCAGAAAGCGGGCATTGAAGTAGAAGGACAGGCTCAGGGTCGGAGCGACCTTGGGCCCAGCTGTTGTTGACCGGTAAAGGAGTGTGAGAAACAAGTAACTGCTAATTGCAAGGCTGAACACAAGAGATAAGCATGGGAGGAGTTGGCATCTACCTCCCAGCCAAGGATGAGCTATGCTTTTGCAAATAGGTATGAGCTAATTTACGAACGGTATAAAAGATATTTGCTAATTGCCAATAAACGAGACTTGATGATCATCATCGGATGGTGCCTGTCTCCCGCTGGTTTTCCGTCATGGGACAGCTTAAATGACTGATCTTGTTTGTTGTGAATCCACTGTAAAATATTTAGATATTTTCAGTGCAAAAGTCACAAAAGTTAGTACAATTTTATTGAATTCCAGATCACGTTCTCTGCTTAAACTTTGTGTCATGGTTTAGCCGGCAGCTCAGCCCCACACAGTCGCTCGCTCACTCCCCCACCGGTAGATGGGGGAGAGAATCAGAAGGGTAACGCTCATGGGTTGGGGTAAGAACAGTTTAATAATGAAAATTAAAAGAAACAACAACAGAAATGCAATGTAAAGGAGAACAACGAGAGGTGCAAAGCCCCAGGGGAGGGAGGAAGGGGGGGGAGAGGGGGAACGAACCGCCGAAACAAACCGCATGCGACGCAGCCGCTCGCCGTCCGATGCCCCTGAGCCGCCAACTGCCCCCCCCCCTTCATATACTGGTCATGGTATCGCATGGTATGGAATGAACCTGCCATTGGCCAGTCGGGGTCAGCCGCCCCCACCATGGCCCTGCCCCTCCCAGCCCCCCCCCCGCCACGCGGCAGAGCGCGGGAAGCTGGAGAGGTAGCCGACCCCCACAGTGAGGAGAATTAACCCCTTCTCAGCACATTCTCCACCCCTTATTCCATACCATTTACACCATGCCCAGGTCCCATACGATGCAATACAACCGTACCAACCACCACCCCTCCCCTTCCCATCCTTTAACATAATACACAGACATCATTCCCTTAGTTCATGGACGTTCCCTGTAAAATGTCCATTAAAATGTCCATTGAGTTCACCCAGTCCATGACTCTGGGCTCCATCTGTTGTATCAGTCTTTCTGGGTGGGAGAGATGGTGTGTGGCATTGGGTTGCTGCATACCGAGTCAGTCATTGTTCCATCACTGCTGCACAGCTTGTTTTCATAGTTGATCTTCCATGGGTTGGGAGGCTCGTACTCTGATATCATTGATACAACACAGAGGTGACACACAGTATTATATAGCAGTTCACATTGTGCCATGCAGTTCATTGACTGTTTTCACCCAAAATCAAATCCCCTTGAGGCACACATCGGATTTCTCCATCCTCCCGCATCACCCACCAAGTGCACCCAGGTCCTTGAGCAAAAGCAATCCCACGAATGGGTTTGCCATTCCTGCCAGGCAGGAAGAACCCAGACTGTTTTGCCCAGCATACTTTTTGTGTGCACTACAGGGACTCTATCCCCTTCCACAGTATGTAGGATTTCTGACTGGGCAGGGCCAGCTCGGTTGGCAGATCCCCTCGTGTTGACTAACCACCTGGCTTTTGCTAAATGTGTATCCCAGTGCTTGAATGTTCCATCCCCCCATTGCTCTCAGTGTAGTTTTTAACAGTCCATTGTACCGTTCAATTTTCCCAGAGGCTGGTGCGTGATAGGGGATGTGATACACCCACTCAATGCCATCCTTTTTGGCCCAGGTGTCTATGAGGCTATTTTGGAAATGAGTCCCATTGTCTGACTCAGTCCTCTCTGGGGTGCCATGTCGCCACAGGACTTGTTTCTCAAGACCCAGGATAGTGTTCTGGGCAGTGGCGTGGGGGACAGAATATGTTTCCAGCCAGCCAGTCGTTGTTTCTACCATTGTAAGCACATGGCGCTTGCCTTGGCGGGTCTGTGGGAGTGTGATATAGTCAATTTGCCAGGCCTCCCCATATTTATATTTCAGCCATTGTCCCCCATACCAGAGAGGCTTTACCCGCTTTGCTTGCTTGATTGCAGCGCATGTGTCACATTCGTGGATAACCTGTGCAATAACATCCATGGTCAAGTCCACCCCTCGATCACGAGCCCACCTGTATGTTGCATCTCTCCCTTGATGGCCTGAGGTGTCATGGGCCCACCGAGCTAGAAATAGTTCACCCTTATGCTGCCAGTCCAGATCCACCTCAGCCACTTCAATCTTGGCAGCCTGATCTAGCTGCTGGTTGTTTCGATGTTCTTCAGTGGCCCGACTCTTGGGGACGTGAGCATCCACATGATGTACCTTTACAACCAGGTTCTCTACCCGGGCAGCAGTATCTTGCCACAATGTGACGGCCCAGATGGGTTTGCTTCTGCGCTGCCAGTCGCTTTGCTTCCACTGCTGCAGCCAGCCCCACAGGGCTTTTGCCACCATCCAGGAGTCAGTATAGAGATAGAGCACTGGCCACTTTTCCCGTTCAGCAATGTCTAATGCCAGCTGGATGGCCTTTACCTCTGCAAACTGGTTCAATTCACCTTCTCCATCTGCAGTTTCTGCTACTTGTCTTGTAGGACTCCATACAGCAGCCTTCCATCTCCGATGGAAGGGGGGGAGGGGGGGGAGAGGGGGAACGAACCGCAGAAACAAACCGCATGCAATGCAGCCGCCCAACACCCCCGAGTCGCCAACTGCCCCCCCTTTCATATACTGGTCATGGTGTCACGTCGTATGGAATGAACATGCCAGTGGCCAGTCGGGGTCAGCCGCCCCCACCATGGCCCTGCCCCTCCCAGCCCCCCCCCGCCACGCAGCAGAGCGAGGGAAGCTGGAAAGGTAGCTGACCCCCACAGTAAGGAGAATTAACCCCTTCTCAGCCAAAACAGCACACCACCTTAAGAGCAGCCAGTTAAATTGTGGATAAGCCTGTGCTTAATAGTGTCCTCAACAAATAGGACATTGCTCACCACCTACCAGCTCTGTCACCATTATGTCATGGGTTGACAGAGTTTGTTGAATCTGCGCAGAGCATTTTATTCAAAAATATTTTATCATGAAACTGGCAGTTTTCTAGGTCATATTATCCCTGCCAGCTAAATGGCAAGATGAGAAACAGGTTTGATGAGAGAACAGGCAGAGAGTATCTGTCAGTGCTAACTGTTCTACAGGTGACTGGATGTTCATTCTCCTGACACTGGCTCTTGACTCAGCTGTGACATTTAAAATAGAGAACCAGAAAACCCTGCCTTAACCACTTTAAATACGGTATGAAGAGGATTGGAAGAAGGCAGTATGTTGTTGTGTTACTCTTGTATTAGAGCTAATGAGAAGAAGAGAGGCTCAGGTATTCCTGCTTGCTCAAAACCCTGATTTACTGCCCTACTAGCTGCTCTGCTCTGCCTCCCTTCTTGATATAACCATGACTGAAGAAACAAATTTCCCCTATGAAGAATGTGTGCAAGTGGTCTGCTGTGGTCATGAGGAACGGGGGAAGCTTTGCTGGGTTTCAGTTCTTCTGTAATTGGGAATAACAGCCTCCTGTGATTCCTTCTCTCACACTGTGGAAATCCACAACATTCTTGACTGTCTTTGCAGCTCAGGACAATCCTGCCTGTCAGGGTAGGTTATGCCTTTTCATCTACAGCCATTGTGTGATCACTGCTAGCAACCCTGTGCACAAAACCCTTCCTGGCATGAACCACATGTGGCTTTGAGGAACTTACTCTGTTTGTATAGGTGTGGGATTTTCTGTAGCAATGTGAAAACTGGCATGCTGGGTGCTTTCACAGAGTCTTTGTAACCTCACTATGCCAAAGGAGGAATGAAAAAGGCGCCTCAGAGTAACTGTGGGCTAGGCTCCCTTAACTGTGAAATGAAAACCTGTTTGTACAGAGCAGGGTTTCAGATCACCAAGGCTTGCAAAGCCACCACACATTCTCATAATCAGGTTCAGGTTAAGTGGGAGACATCTAAAAAACACCTTTTTGGAGGTGATCATTATTTATAATCCATTAGGTGCTGTTGTCAAAACAGTCCTATTAGGCAGTTACTGTGCAGAAGAAGGGTTGCTTTCTGCTTCTTTGACACCTTGAACTACATGCAGTGCTGCTGTGTTTGGGGCATGAGAGACTTCTGCAAGGCCAGCTTGATGCCTTATTATTTCTTGTAAGTTCTAGATAAATGTGCTGAATCCTAATTACATTTTCTTTCATTTGTAAAAACAAGGAACAGGACAGTACGGTCTGCCTGGCTCTCAAACAGCAGTACCAGCACTATTTTAGTTCATAGTCACAAGGTTGGTTCCCCCCTCCCCTGTCCCCCTTCCCAATTTTTAATGAGACAAGCTTATATAGCACAAAATTGTACTTGGAAAGCATTTTAATTCAGCTTGATTGGAGTATCATGAAGATCTTAAGCTTATATATGTAGGCAGAACTGGAAGCAAAAATTATCCAGCAGCATTATCTGTTAATGTCTGTTTCTATTTTTGTCCTGAATTAATTTGCTTAGAATAATAGCTAAAGTCTTATGCAGTATATGGAGAAAGAAACACTGATGGTTCACTTATCAGCCAAAGGAATAAATACATTTAATTTAATGGAAACTTTGTTAGATTAATTTGTTTAATGTCAAATCAATATTTTGTTTGTTTTTAGCTAGAAATAATTAAACAGGATTGATGGCTAACAAGTTACCAATGGGCTAAAATAAACCATTGGCAGAATAGATGAGTTCACACTGAACAAAGAAGTGAAGTAACTGTTAAGTATCTTGCATATATATCAAGATAAATGGTTATTCATCTTCTGAGGTATTCCGCTTTTCAGAGCTGAAAACTTTTAGAGAGGGCAGTAATTTAGGGTGAATATTCATGGTAGTAAGGGCAAGGAACCTGAAGCCTCTTTTTTACAGTATGCATTGAAAAGAGTTTTTTGTGTTGCTTATTAAATATGTATACAGTTGGGGATATTGCATTATTATTGGGTTTCAGTATATTTACGGTCATCTTTTATTTTTTATTTCTGCAGAAAACCCTACACCTGATGTATGAAATTTAGGCAGGCTTGTAAAAGATTTTGAGCTAAATATCAGATTCTAGAAACTACAAAGTAAGATCTGTCTTCTAGTGCTTTTGGTTACATCTACATTGTCTCATAAAACAAGTGCTATCTGTATGTGCACCTATAATAAGATCTTCAGTTTGGATTTTCATTGGTCAGGTGTATTATTTGATATTATGAAGATGAGCTGAAATGACTATCTTCTTTCCATCTGCATATCAAGCAGAGACCCATTTTTTATTATTTATCTAGCACATCTTCAGGTTATTTGATAATGCAGCTGCTGGTATTTGTTCCATGAAACCAATTGTTTTCTGAAGGAAGTGCCATGAGGCCCTGTGCTGGTTGTTTTTTATAATGACAGTTTTCCTGTGAAAATAGCAGCATACATACTCAGGTTCATAAATGTATGCTATTCAGAGCTTTATACTATACAGTCATTTGCAAAGGAAAAAAAAATACCGAGCAAAGCTCTCCACAAGCAGTGGGTAGAGCTCATTCATGTAATGATATCACTTTGAAATGGATGCTACTGAAAAATGCATGGTGTGTAACTAGCTGCCATTTCCAAATGTCATAGAATTCTTTGCCCTTAGCGAGGGACAGCAAAAACTAGATCAGGTTAGCTTTAAATTTAATATGGCTTGCTCTAATGGTACACCCAGGCTTAGAGTTCAGAGAGAAGGAATGGATATTGATTCTGTAAGTCAGTTTTCTATTAATCTTGCAAGATTTTAAATAAACTGGGTAAATTGTTTAATATACATTTGCATATTTTTTAGCCTGTATCTTTTAGTAGGTTTTATTTTTCTTAATCTATTAATGAATAGCTACTGAACTAATTGTAATAATGTGGGCACTGAATTTCATCTAAAATATATTAACTTTTTGTTTCATGTCAAGAAATGAGCCAGACTTAAAGGAGGTATATTTTGTGAGAAGTCATAAAAGGAGAGATATTAAAAGCTGACAGGGCATGTCAAGCGTGGGGATGGGGTTGGCATGGAGGGGCCCAAGAATAAATACATGAGATCAGAGGAGGGAGATTGAAGGTAAATTAACCATCTAAATTACCCTTCTCATTTAATCTTTACACAAGTCCCCCATTCCACTGAAAATTTACTCCTTCATTAGAACATAAAATATAAATATCTTTATCTTGTTAAACAAAAACTATTTACAAATAAGCTGGAGCTGGGCAGAGTTGAATCTTCCCACTGTTTTCTGCAGCACATCACCAAAATGTATCCCATGGCTTTTCCCTATAAAAGGTGCAGTTGCTTTGATTGTGTGTAACTCACATACGCTCCCATGAATAACATTAAACAAAGGCGTGCCACTTTCTGTTTGCCTTGGCATTCTCAACAAACTAATAAGAAGTATCAGTGGTATATATTTTTAGATAGATACAGAGACACAGATATGGATATAGATGCATGCAATAACTTAATGTGCATTTTTTTTTCTGGTGTCTGCATACCAGAGGCATTTTCTTAATGAAAAATTAAGAAGATTCTGTTCTAAGAGATTTCCAATGGCTACGTAAGGCAATCTGAGCCAAGTGTTCATCTTAGTTTATCAGTACTAGGAGACAATATTATGTGATGTGTGGGCTTGGACAGTGTACTATTTCCTGGATAAAGGTTTATATTAAATAAAAACTGAGCCTTAGTTCCCCTTGGGGAATTTCAGGAGAGAGGCAAAGTGTTTCTAAATCTGCTTTGTGCTCACCTGAGGGACTGCAGATTGCTGCCTGGTTGCACTGAGCCTGCCTCAACAGACAGCATGAGTCGTCCTTTGCTTCTCTTGATTCCTTCACCTTGCTGAGTCAGTTCTTCCTATATTGAAGAAGAAATGAAAAATCCTAGTTTACAGGAGGATTTTTTTTTTGTCCCTAGGTAGGCTTTATTTGGGGAAGAACTTCCTAAGTGGAAAACCTATTTGGAGATCTACCCATCCCTTTTCCTTCAGAAATTTCTCATAATATCATTTGAAGAGACACTTCTTTTTTTTTTTTTAATGGACCAAATCTGATGCCTGGATTGTATAGCTTGAGTAGGAATAGAATCTTTCATTTAGGTTGAATGTGCTTTAATGGGATATTTTATAGGTGATTGGGTCCTCTGTTTTAAATTTCAGTCCGAATTGTGGAATGGGCTTTGACCCATACTGCCCTGATCCCCGCTCAGTTAGGTCTGCTTTGGCTAACGCAGCAAGAAGGGAGACTACCTGTGGAATGACCCAACGTGCTAAGTGGACTCCCAAACAAATGTCATTTTGATAACATAATGCTTGTTTATAGCATGCTGCGCTTTTTAGTCTGGTTTGGGATCAGGGTGCCAGCTTGTGAGCACACAAGGCATTTTTATCTAAGTTGATAGAGCAGACAAAGGACTAGGAAAGGAAGCAGGGAGGTAAAATGTCTTTTCCTCTATATGGACAGAGACAGGAGTAAAATCCCATAGTCCTGAATCCCAGCCCTGTCTTCTGTCTCAAGACCTGCTCTGCTGGAATCAGCTCCCTTGATATCCCAGATGTCATAAATTTCAAGTCTAATTGACTTTCTTGCTCATCCCCTCTCCTTTCTTGGGCTGGTCGAGGCACATAGCCCGTAGGTTAATTACTTCATCCTGACAAGTCAGTCATCAACTCCTGGGAGGAATGTGTGTAAGAAGGGAAACCGAAGTAGTCTTACTCTAACTTAAGGGCATTTCAGACTAGATTGGAAAAAGGCAGGAGAATGCTGCAGGAAGCATGTAGAAACGGTATCACTCAGCACCTTCCCCAGGGCAGAAACAGGGTACAAGAAAAATGTTGATTATATTTCTTTCTGAATTAAAGGGAGATATGCTCCTGTATTTGGGGTTTGACAAGTTTTGGTTGAATCCAATATTTATATCTGTGAATTCTGGCTCTGTAGGGATGGTCCAGCAGCTGGGGTACAATGGGGTTAAAAGATGATGCTTTCTAGATGTTCAACTCCAGGACAGAGTAGCTCTTTCAACCTCGAAAGGTCGTCAAACTCAGTTTCAACCTCAAGGCCAAGGATCAAAATGTTTTGATATTTTCTGGTTGGGGAGAGTTAATCGGTGTCAGTACTACCAATTGTCTATTAGAGAGTGGGGACTCTGTGAGGCCCAAGGAGCAGTTTTTCCTGGGGTCCTTCTGGGTGTTTCCTGCAGTTGCTTGGTATGCTGTCCAGTTTCCTTTGTTCCATGGGCTGTAGGCTCCATGGGAGTGATTTCATTTTGGAAATGTTTGCATGTTGGTATTTACAGAGTGGGGTGGGACACACACCCCAAAACCCCAAACTTCTTTGGTCTTCCAATTTTGCGAGGAAGGTATTGGGGTTTTTTTTGGTTTGGTTTGGTTTTTTTTTTACTTCTGGCCAGCTATAACTGAGACTAGAGTTTAGCTTCTTCCCTCCCCAATGAGTCTCTGTACTTTCATGGCTTGGGGGTTTTGATTTCTAATTCTAAATCAACATTACTATTACGGGAGTAAAAATGTGGTGTAGCCAATCACATATATTGGCAGCTGTTATGTCAGTGGGTAATGCAAAAGCAAGGACAATTTCTAACTCACTGCAAATCACCTGAGGGCTAACAGTTTTGCTAGCATTTGGCTCTTCAAAAACTGTTGCCTTCAGTCTCTTTATACTGTCTGATGAAAAGTAACAAACTGGGAGTGCAAGCACATTCGCATTCTCCACCATTAGTGGATGATGAATTAGGTGTCAGGTGAGGTTGTTTACTTGGGATGCAAAATGGAGGAAAACAACCCTATGAAAGGAGACAGTCCTTCAGGAGGAAAACAACAGATGAAGGAGCACAAAGCTGTCGTTAATTCTTTGGAAAATATTATTTGTCTGAGCTAGCTTTCTGTGACAGAAAAATTAGATTTAAGTCAGAACATAAAAACATACCAGATACTGGTAATTGGATAAATGGGGGGGGGGAGGGAATCTATGAACAATTTTTTTCTTGTGGTGGAAGAGAGATCCATATAAACAAGGCCTAGTGTATTTCTACTACAAACAAACTTTCTATGGACTGAGACACAGTGAAGTCCATAGCTTATTTGGTAGTAGGAAGAGATCAAGGAAATATTAAATATGCTGCAGGGAGAGGCTTGGTAATGCAGGAATTTTCTTCTTCTAAAGCTGGATTGAAACAACTTTCATATAAGTATTACAGCTGACCCATCTCTTCATGCAGAAAATGAAACCTTGAGCTCTCTGTGGATTAAACCTATGGAAGGTTATATATATATATAAGGTCTCGATGGTTTGCTATATTATTCTCTCTTCAAAGTCTAGC
This sequence comes from Phalacrocorax carbo, assembly GCF_963921805.1. Classification (NCBI taxonomy): domain Eukaryota; kingdom Metazoa; phylum Chordata; class Aves; order Suliformes; family Phalacrocoracidae; genus Phalacrocorax; species Phalacrocorax carbo. Next base: position 42,889,130 of record NC_087515.1, on the reverse strand, counting down.
CTAGTAATTTATGTGTGGTCTAACTAAAAATACAGCCTAACTAAAAATACAGCCCTACTAAAATAAATATTGAAAGAATTCTTTTTCCCCTTCCAGAAGCTTTTTATTTTCCTTGGGTGCAACAATAGTCTTCATCTCTACTTTGATAATGATGTTGAGTTATGCTTTATTTAATGTTAAAAACTTTAATTGAGTTTTCCCTGAGCTGGTTGTGTATCCCTGCTTAAAAAATAGTTGTTTATACAAGAACTAAAATTATTTTCTGACTGGTTGATTGGATCATTGCAATTATGTTAGATCCATTGTGTACACAGAGAGGTAAGTCTCACATTTGCTGGATACTGTTTTCAATGCATCAGCAATGAGTATATCTGGAAACATTTATTATTGCCAGGATAGTTTCCGAGAGCTGTGACTGATGGTTGAAAGTTGCTGAGCTGATTACCTGGAGCATTAATGTATTGCTGTCCCTTAGCCCAACCTTGGCGCTAAGCCAGAATGTATTACTACTTCATAAGATAATCCTCTGATAGCAAAACATTTTGAATACAGATTGAGTAGCAGAGTAATGAGAGAAGCAGTCTGGGTCAGATCCTCAGCCATCATGAACTGGCCCCATTGGACCGTGGAGGTACGCTGCATTTTGATATTGTTCCTATGAGAGCTTCCCACTGGACAGGTGCAGGTGAGGAAAGCAGTTCTCTCAAAGTGTAGGCTACAGGAAAAAAAACCAGCAAAAGTTTTCCCCTAATTATTTTTATGCCACAGGGCTGGCAAGTCAAGCTGGTTTCTGCTGCTCCTGGGTGCAAAAACTGCTGTTTGAGGTGTGTTGTGGCTTACCCGTAGCCAGCAACAAAGCACCACACAGCTGCTTGCTCACTTCCCCCACAGTGGGATGGGGGAGAGAATTGTAAAAGTGAGAAGACCCATGAGTTGAGATAAGCACAGTTTTATAATTAAAATAAAATAGTAGGAGTAATAATAATAATATACAAAGCAAATGATGAATGATACAATTGCTGACCACCCACTGATCGATACCCAGCCCACCCCCAAGCAGCAATCACTGCTCCTCAGCCAGCTCCCCTCAGCTTATATCCTGAGGATGGTGTCATGGTATAGAATATCCCTTTGGCCAGTTGGGGTCAGCTGTTCCGGGTGTGCCCCCTCCCATCTTGTTGTGCACCTGGCAGAGCATAGGAAGCTGAAAAGTCCTTGACTAGTGTAAGCACTACTTAGCAACAACTAAAACATCAGTGTGTTATCAGCATTATTCTCATACTAAATCTGAAACACAGCACTGTACCAGCTACTAGGAAGAAAATTAACTTTAACCCAGTCAAAACCAGGACAAGGCGGGAGATAACTGTGGCTGCACCCCACCTCTCCAGTTCCCTCTGAAGCTGCCCACTAAGGCTCTATGTCTCTGCCCCAGCCCTTCCTCTTTTCTCTTACTAGTCAAGTCCTGTGACAGAAGTAGCCTTGCACAGCCTGGCCTTGGTGAACTTTCACCACATGATAGAGGAAATCTAGATCCAAAGCTGGCTGCTTACGTAAATGAAGAAATGCAATAGCAGGCCTGGTTGAGACAGTGTGTCTAAACCCATGATGATCCCTATACAGCATGGACAGCTCTCCCACTTTTTTGGTTCCGTGGCTTTCTTTTCATAGCAGATGTGCTTTCAGTTATCTTTGAATCAACAACACAAGCTCAAAAGGCATTATGAATGATAGGGAGCTGCTACAACATATTTCTCCCTTATCCAAGGCAGTTGTGACATTTTTCGTTAGCTGTAGACACAACAGAAAAGATATCAAAGGTTTTTACCATTCAGGAGATCAATTGTACCTCATGTGGACCAGTATTGTGCTTTACTTAAGATCACCCAGGCAGAAAGTGAACAAAACCTGCTATGCTTGTTGCATGACCCTAACCCTAACAGAAACGGCTCTATCATATCAGGGCGCCATTGATAAAGGGCTATGCAGACTAAAACTTGTCAAGAAAGATATAATCCTGTAAATATTAATGCATTTCACTCAGAGGCAAGAACCTCTGGTGCTTTGTAATTTTTAGAATAAAATAATTTAAATTCCATGGTGCAGGCTAATCAGGAAACCAATTTTCAAGCAGACTTTAGCAGTGAAAGAGATACTCATTTTCTTGTTTTTAATTTAGAGGTTGGGTAACTAGAAGAGAGGCAGAGAATGTAAATTTTTTTCCCCTGCAATTTTTATCCTTTGTAATTGAAATACACCTGGCTGTAGCCTATGTTTTCATAACCGCCAAGTAGGCAAAAATGGGATTTTTCAGAATGGATTAGAGGGACAAGGCCTGTTGAAAGGCACTTTGGGCAAATTGCACTGAGAACAAAGTACATACTGAACTCTTACTGCAAATTGAAAGGAGAAAGGCTTTTACTTCTATTTGTGCCAAAGAAAATCCTTCTTAGTGATATATTCAATCTTCAGGTCTCATTCACACAGAGCTGGGTGGGTTTTTCCTTTATGCATTGTGTTTTTACACCTACTTCTTCCAAAGGAAGACTCCTACATTGAAAAAGGGATGCACATTACTTGAGACTGCATCCAGCAAGGGACTTGGGTAATGAGAAGTTGGCCTGGCAGCCTCTGACATGCTCAGGTGGAACCCATGTCCTAGAAAGAGCTTGGTGTTTGAGAAGGAACTTTAATTCTATTCCAAACCAGATAATAAGATTTAAAAAGAGGTGGCATGAATTGTGAATCTGTTCCAGATCAAAAATAAAACATAAAAAGCTCTCTTATGGCACCCTTTCTTGGTAGCTATTTTTATTCTGTTGGGTTGAATGCTCTTTCCCTGCTACGCTGCTTAGTTATGTGCATTTTGCTTATGCTGACAAACCTGCAGATTTAGGATGAAAACAGTTTGCAGATGATTAAGGATGGTGTGCCTGGCAACTTCTTGCTAATCTCTCTTATTGTGCCCTTCATAAAAATGACAGTCATTGTACAAATCCCAGTTTAAATCAACACCTGCAAGTGCTAATCTCTGAAGAGGAAAATGTCAAATACCTCCTGCTGTGTGCAAGGACTCAAATTGTATGACATCAAACGTTAATGGCTACCTAAATTGTTCACCTTTTTTTCCTTTTCCAATGCTTTGTGCTTTCTTTTCTATCATTCCTTATGCCATTAACCATTCTCACATAAATGGTGTCTTAATGGTGGTAGGTGTCATGAGGAGACTTACAGAGCAGTGTTGTCACTTCTTGCCCTGTGGTGGAGCCATCAGTGGTCCTAGTTCTCTCCTAGGCATAATGTTGTGGACACTGCCCTGAGCTCTGGAGTCAGCCTTCTTCCTTACTCATGGGGCCTCTTCTGAGAAATGTTTCAAAAAGCTCTGAGTGTTAGTTGCATATTTAAGTGCAACATAGCACTTGGGATGACCAGTGCTAGGAATCCTGGAGCCAAAATCAGTAGTAAGTTTAGTCTCTGTTTTGGGACTGTAAACCGAGAGTTGAACACTTACAGTCAGCAACCTATCCCGTGCCCATGAATGCTTTTCTTGCTGATTAATAGTAGGACACACTGGTTTTAAAAGCCTTTTCTTTGCTTAAAAGTGCCAGAGGGGAAAAGCAAATGAGTAAACTGTAAGACTGAAAAATTGCTTAGAAGTGAGAACACAGTGGGTTTCAAGGTAAAAAGGCCTTACCTGCCCACTCTGCATCTGTTCCATCTCTGCAGAAGTATGTGCTCTGTTTTTTAAATTAAAATTATTGCTTAGACCATATTAGCTCATAAAGCTATTTCAGCATGTAGAGAGAATTTCTGTTCACACCAACATCCTTGGTCCTCTTGAAAGACAAGCTGCTTGCAAACCTTAGTGCATTTGGGACCTTGATTCTAGAAAGTACTGGAAATCGTAGCTTTTTCCATGATGGAGACGAACAAACTGGTAAGGACAGGAACTCTCTATATAATTTTTACAACTTTTAGCAATTTGATTTTTTTTTTAATAAGGTACATGCTTGAATTTTGTTTGTCATTGCGTTAGTTCTGTTGCTAAAATACCAAGCCAAATTTCAAAAATCCTTAGTCTCCTTTCATGCTATCGCAGCCCAAGGAAGAGCCAGGGAATACTGTGTCACTAGCATTGTCTAAGTGTCTAATTGTCATAGCACTAGATATGCCTAAGTGCACTGTTTCTTAGTTTCAGACAGCTGCTTCTGAAACGTGTTCTAGAAGCTCTTCAAATACAAGCAGCAGAGAGTGTCAGGCAGAAGCAGTTAGAGTTGGGGGATCCCTGTAATCTTAAGAAACAAATTAACAACTTATTAACAGATCAGAGTCTACAGCTGCAGTGGATGAAAGGCTTCCTAGGAACAGACACCTGAGTTTTAGTTGTCTTCCCTTAGCCATAGAACAGCATGAGAGAGGGATGACTGCTAGGGGCACAGTATTTCCACATGGATGGCTGCAGATACCTCAGGAATGACTGTGTCTGTGGAACTGACCTTTATGGGGTTTTTGTGAGATAGGGAGACCTCCTCTTAGAGGAGAAGTTCTGTTCTTCTAAGGATTTTTCTGCGTGTTTTCCAACAAAAGCTGCTTTCAGCTGCCATCTCTGAGGAAGTGCCCTTGGAGTGTGCCTACTCACACTGATTTTTCTGTAAAAATACAATCAGAAAGAATATCTAACAACCACCATCTTTTTACAGCTCTACAGCTGGGAGGACTGCCATTGTTCTGTCATTTCACAAAAAAGCTGTAGTTTCTTTCTGTTTTATGGCAACTTTTGGAAGCCAGGAGCAAATAAGTGTTAGAGAAATAGCACGTGCTTACGAGTAGTAAATTTGCACCTTTATACCTAATACTTCCAGTGCCAAATTCTGTTCACATAAACAGTCCTGCTGGGGAACACCAGGTTTGTGTGAAAGCATGCTTCAGGCCGCAGTCTGCTTTAGAGATGTTTACTACCAAATAAAAACAGTGCAGAACTGCAATCTGTTCTGCCTCCATTCCATTGGTGAGATTTCTGTTGACCTCCGGAGTTGTACTGTCTAAGGTTGAAGGCAGCACCTTTTCTTTTCCTGGGTGAGGCAATTTAGTTCATTTTAAGGAATGGAAGCATCTCACACCTCAACATTTTCATATTGCAACCAAGATTAAGTGTAATTCAAGCCACCTCTCAGGAATTTGCGTGGTGAATCTAGTACATGGATTCAACCTTATTGTGGCTCCAGGGAACTGCATGATAAATCAACAACTGTTCACTAACTGGATTTGTTTGCAGAGACTTAAATGCATCCTGTAATGGTGCTGTACTGAAAAGGTGCTTGTATTCCAGCCCTTACAAATGTGCAGAGACAGCACTAGCTGATTATTTATTTAGAGAGCTGGTTTAAGGTGCTTTTCTAATATTTGACATAGTATCTTGCATAGATGTGGAGATTAATATTTAGGCTACTGGACACCGGTACCAGAAATGCAAACTCTTGCAGGGAAGCCACCTGGAAGGAGGCAGATAGAAGGCAGTGGGTTTGCCATGACAAAGAGAAGTACATCTAATTCACACATCCTCTCAGCTTTCGTATTTCCCATGCTGTTCTGTTTGGGCTTTGCACACATTTTGGCCCCATCTCTTCTATGTGTCACTTCTTTCATGCTGTCTTTCTTTTGTATATTGTCTTTGGTTTATTCATCTTTCACTTCTTTCCCTCCTCCATCCTCCTCTTCATTCTCATTGCCTTCTTACCTTGCCTTTCCTTTCCCTCAGTCTCATACGCTGTTTCTCTTCTGCCCTCTTACTTTGCCACTCTTCCTATGTTACTTCCATCTCTACGTTTTCCTGGCCAGCATGCAAGGGCCAACTGGTAGGGTGTAATAACCTCAGCTATATCCAAATAAGAACAGGGCTGCAGTTTCTTGAGTCGTCAAAACCATTGCATCCTCCATGTACCCCTTGACTCTGAGAAAGGAAATGTCCAGCACGTGGTTCCTCCTGCACTAACTGATCCAGGTAGTGTTGTGCAGGGCAGCTCAGAAGGGGAGCTGCAGCTCAGTTTCTTCTTCAGGGAGGCTCTGAGACTTCCATCCCTTCCCAGTGAGGCCCTTCAGGTACAACAAGGACCTGAACCGTGATATTCAGATCAAGGTCTCACTTAGGAGCACTTAGGTCTCCTGTACTGTTTTGTAGAGAATGTCAGGTCATGATGTACTCACCATATATTTGGGGATTTTTGCCCTTGGTCATCTTTGATCTACTCTAGTCAGAACTGGTTAAGTTCACTACAGAAGGTACAGGTGCTATCCTGCCAGAGGGGTATGTACTACAGAACATGCCTTAGGAGCAAAGAGGTAGAACACTGTGTCAAAAACTCCCTGATTTGGAGTTTCTGTAGTTCAAAAAAATTCAGCCGCCGTGTTTAGCATTTGCTTAGCCTACAGAACTTAGTTATTATCTATCATGGGCTTGTAACTTATCCATTAGCTGCCAAGCCCTGCTGATAGACTTTTCAGAAATCTGTCACCCTTTGATAAACTGCTTAGTCTTAGCCTTTTTCACTGTGTAGTCACAGCAGATTGTAATAGGGAAATTGTGATGGGAAAAACCAAAGTGGAACAAATTTTTTGCAAACCCCCAAGGGGAAATGAAACTTCTATGCAGACTATTTCATGTGTATGTTTCTTGAAAATAATTTTCTTATATAAGCCCTGCCTTTTTATTTTATTTTAAAAGAAGTATTGGTACAAAGAACTGAGAGTGTTCTACCGGGTTAGCAATTCCAATGCCTTCCTGCTGAATGTATCACATTACAGCCTTTTTCATAAGTTTAGCAAGCTATATTTTAAAACCTATTTCCCAGCTATAAGACTTCATTCCTTTAATGCTCTTCTTTTAATGCTTAATCTTTTAATTTTCAGTGTAATCATGCTTCAGTATGGATTATTAATACTGATTTGTTCTTATAACAATACTATACCTGGTCTTAACTGTCCCTTCCTTGTCAGTGCTTTCCCCTAGATGTGTTTTCCATGATTCTGTAACTGTGATTTTCAGAGCAGCTGTATCCCTTCTGTTCTGTTCCTTTGGTTGAAAAAACCCGTCTGAACTTTGCAGCCTTTGGGCTGACTCTTGGTTCCTATAACTGTCCTCATTGGTTTGGTTTTTTTGTTGTTTGTTTGTTTGAAAATACCTGCAGCAGTTTCAATCTTTCTTGAATCCAAGTGACCAGAATTTTTCACGTTATTCCAGATATTCCTCAGTGCAACTCATCAAATTCTTGACTAAAGAGAGACCTTGCTTTTGTCAGAAGTGTTAGGTAGTAATAATTACCAATGACTCTAAGCAGAAAGATAGCTAATAAATATTTCAATCTCAAATGCTCTTTCACTTTAACCTTGCAGCAAATACTGATTTTAAGACACATTTTCCTGTAGATGTGTGTGAGTAGTTCCTATGATGTTATAATTATAACTTCTTTCCAGAAGGCTTTCCCCCTTCTAGCATTTGCCTGACTTTATTTTGTGCATTCATTAAAGAAATTCAGATCTGACATCTTAGCCAAATCCTTGAAGGTCAGGAAAACTGCAATAAGCCCATATGCCTGTAGCCACAAAGCCATCTTTCTCCTGCTGTCGTGAGGGCCAGCTCACAGCCCACTCCTGCTTTGATTTCCTCGTGACCTTTCATTTCAGTGCTCAGCCCTGTTGAGGCTGTCATGAGAGATGCTACAGAAATGAATGAAATAACTTCCTAAGCAAAGAAATGCCAGACCTTAAACAGGCAGACAGGGAGGGTGAGGGATAAAAGACTAACAATGGTCTGTTCTTGAGAAGGAAATGCTCGTTCCTCTGCCAAAAGTTAGAGTCTCTGTAGACTCCAGTCAGTTGCTTCTGGAGGGAGCAAACGTGGGGCTTTGCACTTCCTCATAATCTTTCATGCAAATGTTCCAATACTCGGTGCCTGATTAAATTAGATATGCCTAATTTATATAAATACCCCTATTTTGTAGGTGAGTGGAACACTGGGAGTGGCAGACCTGAGAGGGAATTCAGTCTCTGAATTAATGTATTTGAACCACAGAGCTCACTTCCCTTTGAGGGCATGCTATCATCACGCAGGTTTTCCTTTCTAAATCCTATTGTCAGCAGCAGCATCTATCGTGTATATGTGGGTAGTTTTATTAAGATGACTAATATATTAATAGCAATCACTGTTCATTTTAAAGATTATTATCGAACTACTTAATTATTCCCCAATGGCATAACGGGTACACTCAGCCCATGTCTATACAGCAGTCTCAAGCTGTGATAGTCACCTGTTAACCATGGTGATTCAACGTGTGATTTTTTTCAAAGTACATACAAATGAATGACATTGGTCCATCTGCACTGGGCTATTTCAAGAAGAAATGGTACTTGCAAGGTAGTAGGAGTGGAAATAAGATATTAATCAGTGGCTGGCATTTGCTGGATTGGATGAAACAGAAAAGAGAAAAAAACAAAACAAAAACAAACAAACAAAAAATAATCCTGGACCCTTCCTGAAGGAGGGGCTGTTTTCTGGCTGTACCTCTCAGTGAATTTGTTTCAGGAAAGAAAGGAGAGGAGGACGACGGTTGCATTAGGATGCCAGTGGTGTCTCTTGGCCAAGCAGCATACCAGCATTGTGCCATGCACTTCGGGCTGAAAGCTCAGCACACAGCTCTTCCTGCTCCCACTAGATGGTTCAGAAACTGACCTATAGATATTTTCTTGAGAGCTAGCATAAGGGAGGTTTGTTGATTTTCTCGAAACTGATTTGGTTAAACTGCTAAAACTTTTTCCCTATTTTTTTTCCAGTTCGTATTCAAGGCCTTTGTAGGTTAAAGACAATAGTTACCATTAGTACTAAGCTGCTTTCATTCCAAAAGCTCAAGTGCTTTGCAAGGATGAGTAAGTGTTATCAATCTGATTGAACACACGCCCAATTACAAAGACCTGAAGCAGTTGTTGGAGAACCTAGTGAATGAAACTCAGGCTGTATGGGCTCAGAGACCAGGGAAAGCTTCCTTGACCCACTCCTGTGAAGCTGTCTCTTGCTTCTCAGAGCTGGAAGATGGCTGTGCATATGTTTATCAGAGTGAGAGGGCATATAAGGAGTATAGGTTGTTTTATAACAATTCTTGCACTTTTGGAAATTAACTCTGTAGTATTGAAAGTGAAAATAGCTATTTGTTCTTCAGAGTGACTTGATTTTCTCTACTGAAAAGCACTCTGTCTTTGCCCTGAACTGGTTTAAAAGGAGCTGGAATGGCCATATATTTAGTATAAAACTGAATTATGTAACTGTTACAAGTCACCTCATTCCTAGGATAAAATCTGTTGAACATGAGCACTGTTGGTCATAGAGCTGTCCTGATTTCTTGGCGTTATCCGAGCTCAGGAAAATGGGAAGGGTCATTGCTGCTGACTTAATGAAATTGATTTGTTGAAACAGAGGCTTTTGACAAATCAGCTTGTCAAATCAGTAAAGCAGTGCCATCCAGGCCATTGAGTACATTTTATTAAAGGGTCTGTCTTGGAAAGGAAGAAAAAAATCCAGCAATGGAACTGAGGCTGTAGCTGTTAAGATAGTAAACATGTAGGGATTTCTTGTGAGGGGTTGAATGTCCTCACTTGTTTGTTAGCTCTTGAAAATGTAGATGTGGAAGGATCACGATTTCTTAGCTGGTGGCTGGGGTCCTCAGCTAAGAGAGAGGAGTTCTAGGCTCTAGTCTCTTTTCCAAGACCTTGCTATATTTCTTATCCAGTAATTCCTGAATATGAAATGCATGTCTGTGCTTTAGATTAATTACAGGCTAGGGGATTTCAGGATTGCATTTCTGAACAGGCCAAATTCTGCCTCCTTGAAGTTTTAAACCCTCTTTGAGATATGGTACCATTGCATATCGGGTCATAATGATCAGGAAGAGGAAGTTGATGAGGCCTTCTACAGACAGCTGGAAGTAGCCTCACAATTGCAGGCCCTGGTTCTCATGGGGAGCTTCAACCACTCTGACATTTACTGGAAAAGCACACAGTGAGGTGCACACAATCCAGGAGTTTCCTGCAGAGCATTGAGGATACCTTTTTGACACAGGTGGTGTAGCAGTCAACAAGGTGAGATGTGCTGCTGGACCTTATACTAACAACCAAAGAAGGTCTAGTTAAGGCTGTGAGGGCTGAGGGTAGCCTTGGCTGCAGTGACCATGAAGTAGTAGAGTTCAGGATCCTGTGTGGTAGAAGTGGGGTGACAAGTAGGATTATAACCCTGGACTTCAGGAGAGCTAACCTTGGCCTCTTCAAAGACCTGCTTGGAAGAATACCATGGGTTAGGGCTCTAGAAGGTGTGGGGGTCCAAGAGAGCTATTCAATGTTCACATACCACTTCCTCCAACCTCAAGATCGGTGCACCTGTGTGAGGAAGAAATCAAGCAAAGGAGCCAGGAGACCTGCATGGATGAGCAAAGAGCTTCTAGAGAAACTCAAATGGAAAAAGGAGGTTCACAGTATGTGGAAAAAGGGGCTGGCCACTTGGGAGGAATATAGGAACATTGTCAGGGTGTGCAGAGATGTGATGAGGAAGGCCAAGGCCCACTTGGAACTAAATCTGGAGAGTGATGTCAAGGATAACAAGAAGGGCCTTTTCAAATACATCAGTAGTAAAAGACACAAACTGTGGGCCTGCTGCTGAATGAAGTGGGTGCCCTGATGATGCAGGATGCAGAGAAGGCAGAGTTACTGAATGCCTTCTTTGCTTCAGTCTTTACTGCCAAGGCTGGCCCTCAGGCATCCCAGCGCCCAGAGGTGAGAGAGAAAATCTGGAGAAAGACAGACTTCCCTTTGGTTGAGGACAATTGGGTTAGAGATCATTTAGGCAGACTAGATCCTCACAACTCTATGGGCCCTGATGGGATGCACCCATGAGTGCTGAGAGAGAGCTAGCAGATGCTGTTGCTAAGCCCCTCTTCATTATCTCTTAAAGGTCATGGAGGACAGGAGAGGGGCCCAAGGACTGGGGGTAGCGGATGTCACTCCAGTCTTCAAAAAGGGCAAGAAGGAGGACCTGGGAAACCACAGGCCAGTCAGCCTCACCTCAATGAGCCTTAGGTACAATACATAGGGTTTAGTTACTAGAGTCAGAATGAGATTTCAGTAGTTTCCAAAACTGAATTAGACACACATTCTGCTTAGGTTGTTTCAATATGGAGTTTTGAGTTCTTGTATCACTTCCATGCTGTTAGAAAGCTTTATTCAGGTTTGGAGATAATAGAAATGTTCATGTTTTTTTACTCCTCTATTTCATGCTGTCACACTTTTCATTAATGGCTTTCACAGACAATTCAACAGGTTAAGTAAAAAAAATTTAAAATAATTTTAAAAGTTTTTTTCTCAAATTCCATGGGCCAATGAACAAACCTAGTAGTGCAGTGAATTGTCAAAAAGTCCTGGCTTTACAGCTGTTGTACAACACACAAACATTAGCTGTAACCAACTGTGCTGTCCCTGGTGAAAAGATTTGTGAAGGAAATTTGGAAAGGGGGAGCCACAGAGGGGGCTGGATTTGTTTTATAAACACTTCTGAGTGTGCTGAGGCTTTCGGATGGAGTAATTGAACATCTGGTTATGGACTATGTTCATTTCTATAGTAGCAAACAGAAAAGTTGATGACAAGGTTAGAATAAAATCTCTTACCATATAGAATCACTGAAGTGTTGCATACATATTTTTTACAGCATGGCTGGCGTCACTTCAGTGAAACCTGCGTGTTTCACCAGCTGTTAGAATATTACCCATTCTGAGTAAAGAGCTCAGAAGAGAGGCACTGAAAGATTTAGAGCAATGCCACCTAGTGATAAAATATAATCTCCTGAAATAAGTAAATCTGAAGTAAGTAAAGGTTTTAAGATGTTTACTCCTTTACTGTACTCTTTGGCAATTCCACTTATTGGCATTGAACTTGGACATCAAAAATGTCTTGAGGCATAGTTAGATCTTTTGCTTAGCACCAGCTTTGATTTGTAGGTATGGCTCGTATCTCACTGAGAGCAGCGGGCAGAGCTGAACAGGAGGAGCCCTCTTGCCTCACTTCTTTTCTCCTCTCTTACACCAGTTAGTGGCTGAATGATGATACCACTACTTAGCAGGAGGGAGTGGATCTGAATCTGACCATTTTTAGCCTTTGATGCCTGATACTGAATCATTTTTTCCCCCTCAACAGCTGCTTGAATAAGGTGACCATCTGTTCCTTATTAAAAAAAAAAAATCCTTTATTCAGTGCTTAATGTTCTGCAGCCTATATCAATTGATTATAGGGTGTACTTTGTCCCACATTTCATCAATAATCACACAGAGGAGTCTATACAAAGATACAATGGCATGATTTGGTAAGATCCGTGATTGTTGCATAGCAAATAGAACACTGCAGGGTTTTCTTTCCCTTTTCCAGTGTTAATTTTTTCTGGTTTTCATATTTCTTTTCATTTTTGTATTTCCTAGTAACACAAAGAGTTATTCAATATCTATAATGCATTACTGTGACCCTTTAATAGCCAAAATTATTTGGGCTTTTCTGTATTATATGTCTCCATAAGGAGATTGAATCAACACCTTTCCCACTGAGACTGATTTTGTCTTCTGATGTTCTTCCTGATGTTGGTGATCCTGCTGCTTAATTTACTCATGTAAGGTATCACCATGATTCAAAGGGATGGCTCCTGAGAGCAACCTGACCAGGATATGGCTAAAAGAACCTTCTAAAACAAACCTTTGGGCAAAACAGCAACTCATGTTTGGGGAGCCAGATGCTTTTTCTTTTTGATGTTTTTAAAATAATGGTCTGTGGCTCTGCCAAGACCGGTGTCCTATCATATATATTAGGTGAGATATATGTACAAAGGCAAACCTGTGGTAAAGCCCAGACCTTTTGTTTCCTTTTCCATATAAATTCCTTTGTCTTAAATTTGAAACTCTTGGTTTCAAATGAAGTGTCAGCCTCTCCTTTCTTCAGTATTGTTGTACTTTCTGCTCTGAAGTGAAATTCAAATGGAAAATTTGCTGAATCCCAAGTTCTCTCTTTGGGTGCTGATGCAGCTCTGCTCCCATTAGAGGTAAGGGTTGCAAAGAGCTAACAAATATTGAGAAGTATCTTGAAGGCCTGCCCTCTGCATGTCCATACGTCCCCATCCCCCCCACCCGTCCCTTGAAGCCAGCATGGTAGTTCTGATGGAAAATATGTTCTCACTCCTTAAAATATATCTGTGTAGCAAAGTAAAAACAAAACCAAAATCAGACCCAAATCAAACCCCCAAATAAGCTAAACTTCAATCTTGCCATACCAAGATGTTTACTGAAGACTTAAACTCTCACCTGCTCCTCACAGCTTCTTTATTTTCTACAAGTAAAATTAAGATGTAGTCAAACACCAGGTTTTTGCAGTGGTTTAGAAATGAGCTCTTGAGAAGATCACTGCACATGTTTTTGTAATAAGTATTATAGTTATCTCACAGCAAAAGTAATAACAGGTAATGCATTTCTTTATGAAGAGAATGATGATATGAGAGCAGTGATGTGTTTTTCCTAATGATTTATTTGCTTATATTTTTTCCTTTTTTTCTTACACTGTCACATTTGACTTTTATTTTTCAATTATGAAGGTACAGTGGCTTTTTGGTGAATTATTTAGGAAGCCATGATACTGCTTACTGTGACAATATGTGTATATACACTTCATAATGATTTGGGAAAGGACAGCACTACAGAAAAGAAGGTGTAGGAATAGATGTGTTTGTTTTCATGCCAAAAATCTAGACAAATTTATTTCTGCCAGGGGAGAATTTCAAAGAAGAGATAGGCTTTGTCATCAATCTCCCACCGAATTTCAGTAGGCTTTGTATGGCCTGCCTGTTAGAAAATCCTCCATTTTTCTTTACAAAGAGGTTTATTGTTGTTGTCTACAGCCCAGCTCTTCTAAACATCAGACTGGAATGAGGTTTCATTGTGCGAATGGCCTTAGTAATCATTATACAAGGTGCATGTGAGATGGAGGGGAAAATTTAAGTTTTCATTTCTCCCTATGCCTTTCCCGTTGCTAATGTGTCTCCTCTGCACCAGCTGTGGCCTCTAGCAAACAGCTCTTTGAGGCATGATTGGTGACAGAAGGTTGGGCTGGTGGGTGGTGGCAGCTGCACTCAGTGCCACCATGTCAGGATGTGGCATGCTCTGACCCTCCCAATGCCCAAGCCAATATCTGCAGAAGACTGTCTGCAGCATCCTCTGAGCTTTGTGCCCCGGTTTCTACCCTGTGCTAGCATCCCAGCTCCAGCACCTCCATACCAGGAGTGTGAGAAGGTCACTGGTTGCAAAGGGAAAGGTTTTTAGGCAGGGCCTGGGAATGAGAGCTGAATGTGACAAAATCTAAAGGTAGCTATGCAGAGATCCTGAAGGAAATGAGCCTTAACCAGAGGTAAATAGCTATTAACATAAAATTCTTATTCTAGCATGATACTTTAAGCTATTTTAGTGGTTTTCTTTTTTTTTTTTTAATAGTGAAAATTAAGACTTTTCTTCATTTGTGATAACATGAAGGAAAAACTGCTGGTCTGCAGCCTTTTCCAGGGAGGGGGGTGAACCACAGGCCTGTAAAATTGGTACAAGAAAGAGCACAGACAAATTCACCTCAGTCATGTACCAAGCTATTTAACTCTGACAGTACTTGGCAGCTGAATTACAAGAAAAGTGACCGAAGGAGCCCAGCAGATATGGTGGAGATTTTTTTTTCCTATCTTTGACTCTACTTTTCAATGGGCTCCAAGGCTTTAATATGAAATAGAAAATACAGAAATTTTGTAAATGCCATAAAAAGGATATTTATATAATGAAGTATTGAAATGTTTATTTTCCTCATTGTAATAAACTGCATTGTTAGTGGACAGCTGTTTTGTCCCATGTTCCAGCCAAACATTCACAATTAGTGCTATACCAAAGTTGAAGAGCTCACTATTAGTTGTGCCACACCTGTATGTTGTCGCCCATTTCTTTTTATCAGAGAGATGAACAATTATAAGGGCTTAGAAAGTTCAACAAACTGCAATTACTATTCTGTCTTCTCCACCTTCCCTAAGCCTTTCTGTAATTCATTTGGGATGCAGCTGGGAGCTTCCTGATGCAAACAGTTAGATTTGTTAGCAATTCATGAAAGTTTTATCACCCGTGTGGGTGGATTTCTTAGAGACCATCTTGCTGGATCTTTTGATGTTCCCTTTTGAGCTCTGTTTTCAGTCTTTCTTCTGATGCATGATCTTTGTCCTTATTTCCACCTATCTAGCCATTCTCCTTTGCCCAGTGTTGTAGTTTAGCCCCAGTCAGCAAGCAAGCACCATGCAGCCACTTGCTCACTCCCCCCTGGTGGAGTGGGGGAGAGAATCGGAAGAGTAGAAGTGAGGAAACTCATGGGTTGAGGTATAGACAATAGGATAATAGGTAAAGCAAAAGCTGCGCATGGAAGCAAAGCAAAACAAGGAATTAATTCACTCCTGCCCATGGGCTATGGTGTTCAGCCATCTCCAGGGAAGCAGGGCTCCATCATGTGTAACGGTTACTTGGGAAGACAAATGCCATAACTCTGATCGGCCCCCCCTTCCTTCTTTTCCCAGCTTTAATACTGAGCATGATGTCGTACAGTGTGGACTATCCCTTTGGTCAGTTCGGGTCAGTTGTCCCAGCTGTGCGCCCTCCCAGCTTGTTGTGCACCTGGCAGAGCATGGGGAGCTGAAAAAGTCCT
This sequence comes from Phalacrocorax carbo, assembly GCF_963921805.1. NCBI lineage: Eukaryota > Metazoa > Chordata > Aves > Suliformes > Phalacrocoracidae > Phalacrocorax > Phalacrocorax carbo. The sequence continues at coordinate 42,873,343 of NC_087515.1, read as the reverse complement.
TGACCAGTGTAAACACCACTTAGCAACAACTAAAACTTCTCCACACTATCACCACTGTTTCCAGCACAAATCAACAACACAGCCCAATGCTAACTACTATGAAGAAAATTAACTCTATCCCAGCTGAAACCAGGACATCCAGTCATTCCCATGGTTCACAGACCTCTTTTTACCTTGACTTTCTTTTGCCCTTTTTCCTTAAGTCTGCTGCTGTTGGGTTTTGGTTTTGAATTTTTTTTTAACACTAGTATTTCCAGGTCTTGCTTATAAGCTTTCTTTCATACATTGTTTTCTTCTAAAATGTCACTAAGACCATCTGCTCCAAACTGATTCCACTGAGTAATTCTAATTGTTTAATATTATTTGCCCAGACCTCTTTCCCAGACAGATTCGGTCTTCAGCAAAGATCTCAGTAGCATAGAACCCTAACAAGCGTGGTAAATGTGACAAGCTTATCCTTTTAATATAACGAACCACATATTTTCATTACTTTTAGTACCTCTCTGCCATGGCTGCCTAAGCTGAACATTTGTCTATGTGGCTATTAAGCAGTGGCTAAGAGTCAGATTCCGGAAACGACTTCAGCACATGGGTAATCATGTTCCCATTTAGCAAACAGACACGTACATGATGTAGTCCCAGTGAAATACATGAGGCTTTAAGCATGGGCCTAAACTTAAACATATTCAAATGCTCAGTTAAACACTCTCTTCTTACAAGGACTTTATGTTTTCTGGCTTGTGAACTTTTATATTTAAGCCATTTTTCTCAGTCTATTTCACTGTGCAATTTTGTAAAGTAAGCATGGGAGATTACTTTCACTGTTTATATCAACAGTTTTCACCTTCTGACTATCAGACACCATGTTGCTTACCAGCCCCTTGTGGTGGTGCAGCCCCCCAGGCCACTCTGAGATCCCATGATGGGCCCTGTTGTGGTGTTATCTTGGCCATAATGACTTGGGCATCAGGCAGCCTCTGTTCACACCTGGGCTATCTGCTGACTGACTTGTGTATCGGAATTGTGGCCAGAATGTCAAATATTGACCAAAGCCAATCATCTCAATCGGGACTGTAGTGGGCTGTGTGACCCTGTATCTCTCCCTGGGCTGGGATGCCTCTCAGGGTAGATTTCATGAGGATTGAAGGATTGTCTGATGATGATTTCGCGAGGACTCAAAGGTCTGATTTTGTGAGCTTCACCAGCCGTGCACTGATGAATGCCAGCACACAAAAGTGAGTAATTTATGAAACTCACAGAAAGGGAAATTTTATTCACAGGTTAACCTTGGAGGGGATGTTTGTGTGTGTGTGCAATTTGACTACATATATATATATATATATGAAAAATCTGTATTCACATAAACTGTTGACCAAGTCTGAGACTAAGATTGGATGTAGCTGCACCTAGACTTATCTCTGAAAGGAGTTTAGAAAGCAAGGGGGTCTGTTCTGAACTTCAGTAGGACTCAGAAGAGGGGTCCTCCTTATCCCCTGCATCCACAATCCCTCTGAATCATTCTAACTCAAGTATATCTCACTGTTCCTTTGTGCACTTCTTCTATGTAAGTAATAGAGTGAACCTTGCTACTCCTGAATCTTTAACTAAGCTGGTATGTTGATTGTAAAAAATTCTGTCAAATTGCTGTATTAAATTGGCTGATGCTGTTAAGAATTATACAATCTAATACTGTGATCTATCTCAAAAATATTCATAGGTCTTAAATTGCTAACCAAAGCTGTGTAACAAGTCATATTCCTGTCAGTTCGGTATAGTTGGCAGGATACACAAGGTTGTATTCACAACAATTTGGTGTAGTTGGCCATATCACAGAATCACAGAATGGTAGGGCTTTGAAGGGACCTCTGCAGATTGTCTTGTCCAACCCCGCTGCTTGCGCAGGTACACCTACAGCAGGGTGCACAGGAACACGTCCATGTGGGTTCTGAATATTTCCAGAGAAGGAGACCCCACAACCTCTCTGGGCAGCCTGTTCCACTGCTCTGTCACCCTCACAGGAAAGAAGTTTGTCCTTATATTCAGGTAGAACTGTGTTCCAACTTGAGCCCATTGCCCCTTGTCCTGTCATTGGGCACCACCGAAAAGAGTCTAGTCCCATCCTCTTGACACCCACCCTTCAGATATTTATAAGCATTGACAAGATGCCCCCTCAGTCTCCTCTTCTCCAGACTGAACAAACCCAGGTCTCTCAGCCTTTCCTCATAAGGGAGATACTACAGTCCCCTGATCATCTTTGTAGCTCTCCACTGGACTCTCTCCAGTAGTTCCCTGTCTTTCTTGAACTGGGAGCCTGGAACTGGACACAGTACTCCAGATGTGGTCTCACTAGGGCAGAGTAGAGGGGGAGAATAACCTCTCTCAATCTACTGGCCACACTCCTTTTAATGCATCCCAGGATACCGTTGGCCTTCTTGGCCACAAAGGCACATTGCTGGCTCATGGTCAACCTGCTGTCCATCAGCACTCCCACGTCCTTCTCAATAGAGCCACTTTCCAGTAGTTCAGCCCCCAGCCTGTACTGGTGCATGGGGTTGTTCCTCCCCAGGTGCAAGACTTTGCACTTGCTCTTGTTGATTTTCATCAGGTTCCCCTTGGCCCAGCTCTCCAGCCTGTCCAGGTCTCGTTGGATAGCAGCACAGCCTTCTGGTGTATCAGCCACTCCTCCCAGCTTGGTGTCATCAGCAAACTTGCTGAGGTTACACTCTGTCCCTTTATATAGGTCATTGATGAATATATTAAACAGGACTGGACCCAGCGCAGACCCCTGGGGAACACCATTAGTGACAGGCCTCCATCCAGACTCTGCTCCATTGATCATGACCCTCTGAGTTGCATTGTTAAGCCAGTTCTCTATCCACCTCACTGTCCACTCATCCAACCCACACCTCCTTAGCTTGCCTGTGAGGAGGATATGGGAGACAGTGTCGAATGCCTTACGGAAGTCAAGATAGACAACATCCACTGCTCTCCCTTCATTGACCCAGCCAGTCACGCCACCATAGAAGGCTATCAGGTTGGTCAAGCATGATCTTCCCTTGGTGAATCCATGTTGACTATTTCTGATAACCTTCTTTTCTTCTACATGCCTGGAGATGACCTCCAGGATGAACTGCTCTAGCACCTTTCCAGGGATGGAGGTGAGGCTGACTGGCCTATGGTTTCTCAGGTCCTCCTTCTTGCCCTTTTTGAAGATTGGAGTGACAAATCTGTATTTGCGACACCCTTCTGATGTTCCTTATGTCTGGAGGTAATAAATGGAAGGAAACCAAAACAACTTAAGGAGGAAATTACACCTTTCCTTGTCCCATCCATCCTCTTTGCTTGGCCCAGCTGGCCTCCAGTCAATGGACACTGAAAACCAATTGTTATACTATTCTTTACTATTTGCATTATCATGTCACTAAATTAGTACATACCGTTCCTGTTCACTCTGACACTTGGCAGTGTAACACTTGTAGTTAAATGTGTGTTGAGAGGATTGTGCCTGCAACTTTAAGGCTAAGTAACTAGAAACTGGACTAAGCTTCCAGTCTTCAAGTGTCCTTTAAGCTTGAGAAGTCCCTGCAGTCCCACACAGTGATGGCATGAAATATTTCATCTTAGATCTTAATTCCTGTGCCTGGTAACTGCCAACCTTCCTAGGTTCACATATCTTGGATACAAAGTGGTGCCTGCTGTAGTCTTCTTTCTTTACTAACAGCATTTAACAGATATGGCAGATCAGGAGCCATGTGCCTGTAAATAATGCCGCCATTGTTAATACATTTGTAACACTAATAAAGCATAAATATAAATAATAGTATAAAGCAATGAAAATGTTCAGTCAAGTATTTTTAAATAGGGCAAATGATCCTGAAATCATCCAAGGTAGCTGTATACCAAGCTCTTTAATCTACAACCTCCACACAGAAACGCTGGTTTTGCTTGGCTTCATCGGTTTGCTACAGTTACTTGTACATCCATCTTTTCACCATTGTGCTCAAATGGCCCAGATATGTTTTATGAAAACCCTGTTTAAGACAGTCATGGCTGATATGGCAATCAGCCCAAAGAGGGGCAATGGTAGCTGTGCCCTCTCAGAACTCATTTACTGTGGTTTCTGCTTTGCTTTCTTCATACCTGTGCCACTCAGTATCAAAACAAAACAATTTAAAGCTTGCTGTTACACACTGTCATAAGGTGATCCACAGCAAGGCTAATAAATAGACATTCCTTTAGAGTGCTCATTCTGGAATCTTTCTGAAGTTACTTTTACCCTGTAGCTGAAGTGGGCCAACTCAAAGCTGGGAGTTGGTCCACTGAACTGCCATGGCAGTTCCTGATAGCACTTCACTCTATTCTTTTCATACGGTACATTCAATTGCACAGGTTCTCTGGTGTTCTTGATATACTGAGAATATAAGGCTCTAGTTTTTGCTTTTCTTAAATTAGGTCTGTTCATACCTTGTCCTAGTAACTTCTAAACAAGATTGTAAAAAAATACTGTTTCACTTTTTCAGCTGTGGGCTTTTTAACATGCACCACATTCTTTCTTTATGAAATCTCCTTTCATGCCTTTTTAGTCCCATTTCTGTTGCTCTAAACATAGGGATTATCTTTAGGCCTGCTCCAGGGTCCACTTAAAGCATGGTTATATGCTCACTTCACAGCTTCAGAAAGATAGGTTTAAGGGAGATTCAGACTTGTGTAAAAGGATGCTCATGTGTTTTACTCTCTCACAACATGTGAAATTTGTTTACTGCAATATTCTGTTTCCAGCTCTTCAGAATGCTACTGCTAGTGCATCTGCTAGGGTAAACAATTAAAGGTGAAAGCAATTTAAATCTTGTACTTAGGACTCAGTTGACTTCACAGCGAGGAAATGAGTTCTTACAATTTCTCTGACATACTAGTCTCTTTTGGCATGGAAGCACCCTCTGCAGTCCCCAGGGAAAGAAACGCCTCCCGTAAATGTTAGTACTTTGTTAACCTCATACTGAATGCCAACTACTTGTTGTAAAATAATCATAGTAGTTTAGTGATTGTTTAAAGAAGTAGCTAGCAATCCATTTGGGATCTGGAATTGTTAAACTAATTTTATATCACACTTTAAACACTGTTTAGTTTTGACTGGTAAAACTAGTAGCGTTGTTTATTTGCCTTCTGTTAGGTGAGCCAAAATTTATGGGGAACATTAGTCTTTTTTACTGGACCAACTAATGTAGTTGGAAAAAAAAAAGCAGTTTTTTTTATCCATCATTTCTACAACATTGCTTGTGTCTGGGAGACCCTTGATATTGCAGGACATGTCAGTAGATAAACTTGATACAAAATCAAAATGGTCTTTATGAAACAGACTAAAAACTGATATAAATGCTAGGTTCTTAAAAATAGTTGCAAAATGGGAATCATTGCTGAAGCTGATTTGTTTCTGGAGAAGTTCCAGAGGACTGGGGCCAAGAAATTATCTCTAAGATCTTGCTAAATCCATGTAAATCCATCAATATAAATTCATTACTGATAAAGTTTGTAGGTTAAAGAAGGAGATTGTAAAATATAAAACAGTGGAGTGCTGAGTGATCTGGATTGTTTGGAAAGCCACATGCAAGTAAATTGTGTGCATTTCAATAATGTAGGGTAACGTATATCTAGGGACAACAATCGTTGACCATGCAGGATATAATAACTTGTCCCAGAGAGCGGCAGTCCTGAAGAGGGCCTGTGGGAGATTAGAGGTGTACGAGTCAGCACTGTTACTCTGCTGCACATTAGGGACACTCGGTGGTAAGGGGACTGAACGAAATCCTTGGCTGGTGAAACACTGGGTACCCAATAAGAATAGAAATGTGATGTAACATCTGTTCAGCACTGGCCTGACCTCTGCTGAAAAAATATCTGATGCAGCTATGGGTCACAATTCAAGGAGTAAAAAGATTTAATGGGAATGGTTGAAGGGATGGAAAATGAGGCTTACATTAAGAGACTCAAGGAGTGCCATGTAGAAGGCTTTATCATCACAACCTTAAAGCTACCCTCTGGGGAGGAAACATTCAGTAAAAGTTCAGTATTTTCATGGATAAATTAATAATAAAACAACACCTCACCTTATTTTAATAATAAAAACAACGCCTCAACAGCCAATGCAGGACCAACCAGTATTTTAAAGAGAGGTAGAGTTACAACTTCTTACAAATGGCAGGCAATAATTTGAACATTTCCACAATGTCTGTAATAGATCAGTCTTGATTTTCAACTCAAGATTGGTACATTAAGAAGAAAAAGGACTGTGGACCAGAAGCAAGAATTAGTACAGATAAGCCCTACAGTTTACATAAAGCACGAGGCTAGAAATCCCAGTGATCCTGTCTGGCCTTAAACTTTTACAGTCATCAACCCTAATGACCATTTTTCTTTAAATGGCCTCTTTGAACTGAGTTTTCTTTTCTTGGTGTTATTCAGATCTGATTTTTTTAACATAGTCTTTCCTAACCTAATCTCTCTTTTTAAATATTTGTTTTTAAAAATCATCACTGTGTTTATTTTGGCTAGGGTAGAGCTAATTTTCTTCATATGTTTTGTATTTGTGTTGGGAACAGAGGTGATAACAGAGGGATGTTTTTGTTACTGCTAAGTAGTGCTCACACAGAGTCCAGGCCTTTCCTGCTCCTCACCCTATCCTACCAGCGAGCGAGCTGGGGGTGCACTAGGAGTTGGGAGAGGACACAGCCAGGACAGCTGACCCCAACTGACACAAGAGATATTCCGTACTGTATGATGTCATGCTTAGCAATAAAACTAGGGAGAAGGTTAAGAGGGGGGCCCCTGCTCAGGGACTGTCTGGGCATTGGTCAGATGGTGGTGAGCAATTGTTTTCATTTGCGTCACTTGTCTTTCTTAGGTTTATTTCTGTCTGTTGTTGTTGTTATTACTACTATTGTTATTATTATATTTCAGTTGTTAAACTGTTCTTATCCCAACCCACAAGTTTTCTCACTTTTACCCTTCCAATTCTCTTCCCCCATCCCACTGATGGGGGGAGGTGAGCAAGTGGCTGTATGGCACTTAGTTTCCAGCTGGGGTTAAACCACAACAATCATATGGACAAAACCAGCAAAGCTTGACACTGTGAGGTTTATAAGCTAGAGCCAGTTGGTGCTATCTCCTCAGCGTTGCAGTGTCCCTGCCATGTAGTTCTTCAGTGGCACCAACTTGCAGAGTGGTACTTTCAGCCTGCAGTCAGGCATGTCAGAAGATACGCCCTGACTGACTTAGTCACACTCCTCACCCACACCTGTGATGTGGTCCTAGTTTCAGAATGTGCACAGGATCCTGTGTTGCTGATTTGAGGGGGCCAGGAGGGCTGCTCCATTGCCTTATGTTCCTCTTTCTATGGACTGGCAACAAAATGGAAAGAGGCATGTCAACCAAGGGAAAAGACCTTTGGGGGGACAAAAGGCTTATACATATTTTCACAGACAGGAGTTTGAAGTAGAGAAAATCCCTTTCCCCTGCTTCGTTTTTATTTTCCTCTAGTTTCTGATCCCTAGGAACAGCTATAGATGGAAACCAGCAGGGCCTCCATTGGCGGTCAAGCAGTCATTAGCAGTATTACTGACCCAAGAGTCTCATGGGCCCCAAGTCACCTGGAAACTGCTTTAATACTGGGAGATGTGAGGAGAGGTGTTGCTGAATATTGATGAAAACAAAAAACTTGGCTTTAAGAAATAACATACAAACGTGTTTTTAATAACTGTCTATGCTTAAAACAGGCATCTAAAAGCTGAATTCTATTGACATAGTCCCTTAATGAGGCTGCAAAGATGTTTTCCTTCTCTACTGTGCCATTTCTAATGTTTTACCTTTCCCTCATGTTTGATTTTTTTTTTCAACATCAGTCATTCATTTATAGCACTTCTGTTGATTTAAATGAGCTTTGGATCAGGCTCCAAGTTACAACTTCCCTTCTGTTTGAATAGGGATTTTCTTTTATCCAGAGGAAGGAAATCAATAATTTGTCATGACAAACCAATGCTCATTTGGATTCACAATCACACGGTGAGCTCTTCTGTATTTTCTATAGCATTTTAGGATAATGGAAGGGTCTCACTTGTGATCTTTGCTATTCTCCTTTGTTTTCCCAGATGGATTTAAATTCTGTACTCCATTTTACTATTTGTAGAATGGATTACAGTAAATCTATCATTTTGTTTGTTTTAAAGTCAGTACTAACTTTCCATGCTTTCTGTGCCCCAGGTTTTTCCCAGGGGACCATTCAGGGATCCATCAAATCATTAACCTTTGGTATGACAAATTAACAAACACATCTGTAGGAACAAGCTAAACTTTACCTTGATTTAAGCCTGCATATTCTGTACCATTCATTTCCACTGGGAGTTTTGCAGGTAGCAGATTATTTTTTACAGAACAGAGTTCCTATCCCCTTAGGTGCTGTTACCTTTCTGAAATCCCACCAGCTCCCCATCCTTGGCTGTCTCATCACAGGCAACACCCAAGTGCTTTCCTGCCAGCGATTTCCCTGCAACCCCATGTTTGGGGATTGCTCAGGGACCCCACATCCCTGTGTGTCCCTGCATAGCTGAGCAACTTGGCAGTGCAGACTCATGGTCAGAGTAGCGTGGGGGGCCCTGGGCCTGAAGTTTTCCACCAGGGCTGCCTGACCACCTCCCTGGCCTCAGCTTCTGCAAAAAAAACAGGGTGGTGATGTGTTGCTGAGTGAGTGGCTGGTACAGGGTGCAAGCTAGAACAGGGTATGCAGGGGGTTCTCCCAGACACTTTGTGTTCGCTTGGCTCAAAAGAGGAGCCAGATGCTGGCCCCGGCTGTGTGGTTTTTGCCAAAGCGGTTAGCCCTCCTGACCCTACAGCCACGTGCGTGTTGGGTCCTGCTCGGAGGTGCCTGCCTCCACTCGCGCCCGCCCCGCCCCAGCCCCACGTGAAGAAGAGCTGGGGGGATTGCGGCAGGTCCAGGGCTAGCCTTGGGGGGCTGCTCTTTGTGCTGAACTGGGGGTGGTGTATTGGTTTAATTTGGGGGGCACGGACTGTGCGAAGTGTGTTTGTGAGTGCGAGGCGTAGGTGGGGTGGTGTATGGAGAGGGGGGTGCGAGGGGTGTAGGGGAGGCGTTAGAGGTGTGCGGGGGTGTGTGTGTGTGCGTGTGAGAAGCGTGCTGGGGGGGGGCAGGGGCGATCCTTCTCGCCCATGATTGGCAGCGCGGCAGTTTCCCCTCCCGGCTGGTGCTTCCCCTCCGGCCACCGCTGAATGAGCGGCGAGGAGGGGCCGGGGATGCAGCGCCGGCCGTGCGCACACACCCGCGCTCCCTCACGCGCACCCCGGCGCCCCGCAGCAGACTCGCGCACCCCGGCCAGGCCCCGCCACCCCATTCCCCTCCTGCCTCCGCCGCTTTAATTTTTTTTTTTAAATCCCCCCACCCCCACCCACCCCCCCAATCTTTTGGGCGCTTCCCCGCCTCGCCCGACCGCCGGCGGCGGGCTGCCTCCGCGGGCGCGCAGCGCGGGGCCATGCCGGCGGGGCCGCCGCTGCTGTGGGGCGCCCTCCTCTTCCTCCTCCTGTTCTTCCTTGGCGGCCCAGCCCGGGGAACTGTCTACACCAACCATTTCTTGGTGGAGCTGCACGGCGGGGACCAGGCGGAGGCCGAGCGGCTGGCGGCGGAGTACGGTTTCGGCGGGGTGCGGAAGGTAAGCGCCCCCGCGCAGGCTCGGGGTGCCGGGGAGGCGTGTGGTGGCGGGGGGGCGCGGTGCCCTTCACGTTGGGCTGAGGGCATGTGGCGTCCTCCCGTGAGCATCCCGGCGGCGCGGGGGTGGCCCCGGCACGGTCTTGCCGCCACTTACCTAGGCAGAAGGGACGGAGCGGGTTGCCCGGCTCTCCCCGCCTTAATCCTCCCTTCCTGAGGGGACCTTAGGAGTAGTGGTGCCAAAAGCCATTGTAAGTGCTCCTCAGCAGCGGCCGTGAAGGGTAATTTTCTTAGACTGGAAAGCAGAGGAGTTTCCCACATGGAAGCGTGGTGCTTTTTGACTTACGATGTAAACATCCTCCAATTGAGCTCCCATCCTGCCGGGTCGGGAGTTGGGGCTGGGCGCAGGAGCGGCCGGGGCCGCCCAGGGCTTCCTGTGCACGGCTGCAGTTGAAACTGCTCGGAGCACTTGAAAAAATAATTAAAGCCGCATCTCCACGGAGAAGCTTGCACGCAATTTAAATGGAAGATGTCATAGGGATTTTGACACTGAAGTTTGTGAGGCAGGTGGCTTCTTAATATCTCTGTTATTTTCACAGAGAAACGGGATGCCCCTAAGCTGAAGAAACTGCTTAATATTAAGCGCGATAAGCAATCAGTCCTTATGACTAATGAATGTAAGCTGGGAAAGTTTAAGTGTTATTGGAGGTTTTTTCCTCTCCTGAGGTCCTAGGAAATCTGAGGTAGCCACAGTGGCAGGGAGTCTCTCCCCGGCTCCTGAGGAGCCCAGCTCCCCTAGAAATCTCTCCCATTCAAATAATAATTAGATCTCTAAATATTCTAGGGTCCTGTCAGATCTGGGGTGAGGACAGAGAGAAACTAGTAGAATGCCCTGGTCAATATAATTCCTGGCAGACTTAATGCCCAAGCACCACTCGGCTTGGAGGAGCACAGAGGGAAAGCGAGCTGCGAGCATTGCTGCTGCTTGTTTGGGTTTTTTTCTTTCCCTGGTAGTTATGTAATGAAAGCCTGATCCCACTTCCAAGGAAATGAATGAGAATGGCACCCTGACCTTGGGTGAGTGAAATGTATTAAGACCTTGATTAAAAAAACCCTACCTCCCCCCAACCACCCCAAAAAACCTATATGAAGTGAGACTCCCGTCCTTGGGCTGCCTTGTCCTTATTTCTCTAATTAGCCCCCACTGGAGTTGAGACAAGATCATTGTTGCTTTGACCTAGCCAACTCCTGCTGCTGCTGCTAAGATGTTTTTGTTTTGAGTTTACAGCCTTGTCCTGATAGTGACAGAGCTGGGCTGCTGATGCCCTTGGGAAAGGATCCATTGTGGGGATTAGGTCTTGTTAAATGAAACTTAGATATGGCTTTTTGGTCAACAGTTTCCCCTTTCTATTCCCCTCCTGTTTGCACTCCCTTTCTCCTATCCTGGGGATATCTGACTGATAAGGCCTTGCAAGGAGTGAAAGGTACTTCTCTGCA